>NW_026990245.1:0-305559 GCF_963921805.1 Phalacrocorax carbo
GATGGCCTGAAGCCTTTCCATGTCGCACCAACAAAGCAAGGGAAGTGGTGAAAATATTGTTAAAAGAAATAATACTGAGATTTGGGGTACCATTGGGTATGTCCTCAGATAGAGGACCACATTTTATAGCAGAAGTAGTTCAACAAGTAAGTAGAATTTTAGGAATAAAATGGGACTTACATACTCCCTGGAGACCACAGTCAAGTGGAAAGATTGAAAGAATGAATCAGACCCTGAAGAGACAAATTAGTAAAATATGTCAAGAAGTGTCCATGAAATGGCCACAAGCTTTGCCATTAGCACTTCTGAGAATTAGAGTCCAACCAAAATCTAAAAGTGGTATAAGTCCATATGAAATTTTGTATGGGAAACCATACCAAACTTCCAGGTGAAATAAAAGCTGCAGGGGAAACAGATTTAAAATTGTATTTGATTTCTCTAGGAAAGACTCTTGATGCTCTCCGAAAATGTATTGTGCTGACCAGGTCACTTGCCTTGGACATACCAGTTCACCAATATCAACTGGGTGACCTTGTATACATAAAAACTTGGAACTCTGAGCCTTTACAAGAGAAGTGGAAAGGACCTTTTCAAGTGTTATTAACAACTTACACTGCAATCAAGGTAGAAGGAATTGAACCTTGGATACACTATACGCAAGTAAAGGGAGCACCATCATGGAAAGTTGTAAATAGGGACCCTGAGACTGCTAAATTGACTTTAAAATATGTATAAGCTCTATTATGCATGGATGTTTATCTTGGTGTGGAGGTTTTGGTACAGAAAGAGAGGAAGCAGATGTAGAATTGATAGAGAAGGAAATTACTGTTATCGGATAACAGGGAGATGGATTCTGATCATGATGATGGTCAAAACTGTAGATACAAAGGATTCCACAATCCCAACTGCAGAACAAATGGTCAAGGTCCCACAGAAAATCCCAGAAGAAAATTTGATGATTGGATTGATAAAAGAGTTTGCTAATTTGCAAAATGTAACCCAAATTACTGCATGTCTTCCCATTCCAAGAGCTGTAGGTGAATCAATTCCATGGGGAATTTTGACAACAAATTTGAATAAGACAAAGTCTGATAATGACAGTATGTACTGCGAACAAGTTCCCAAAATTGAATGGGTAGATAAAATAACACCCACACCAAAGCAAAAATCTGTAAGGAATAAAGAAGAGTGTGATAAGTTACGAATAAAATCCAACGTTCACCCTCAGTATAAGCCAAATGGTTATTATAACCCTTGGAGACCCAGACCAGGTGGAGTCTGTCTCTGTCTTGAGCCAATTAAAACAAATGTTAGCCAGACAATAATGGAATGGAAGTGTAGGAAAGATAATCGGACCAAACAGAAAGAAGAAACATGGGAATCAATTTGGTCAGTGGCCATTCTATCCCGATTCCAATATATGGCAAATGCCTCTTGGTGTTTTGCTTGGGATGGGGTGACCCTCAAAAATTCTCTAGCAGTAAAAGACAAAGAGACTACATCTCGAGAAAAAGAAATCACGGTACCCTGGTGGAGTTGTGAGAAGATACACAATTGTAGTACAGTTGATAGGACAGTTCAAGATATTCCACCTTTGGCAGCAGCATTAAAATATGGCTGCTTGTGTAGAGGGTTGAAAAACCATTTAAATCTAACTGACATATATGAACCTAAGAAAGGAACAACAGTAAGTTGTGAAAAATCTGCAATTCCTAGTCCAGGACTTCTGATCACTATGCTGGTTTTGTCAGTAGGACTCTCAATGACTTGCTCTCATCTCACCTTCTGCTGCCCTGTGCTTAAACAAAATGAGCCGGAAATTATGTTGTACTGCAGCAATCACAGGTTTTATAATGAGGGTGTGTTCCAGTCCCAGGTTGCTTTCCAAGTTTCCAGCTTTCTGATGCTCTATGCTAATCAGTGACAGGATGTCTCAAGGGGTTATAGAAGCCTGGGCTTGCACAGCAACACAGAAGGAAAACGTCTGTCTTGTGCAGCATAAAAGGCTATGGAAACTCTGTCTTTGTTACTTAAGATTATTTCAGAATCAGTCCTACTTGAAAGTATCTTATTGCAAAAAGACAACAGAGCATTCAGCTGCTCATTTTCTAAGCAGTATTGCTGGGTTTGATATCACTATGGGTCACATTCTGCCCTTACCTACTTACACAACCACTCATTTCAGGTTTAATGAAAAGCTCAGTGTGGAATTTAATCAGACTTTCTTTTTCCCCTCCCCTCTCTCCCCTTCCCTTCCCAGGAGGAACTGCAGGTCAGAAAGGTGCCCTGTGGGGGAAGAAGTCATACTATAGGAGCCAGGTCTAGTCTTTCCCTTACAGCATGGATCATTGGGACTGCAGCATGTTTTCTGCTTGAAGCCTTGTGCTCTGATTTCCCAGTGATCATGCTATAAACCCCTCCCTCTTTGGAAAGGAGAACAAGATAATGTTCCTGAAATGCCCTGCAAGCATGTCTCCTTAGGGAAGGAGATGACCCTGTCCCAGATAAAAACATTACATTGGTAGTGTTCACTTGAGTTACTTAACTTTTCGTTACCTAAATCTGAGGGGCATAACATTTAGCATAAACATCGCACTATCTGCTTTCCCTGTGAACCCTTCGCTAAGTATCTCCATATTTATTCTTGTTTATGCTTCACTCAGACAGTAAGCTTGATGTCTTCCCTTCCAGGAAGCAAGCAGATAAAATTCAATTTGAAATAACAGTTCCCAGAAGTTTCATTTACTTCAGTAATTGCTGCTCAGGGAAAGAGAAAAAAAAAGTCCCTAAATCCCCATAGTTTGCTGATAGTTCCTCTTTGCAGCTGACATTGTATTTACTAATATATTTTAATTCAAGCATGAAAAATTAGTAAATACCAATAACTTTGTCATCCAGAGTGCTGAAAAAGGAAATAATGGAGCAGTTAAACAACACATTGGAACAGGCTCATTAAACAAATATAGCCACCATTTTATTTGCAGCAGCAGCTTCATTAAAACCAGGTTGAGTATCAGGCAGAGGGAGAGGAAGAAAAGGGAGGGAGGCTGGGAAAGTGAGAAAGGGAATGCAGTAATATTTTGCAGGACATTTTCCAGCATGGGAAAGAACAAGGTACGAAAATATGTTTGTTTATATTCTGTCAGAGAGCCAGTGCCAGCAGTGGACTATGTTGAATTCCCCTCACATGATCAAGGACCTTCTCAGTTCACAGTTAAGTAACTATAAGGGAAATAAATCATCTTAATTCAGCAACAGAGTAACTCCTGCAAAGTGCTGAGTGGACAGTATGATATTGTGCTCCAACCTACATGGGATTAGAGGTGTTCCTGCAGGATCTACCTGTAAGTCTCCAAAAGCCATAGGAACTAGTCAACTGCTCACCTCAGGCATTTACCTAAGCACATTAGCAAACTGGGAAGGAATGTGGCCAGACACAGCCCCTGTGCCAGAGGTAAGAACCAGCATCCTTTTTTAAGCTAGCACAGCGTGCTCAGTTTTCTTAATGGATCCTAGGATTTTCAATGAAGTGTTTATTATCCTCGAGCTGTAAGTAACTAGCTATTTGGACAGGTTGTTTGCTCATTTCAAAGCTCTCTTGTTTTCCTGCTTGAAGTAAGTGGCATTTATAACAGGAGAGATCAGGTGGCTAAAAGTTCTCTAGGCTAAGAATATCCCCTGTCTGAATCTGCAAGCAGATTTCTTGAAATTACTAGATTCTCGTGGGGGATCTATTTTTGCCAGAAACAACAAATCTGCCTTAGTCTGAGCCTTTCGAGCTCACTCAAGTAAATATCTCACTGTCTTCATAGGTTATTGTGCCCAAATCATGTTTGCAGCCACAGTTCCCCCACAGTGAAGATCTTCCACTGCATCTCTAGCCAGTCTGTGAAAATCCAGTTCCTGTCACCAAGCTGTTTATTAGTTTCATATCATCTGATGTGGGAACTGGATGCCACAAAGTAACCCCATCCCTCCCTTTCTAGTCTATACAGGATTCACACATGCAACATTTAATGTTAATTTGAAGTAAGAAATCTCTGCCATACATAGGCTGGAACAATTTTCATTTCAGAGAGTAATTATTCAGCCAGCATAAAAGCCAAATGTAAAAAGGGATGGCTTGGTAAGCAGGCTCAGCAGGGCAGCAGCACTCTGCACTGATACCTGAATGCTGGTGGGAGCACCCTCAAAACAGGCAGGTGCTGATTATGGCATGCATGACAGAGGTGGAAGATGCATTTTTACAGTAGCAATAGCAGTCATGCATTGGTGTCTTTGAAATGCTTTCTGAACATTAAGGATTAATTCAGGCCTTTCTGATCCCTTCCTCTGTGACCTCTGAAAATGGGCAAAGCAAAATGCAAATAGGGCAACAAAACCAAAGCATGAGGCAGAGACAGGGAGTTACTGCAGTGTAACCCTCATCATCACCACAGAAAGTGCCTCTGGGGTTACCTTGACACATTCAGGGCTAGCAGGATATATGGAGGTCTTCTGAGCAAAGGGAGCAGCCACATACATAACTCTGGTGTACTTCCTGGGGAGGTCTATGGTTCCGGCAGCACATCCTCTCACCCTAGGGGGACAGGAAACCTGGTTTCAGAATTAAATGCTAAAAAACCATAAACGATACATCCATGAGAATCAGCCTTACCCCAAGCACTCAACTGTTTTGCATCCCACAGCTCTCTAGATGGGAGATCCTATGTCTTTTCAGTGTTTCAAAATACATCCCAAAGGTGTTTTTTGTGGGACTTTAATCTTACTCGAATATGTTCCCATCTCTCAATTGACTAGTAGTTGTGATTGTGCACAAAGGAACTCCAGTCAAAGGAACTCCAGTTCTCGTTAGAGTTCCCTCCGGGATTTCCCTTTCCTTGGAAATCCCCCTCTGGGATTCTAGCCCCCTGCTAGATATCCCTTACCCTTGGGCCCCACTCCACAGGCTTTCACCTAGCAGAGACTTACCAAACGAGGTACCTCTTAGCCCCAACCCTGCGTAGCTTTCGCTGCGCCTTATGGGCAGGCTTGTGGGTCTCCAACCCACTATACTTAAATTCCTTAAAAAGAATGACTTATTTACCTCAGTCCAGGGGATCTTGCTCAGAATTCTCCGGTCCGGGGATCGGAAGCTCTCCCCGAGAATACCTCGGTGCCGGCTGGAGGTCCCACGATCCCACGGATCCGTTGAGATTCAAAAGCAGGGTCCCATCTGGGTCGCCAAAACTGTTACCGAAAAATGCGGTAAAACAACTCTTTAACACCAATTTAGTATTAAAGAGCAGGCATTCTTTATTCATGGCGCCGGATGCACGGGGGATCGCTCCTCCTAACGTGCATACCTTACATCACTCTTCTCACACAATTTATAGATCAAAAATTTACATATTCATTATTGTCTTTTTGCTGATTGGTACAAACTTGCTCACTCCATATGTAAATTACTGCGCAGACTCAGTTGTCCTCCTCCATTGTTCTCTTTTGAGTAGGTGGTATTACTTGGGTCGGTGGCCCGTGAGTCGGTGGTCGCGATCTCCCCTGCCGGAATTACCTTTTACCTACTGGGCTCTCAGTCTTGGCAATCCTGGCCAGTTTTCTCAGTCCACTACATGAAACCACACTTTATCATTCTCTTTGACAGAAATGCATTCCTCTACTGACAAAACACATTGTCTATATAAATGATCACCTAGATACTAAAACACAAGTTGTTTTGGTCACAACGCAGATCAACGGATACACTGATTCGTACACTCCATGTTCTCATATAACAACATTTCTAGCTGATTTGGTTACATTTTATTGCTTTTTGGTCACAGTATGTCTGCGTTTATACGTTCCATCTCCTGAACATCCCTCTTGATTATCACATATGGAATCATGGGATCAAAATATCTACCTTGTTTTAAATTGAATTTTGATGAATTTGTGGGCAGGCAATGTTACATGGCTGTTCATCCACTTCAGAGATAAAATCTCTAGATTTCAGTTCCTGCTTCAAGCTATGTTTGTGTGTTTGCATTAATTGACTGATATAAATATGTAAGTGTACATTGGAGTAGAGGCCAAAACACAGCTGTGTATCTAAATCACAAAACAACAGAATGCTATTTTTATCTCAGAATCTTAAATTGTTTTCCACTTAGCAATACAATTTTAAGCAAAGGAAAAGACCATAGTGTCTCCATATGGCCCCATCCTGAGAGCTTTTTACAGGGCCAACTCTCTCCTCCAGGGCAGGTGCATCCTGTGCAACTGTGTAATGTAAGGTACTTTCCTTCTGCTTTATCCAAGAATCAGTCAAAGGGCGAGCAGCACCCTTTTGCTGGCAAAATGAATGTGGCAGAACAGCAGCCATTTACAAATATCTGTCTCTTCCAGAGAGAGCAGGGTACTTTGTGACCAGACAGGCAGTCACCGCTGGATTACCCTGTGATGAGTTCTTGCAGGAAGCCTGGGAGTGGAAAGTTACACATTGACTGAAATTTCATTTGAATATTATTTGAATAGTTTTGAATACTGTAGAAACTGGTAGAAATTTTGTGCTGTTCATAGATATAATGAATGTATTCAGCTGTCTTAGGTACTCGTTACAAAATGTAGATTTGTATGTATTAATAATAATTCTTTTGAAGTAGTCATCAAAAACAGTAGACATGAACTCTGTAGGGAGATTAAAGTGACTTAAGTTTCTAAGTCTGTAGGATCAGGGCTTCAGATATGTAGAGGAGAGGAAAAAAATAGTTTGAATGGGCAGCAGGTGCATCTATGTGACTGATACACACTGAAACTATGGCTACACTGGTTACCAGGCTCAGGCAGATCTTGTGTACGTTTGTACAGGCACATGCATGCCATGTGCATGCGGCACAACAAACACTGTACTGGTTGTCAAGTTTCATTCATGCATAAAACAGGTTTGCAGGGAAATTATACTGTAAATTATAATGAATAGGTTAGTACATATAATACTTTAAATATTATTAAATAAACTGAATAAAGTCCCAGAGAGAACGAGAAGACATTTAAAAGGTTTGTAAAAAATGCTATTAAGAGAGGCTGAGGGAATTGGGTTTGTTTAAGGTGCAAGAAAGACGACTGCAAAACAGCCACAGTCTATCCATATAGCAAGGCAATTATAAAAAAGGAAGGTGATCAATAGTTTTCTGTTCTGTATGGGAAAGGAGCAAGAAAAAAAAAATCATCTTTTGTTGCAGAGAAGGCTTGAATCAAATAGTAGGAGGTACCTCTAACTGGAGTGAAAACACTGGATGTGGTCAACTGCAGATTTTCACAGCCATGTCAGTTTTCGAGAGCAGGTTGGACAAACATCTGTCAAAGATAATGTTGGTTCTACCTGATCTTGCCTCTGCACAGGCACTTAGGCTGTACAGATCTCTCTGAAGCCCCCATTGCTGTGATACAAGTCTAGCCTGAGCTTAGTAGAATGTGAGGACATGGCAAAAATCAGAAGGGAGTGAGATGTGGGGAGTAAATGAAATGGGATAAAATGCAGTGTGGATTCACTAGATGTAGATCAAGCCAAACCTGCTGTATCATTTTCTTTCTAAATATAACTAATTTTCTTGACAAAAACAATTTACTAGGTCTCATTTATTTGTTATTCAGTCTAGTGTTTGGTATGATGTTTTGAAAAAAATTATTAACTGAACTGAAAAAGATGGGTTTGTACAGAACTGCTCAGGACTTTGAGGAACTGGTTAAAAGAAAGAGAAGAGTAACATTGAAGAGAGGGTTACTAGTAAAGTTCTTCACTTGAGACAAGTCTTAATAATTCTATTAATGACTGATATAAAAATAAGTCAGGTACTGCTTAAATGCAATGACATTCATTTGTGCAAAGTGCAAAGTCATTGCACTTAAGGACTAATAACAAGAATTTTTGCTATAAACTGGGAGATAATTATTTGAAAATGTTTAAAGGATGACTGCATATATAGAGAATGAGATGGTAGTAAAGCAGTAAATGAGATTTTGGGATGTGTCAGTGAGGTATTTGGTAACTATTGGGAAGAATTAATGTTTTTGTGCATCCTTAACTTCATCTGAAATACCATTAGCAATTCTGATCACTTATATGCAAGAAGAGTAAGGGCTCAAGTGCAGAAGAGGACTGCAAAAGATTTACTTTTAGTCCATCAGAAAGAAGGCTGAGAGGGAATACTATAACTGAACGCGAAACCTAAGAGCTACTTACGTGCTAGAAAGTATCTGGAATAAGGACAAATGTATACAAAATAGTTTTATAAAAGTAGGAAATTAAAAGGAAATTCCTAAGGATAGGTTAATAAACAGCTTCCCAATTATAGCGATGGAGGTAAAAAGCAAAATCCTAGTTGCGTTTAAAATGGAGCTTGGTAAATTCATCACAGGAGATGTACGATGTAGTACCGATGATAACAGGGCATCTGCCTCACAGGCTGTGCTGGTTTTGGCTGAGAAGGGGTTAATTCTCCTCCCTGTGTGTGGGGGGGGGTCGGCTACCTATCCAGCTTCCCGCTCTTTGCCGCGTTGGTGGGAGGCTGGGAGGGGCAGGGCCACGGCGGGGGCAGCTGATCCCGACCGGCCAATGGCATGTTCATTCCATACCATGTGACACCATGACCAGTATATTAAGGGGGGGGCATTTGGCGCCTCGGGAGCGACGTGGTGTCGGGTTGGTGGGTGGCTGTGTTGCGTGCGGTTTGTTTCGGCGGTTCGTTCCCCTCCCCCCTCCTTACCCACACCCCCCAGGTTTTGCGCCTCTCGTTGTTCTCCTTTCCATTGCATTTTTGTTGTTTCTTTTCATTTTAATTATTAAACTGTTCTTATCTCAACCCACGAGCGTTACCCTTCTGCTTCCCTCCCCCATCTACCGGTGGGGGAGTGAGTGAGCGACTGTGTGGGGCTGAGCTGCCGGCTAAACCATGACACAGGCTCTTGCCTTCTTGCAGTAATAAACATACATGTCTTTTACTTTCACATGCTGCTGTGGTAATTGGGGACATGAGAACTGCCATCCTGGATCAGACCTCCAGGTAATTTCATTTGATAATTTGATTTTGGCAACAACAGCAAGCCAAAGCTTTAGAGAAAGTGCAAAACTGCTAAAAAAGGTGTGTGATATAGCACGCCCCAGGTGGATTTTCCTCCTACTCATCACACAAATACTGATGGGTGCCCTGAGGCATGAGAATTTCTGTCCCTTTTAAAAGTTCATATATTAATTTATCTGATCACAGAATCACTGAATGGTAGGGGTTGGAAGGGACCTTTGGAGATCATCTTGTCCAATCCCCCTACTTGAGCAGGGGGCACAAGACCCCGTCCAAGTGGGTTTTGAATGTCTCCACCAGGGAAGGAGACTCCACAACCTCTCTGGACAGCCTGTTCCACTGCTCTGTCACCCTCACAGGAAAGAAGTTTGTTTTCATGTTTAGCTGGAACGTCCTATGTTCCAACTTGTGCCCATTGCCCCTTGTCCTGTCATTGGGCACTACTGAAAAGAGTCCAGTCCCATTGTCCTGACACCCACCCTTTAGATATTTATAGGTATGATGAGATCCCCCCTCAGTCTTCTCTTGTCCAGGCTGAACAAACCCAGGTCTCTCAGCCTTTCTTCATAAGGGAGATGCTCCAGTCTCCTGATCATCTTCGTAGCTCTCTGCTGGACTTGCTCGAGCAGTTCCCTGTCCTTCTTAAACGGGGGACCCAAAACTGGACACGGTACTCCAAATGCGGTCTCACCAGGGCAGAGTAGAGGGGGAGGATAACCTCTCTCGACCTGCTGGACACACTCCTTTTAATGCAGCCCAGGATGCTGTTGGGCTTCTTGGCCACAAGGGCACATTGTTGGCTCATAGTCAACTTCTTGTCCACCAGCACTCCCAGGTCCTTCTCAACAGAGCCGCTTTCCAGTAGTTCAGCCCCCAGCCTGTACGGGTGCACGGGGTTGTTCCTCCCCAGGTGCAGGACCTTGCACTTGCTCTTGTTGAATTTCATCGGGTTCCCCTCGGCCCAGCTCTCCAGCCTGTCCAGGTCTCGTTGGATGGCAGCACAGCCTTCTGGTGTATCAGCCACTCCTCCCAGCTTGGTATCATCAGCAAACTTGCTGAGTTTACACTCTGTCCCTTCGTCCAGGTCATTGATGAATATATTGAACAGGGCTGGACCCAGTACAGACCCCTGGGAACACCACTAGTGACAGGCCTCCATCCAGACTCTGCTCCATTGATCATGACCCTCTGAGTTCTGTTGTTGAGCCAGTTCTCTATCCACCTCACTGGCCACTCATCCAGCCCACACTTCCTTAGGTATGGATGTTCTCATTCTCTTTATAAACATGGAAACTCTTCTGGATTCTGCTGAAAGCTTTGCCTCAATGTAATCTGAAGCAACTAACTGTAATGTGTGAATTTTCAGCTGCTCATTTCATGGACTGCCACTTTCCACCTTCATTTGAAGGGAACATAAATGGCACATCTTCTTTCCACTTAATGGAGATCTTGGCCACTTAATGTCTTCTTTAATATCATTCCAACTAATCCTAATCCTTCTATGCTCCTTTCATCTGGAAAGTTTTCCATGCCTCTCATGTAATTCCTCTTGCCTTTCTTGGAATACCCTTTTGCTGTTGCATAATTTTTTTAATGATGTGGCCAAATATGAACAGCAAGCAGTTGCTATTTACTCCATTGGAAAAAGATGTTGAATGAGATATTAAATCCTGAAATTGGAATAATAAAAAGTGAAGAGCAAGGCACATAAAATCCAAGATGAATTTCCGCATATCACTTGTACTGAGTGCCATGTCTAAAGGTAACTGTTACTCCAGAAAATCTGTAATTTGATTAATTTTTAAAAATAGGGCGATTATGTAGCATAGTAGTTATTTCACTTGTCATCTATCAGAGCTGTTCTTCTTTCACAATGTGTGTACACATGGGAAAGACCCATGGCAAGGCGATTCTTTTGAGTATTCATTGACAACCCTATACTTTTCAGTTTTTTTGTTTCACTTGAAAGGTAAGCAGAATTCAGATCAAAATGCTGATTTAAATAGTTTTCAGGGAAAAATACTAGAGAAGACCACATGCTCTCAATCTGAAACAGTGAAGTTTCACATGGTGTTCAGGCTTCGTGTGTACCATCCAAACGGGAAGCTTGAAGAAAAACTCATGTTGCTGAAAATGTTTCTATTTAGGACCACTAGATGTCAGACTGAATGAAGAATTCTCACTGCCTGATTTGGGGTGAATTTCATCCTCAAGTAGGGATTACCGCAAAGCCTGTGAATCCACTTGAGGAAAGGAGAAGGAAACAAGGTCACAGTCCTTGGACTGACTTTCTCTGCAGTACTGTATGCCACATCTATCGCTCATTCTTTCTCTGCTTTTTCTCTGTATGGTGCCCTTACGAAGGTTGAAATTAGATATTGTAGGGACAGTGCATCTTCTGGACAAAAGCACTCTGCTTGAAAGGTCTTTAAATATCATCAATTCAGTGCAGCTTTTAGATGTAAAATGTCTACTGCACATGAGCTAACAAATTCTGTGTTGCTTCTTGTCTCAACCAGTTTCATGACATGAGGAGAGATGGCCACTGCCCAGTCTATGAGAGGCACTTCAAGGAGCCCCCTTGCTTAACAGGAAATGTACATCAGTGTACAAAAAAATGCCAACCCTAGCTCCAGAGAGCAATAGGCAGGAGGGAAAACTGAGTAAAGAAGGAGAGAGATGAAAATGAACAGAGCTGCTATCCTTTACAATTTGCTATATGTATGTAATTTATTCTGTGATGTCAGCTGAAGGAATGTTTAATGTTGGCAAAAGTAGCTAATTGGACCAATGAATGATGACCCCATGATTGGGTTATAACTATTTACAACCCTGACCTGTTAAGGGAAGGAGATAATGAGTCTTGTATTGCTTCACGCTTGGCACACTGGCTAGAATAGAGACATCATATTATATCTGAAGCCCCCAGGATTTTATTACTAATGATATTTGTGGCTGTCATGAATTTTCCCAAATATATACATTAGAGAGGTTCAGAATCCACTCATAAGTCTGATTTGACATATGGTACAAAACTTTTGAATATTTTTTTTTAGAACTGCTTTTCAACAGAATAAAAACTTATAATTCTCAGTGCCTCACAGAAGAAAGGAAAAACTTAGCAACTTCATAGCATGCCATTTCTAAATGCCTGTCATGGTTCAGCCCCAGTCGGCAACTAAACACCGCGGAGCCGCTTGCTCGCTCCCCCCACCACTGTGGGACAGGGGAGAGAATCGGAAGAGCAAAGGCACAAAAAACAACTTGTGGGTTGAGATAAGAACAGTTAAATAATTACAATAAAATAATTATTATAATAATGATCATGATAATAACAATAATGATAATATAATAAAAAGGAAAAAGGAAAAAAACAGAAACACAAATGATACAACTGCTCACCACCTGCTGACCGATGCTGCCCATCCCTGAACCACGATTGCCGCTTCCCTCCCCTGGCCAGCTCCTCCCAGTTAACATACTGAGCATGACGTCACATGATATGGAATATCCCTTTGTCCAGTTTGAATCTGCTCTCTTAGCTGTGCCCCCTCCCCCCCGGCTTCCTGTGCACCTGGCAGAGCATGGGAAGCTAGAAAAGGCCTTGACTAGTACAAGCACTACCCAGCAACAACTAAAACGTTGGTGTGTTATTAACATTGTTTTCATACTAAGTCCAAAGCACAGCACTATGCCAGCTACAGTGAAGAAAATGAACTCTATGCCAGCTAAAACCATGACATCCAGGCACCAGAGCAGAGATTCCCCTGCAGCCTGTGGTAAAGATCATGGTGAGGCAGGTTGTCCACCCTGCAGCCCATGGAGGACCCCACACTAGAGCAGGTGGATGCGCCCGAAGGAGGCTGTGACCCCATGGAGAAAGGAGCCCATGCTGGACCAGGTTTGCTGGCAGGACTTGTGACCCCGTAGGGAAACCGTGCTGGAGCAGTCTGTTCCTGAAGGACTGCAACCCATAGAAAGGACCCATGCTGGAGCAGTATGTGAAGAACTGCAGCCCATGGGAAGGGCCTACATTGGAGAAGTTCATGTCTCCCGGGGGAGGGACCCTGCATTGGAGCAGGGGAGGAGTGTGAGGAGGAAGGAGCAGCAGAGACAAGGTGTGATGAACTCATCACAACCCACATTCCCTGTCCCCCTGTCCCGCTCAGGAGGGGAGGAGGTAGAGAAATCAGGAGTGAATTTTGAGCCCAGGTAGAAGGGAGGGGTGGGGGAAGGTGTTTTAAGAACTTGGTTTTATTTCTCATTATCCTACTCTGATTTGATTGGCAATAAATTAATTTCCTCGAGTTGAGTCTGTTTTGCCCATGATGGTAAATGGTGAGTGATCTCTCCCTGTTCTTATCTCAACCCACGAGTCTTTCATTATATTTTCTCTTCTCTGTCCAGCTGAGGAGGGGGAGTGATAGAGTGGCTTAGTGGGCACCTGGCATCTAGCCAAGGTCAGCCCACCACACTAACCAAAGATTAAAAAAACATAAAACATTTGCACAAGAACATTTTAAATGATAATTTGTTAATTGACTAATTAGCTTTGTCTTAAAAATTTTTAAACTGAGCTCTTCAGTGATTGATACTGACAGCAGTTTCATGAACAGATGATGAATTACTTTACCAAGTTGCTGTCTGTCTTTATCTATTGTTGCTCTCTCCAGTCAGAGGAGTCAGATGAATCTGGGAAGAAATCTATTTTCTGGAGTTTTTGTTTTCACATTCCTAATAATTGCCCAAGTTCTTTAAGAGAATATTACATAAAGTGGCAGAAACATCACAATGACAAAAGCAGTATTTGAAGAAAGTACTTGTACATGAACTGAAGTCACTGTGCTTCAAACTTTGAGCTTTCTGTGCATGAGTGGACTGGCTGGAAAACAGCAGTGTGCAGCTGTACAGATTTGTATTGGTACTTACCAGACTGCTCTGAAAGGAAGTTGGATTTGCTGAAATTAATTAAGGAATAGAAAAACAGGAGATGAGATGATGTGACATTTTGTTCACTATTTCACCTGGCCTTTCTTGCATTGCCTAAACTGCAAAATGGTACTTACTGGGAGATCTAGGAAGCAGGTCTTGCTGGTCCAGGTCCAGAAGAGAGGTCTGTGTCTAGGGGAGCCATGTCAGTTTTGTAAAAGCTTTAATGAGGGAACTTTGTAACATGTTGCAAAGGAAGATATCATACACATGAGCACACACAGCATTACAAGCATGAAAACAGAAAATAGCTCTTCCTGAAAGATGTTAACCATCAATTTCTAGCTCCAGGGTGACTACTTTATACAAGATTCAGGACTTCAAGGCATGAGTTAGTGAAGTGGAAAGCCACAGAAGGAATTCCTGGTGCCATAGGATGCTCATCAACAGATAACAGAATGGGCCATGTTGTGCTGCCCAAATGCATGCTGTTGTGTGACAGGTGGAAAAAAGTAAACACTTTAGAAATGTCCTACTAGGTCAGACCAATGTTCTGTTAAGCCCAGTATTCTTTCGCTGCTCTGCAGTGGAGACTCTATTTAGTGAAAGCATGTGAACTGGCCATTTCTGTGGGTGACTTCCTTAACTTTCAAAGTTATTGTAGTAAGGATGCTGGAGGGTTTGTCCTTCCTTGTTCTTTTTCATATCTGCTTTTAAGCCTGTTCATTAATCTATATAATCCTGTATATGAACCTGTTGATGCTGTCTGCCTGCACGTCCTGTGACAGTGAAATTCCAAAGTTCACTACCCACTTTGTAAAGCTGTACTGTCTTAACGAGTTTAAACTCTGTATTTTAAATTACTCTCTCAGTAGTGTCATCAAATTCCCCCTGTGTCTAGTGGTGTTGGATATGGTGAATAGCAGTTCTACATTTACCTTATCCACTGCCTTCTTGATTTTGTAATTCTTCATCATACCTCTCCAAGGAAGGAGTCCTAGCCTTTTTTGCATCTCCTAATAAGGCAGCTGTTTTATTTCCTTGCTCATTTCTCTGTACATCTCTAATTCCTGTACAACTTCCTACAGGACTTGAGGTGTGGCTGCATCAAGACCTTAATATAGCAGCAAAATGATGTCTTCTGTTCTTCCTGTTTTGAGTATCTTTGCTGATGACACCCAGCATCTTGCTGCCTTTTTTGGCCTGTGTGTTGAGCCAATGATTTCAGAAAACTGTCAGAGACAACTGACAATCCTTTTCTTGGCTCATACCTGACAGTTCTGAGTTCAGTGCCATGTAGACATGGTTTAGATTATTTTTCCACAGGTGCACTACATTATATTTGTCTAAAGGGAAGCTTACCTGGCAGCCTTTCACCCATTCAGTCTTGTGAGTTCCTTCTGGAATTTGGTGCCATTGGCAAAGAATTTAACTACCTGAAAGAGCATAATGTTATCTGCACACTTAAGAGATTTCACTGTGAACTCCCTTCTCCAGGTGATTGACAAAGGTGTTGAATAAAACTGGTCCCAGCACCAGTTTCTAGGGGGACTCACTGTGGACACTTCTTCATCCTGAAAAATGCCAGTTAAGTCCTACCATTTGTTTCTTATCTTTTAACAAGCTTAAAATCCATAAAAGGACCTATCCTGCAGTCCATGGTTATTTTCTGCATTAACCTTTGGTGCAAGACATTGTCAATGGCTTTTTGAAAATCCAAATATATTGCATCCACTGGTTTCCTTACTAGTGCACTTATACAAGGCCAGCAGGACCATGAGGCAGGATTTCCCTTTGCAGAAACCATGTCAGCTCCTTTGCAACACACTGTGTTTAGCCATGTGGTGAGTGGGTTTATGCTATTATCTTACCATGGCAGGAATTCAGAATTGCTGCTCTGTAGTTTCCAGTATCCCCCCTAGCACCCTTTTACTCTTCCAATACTGTCTCCCTTGTGTCCAGAGCTGAGCATATTTCTGGAGCATGCTTTACCCACCAGACTAAAGTATACTCTGAAAAGTCATGAATCAAAGGGAAAGAAGGAACAAGCAAATCTTGACTCTGCAGTTTATTGATTAGTGCTCTGAAATAGAAGAGTTGCTTTGGGTTGGCAGTAAACAAAGTCCTACCCATGTTGCTGGAATTATTTTCACAATTTTATAACTCTACATATTTTTAGCAGATGATGCACTTTTTGACAGTGGTGGAGTTTCATGATGGTTCAGTAGTTGCCAAACTGTGAAAACCTTAATGCAGTTTGATGAGGACATTCATAGAATCATAGAATGTCATGAGTTGGAAGGGAACCACAAGGATCATCAAGTCCAACTCCTGTCCCTGCACAGGACAACCCCAGATGCACACCATGTCTCTGAGGGCGTTATCCAAGTGTTTCTTGAATATCATCAGGCTTGGTGCCATGACTGCCTCCCTGGGGAGCCTGTTCCAGTGCTCCACCACCCTCTGGGTGAAGAACCTTATCCTAATATGCAACCTAAACTTCCCCTGGCACATCTTCCTGACACTTCTCGGGTCCTGTCATTGGTCACCAGAGAGAAGAGATCAGCACCTGCCCCTCCTCCTCCCCCACTTGTGAGGAAGCTGTAGACTGCAATGAGGCCTTCCTCAATCTCCTCTTCTCCAGGCTGAACAAACCAAGTGACTTTAGCTGCTCCTCATATGGCTTCCCCTCTAAACCCTTCACCAACTTTGTGGCCCTTCTCTGGACACTCTCTAGTAGCTTTATATTCTTAATATACTGTGGCGCCCAAAACTGCACACAGTACTCAAGGTGAGGCCGCACCAGCGCAGAGTAGAGTGGGACAATCACCTCCCTCGACTGGCTAGCAATACAGCGCTCAATGCACCCCAGGACATGGTTGGCCCTCTTGGCTGCCAGGGCACACTGTTGGCTCATGTTCAACTTGCCAGTGACCAGAACCCCCAGGTCCCTCTCTGCAGAGCTGATCTCCAGCCTCTTGTTCCCCAGTCTGTATGTACATCTACCAGGGTTGCCGTGCCCCAGGTGTAAAATCCGGCACTTGCCCTTCTTAAACTTCATACAGTTGGTGATTGCCCAGCTCTTCAGTCTGTCCAGATCCCTCTGCGGGGCCTCTCTGCTCTCAAGAGTGTCAACAGGTCCTCCCAATTTTGTGTCATCGGCAAACTTAATTAGCATTCTTTCCAGTTCTGCATCCAAATCATCCAAGTCCTGTTAGGCAGGACTTTCCCCTTGTGAACCCATGCTGGCTAGGACCAATGACTGCATTGTCTTTCAGATGTTTTTCAATAACTCCCAGAATAATCTTCTCCATAATTTTGCCAGACACAGAAGTGAGACTGACAAGCCTATAGTTACCAGGGTCATCCCTGTTGCCCTTCTTGAAGACTAGGACAACGTTTGCCAGCTTCCAGTCATCTGGGACCTCTCCAGATTCCCAAGAGCATTGAAAAATCATTGAGAGAGGACTCGCTATGACATCAGCCAGCACTTGAAGTACCCTCAGATCAATCCCATCAGGCTCCATCAACTTATAGGGCTCTAGCTCGAGCAGCAAGTCCTGCACAAGTTCAGGGTTGATTGGGAGTTTATCATTCCCACAGTCATGGTTCTCTAGGCCAGGGCTCTGGGACCCCCAGAGCCCACCATCGGTGTCGAAGACCGAGGCAAAGAAAGCATGAAATGTCTCTGCCTTGTCTATGTCCCTGTTTGTGAGGTGACCATTCTCATCAAGCAACAGGCCAATGTTATTTCTGGCTTCCCTTTTGCCATTAATGTATTTTAAAAAGCCCTTCTTAGTGTCCCTCACTGCACTGGCCAGCTTCAACTCTAATTGAGCTTTGGCTGCATGGATTTCCTCCCTGCAGTGGCAAGCAGCATCCCTGTAATCCTCCCATGTTGCCTGACCTTGCTTCCACTGGCCATATACTTTCTTTTATCTCTCCTTATTACTAGAAGAATATCCTTGGCCAGCCAAGCCAGCCTTATGCCTCACCTGCTTAACTTCCTACACTTTGGAATTGCCTGCTCCTGTGCTTTTAGGAGGTGGTACTTAAAAAGTGACCAGCACTGATGGACCCCAGCACCTTCAAAAGCTTTTTCCCAGGGGACCTTACTAAGCAGTTCCCTGATGAACCAATACAACCTCACCAACCACACCCCCCCCCCATCCCATCCTTTGACATAATACACAGATATCATACCCTTAGTCTATGGACCTTCACTGTAAAATGTCCATAAAAATATCCACTGAGTTCACCCAGTCCATGACTCCAGGCTCCATCTGTTATAACAGTCTTTCAGGGCAGGAGAGATGGTGTGTGTGGTGTTAGATTGTTGCAAACCAAAGTCAGTCTTCGTTCCATCACTGCTGCACTTCTATTTCATCAAAGTTCATCTTCCATGAACTGGGAGATTTCTACTATGATATCATTGACACGGCATATAGCAACCACAGAAGAGATGACATACAATATTATATAGCAGTTTGCATTATGTCATTCTGTTCACTGGCTGTTTTCACCCAAAATCAAATCCCCTTGAGGCACACACCGGACTTCTCCACCCTCCCGCATCACCCACCAAGTGCACTCAGGTCCTTGAGCAAAAGCAATCTCACAAATGGGTTTGCCTTTGCCCAAGGCAGGAATAACCCACACTGTTTTGCCCAGTTCCATAAACTAGTGGAATGATAAATGAAGATCTGTATATATATATATATATATAGTTAAAGGATGAGAAGATGGATAGGGATTATTGAATTTGTACTGAATAGTATGGGACCTGAGCATGATGTCAATGATATGGAATAAGGGGTGGATACTGTCATGGTTTCAGCTGGGATAGAGTTAATTTTCTTCACTCTAGCTGGTATAGCGCTGTGCTTTGAAAATTAGCATGGAAAAAAACCTGTTGAGATAACACACAGATGTTTAGGCTGTTGCTGGGCAGCGCTTATACTAGTCAAGGACATGTCTAGCCTCCCATGCTCTGCTGGGTGCACAAGAAGCTGGGAGGGGAGGGGGCACAGCTAAGGGAGCGGATTCAAACTGACCAAAGGGATATTCCATATCATGTAACGTCATGCCCAGTATGCTACCTGGGAGGGGCTGGCCGGGGGAGGGGGGGCACAATCGCGGCTCGGGGACGGGCAGCGTCAGTCGGCGGGTGGTGAGCGGTTGTATTGTTTGTGTTTCCATGTTTTTTTTCCTTTTTTTCCCTTTCCCTTCCTTTTCCCTTTCATTATATTAACATTATTGTCATTATTATCATAATCATTTATCATTATCATTTTATTGTAATCATTAAACTGTGCTTATCTCAACCCACAAGTTCTTTTGCTCGTCTGATTCTCTTCCCCATCCCACAGGGGTGGGGGGGGGGTGAGCGGGCGGCTGCGTGGTGTTCAGTTGCCAGCTGAGGCTGAACCACGACAGTCAGTCATTTAGAGCTTTGTAGGTTTGACTGCTCAATACTCTGTATTAAATCCTGCTCACAATTCACTGGAGAGTTCCTGCTTGTATTGTCTAGGTTACTCAATTGGAGAAGATGGGCAGGAGTTTTCAGTCCTAAATAAAACAGTCTTGTTTCATTGCTCTAAACGTGGGAAAAGGTTTGCCTCCAACCAGCATGCTGACTTTTTCACTACAGTTACTTGTACACCATATTTGTGTTCTTTTAGTGAAAAAACAACATATTGAATATTTTTTTGAGTGGCAACTGGGACATTGCAAGGGAATCCTTCATTTTTATGAGAATTCTTTGGTGGAGGGAGGGAGAAAGAAAAGAACTGAACATTTAAATTAAAAAGATCACTCAACACTATTGTGCCTTTTGATTAATATTTCTTCATTCACCCAACTGTAACTGCATTATAAATCTTTCCAGTTTAACCTCTATAATAACACAAGGCAAAAAAGAAAAAAAGCATAATTTATATTTCTAAAAAAGGGCTTCACCAGGGAATAACGTTGAAATGAACAAAAAAGCTACAGGATTACAAGTGCATTATCTCCCTTTTTTCATTCTTTCCTTATCTATTCCCTGAAAGAAGCCTACAATATTGCACTTTAAAAGCCTTTTTAATTAAAGTTTCAACATTTATTACAGTATTTACTATTTTGCAATTTATATATTTTTCCTAATAAAAAGTAAAAAAGCACCCATTAGTTTTACTTTCTAAGGGGTTATTTTTTCTTTTTGAGATGCTGCTGATAAACACACAAGTATTTTGAAATTTCACATTGAGATAGGGAACCTTCTTCTCCAGATGGAAAAATGAAATCCAGCTAATAGCTTTATAATTTATCAGTGGAATGACCAAGCATTTGGGAGGTTTCCAATCAGAAAATCTCCTGTTGGTCTCAGCGATTCAGATTTAGAATCTAGTCCACTTAGGATCTGAGCATCTCACTCTTCTGCACTTTCTGCAGAGGGCTGGCACTGCCTTCTATTCTTATTATTGCTTATTAAGTAGATAATTGGCATACCCAGAACATGCTATCTTTTTTTTCAAAGAGACATGAAGACACATTTTCTGTCCCAGCCTAGGGCCTTGCTCCTACAAAAACACACATAGATTGTTCAACTAGGTTGTGATGTTGAAATTAAAAGGGGCAAATACAGAGTGGAGGTACATATATACATACATAAATGTTTGCAAGTCAGTGGGAGCTGACTAGGCTAAGTTTTTGTCACAATCAGCTGATGCAAAAAACTGTGTCCAGATAAAATCACTTTCTCAGAAATATTTCAACTCAGCTGATAAAAGTGCTCATTGTGGCTATTTTTTCTTTATTTATACATCTTCTCCTCTTTTATCCTTTCAGTTAATGACCTCCTTTTTATTGTCCTGCTAGTATTTGAATAAGGATATAACACTAGAGAAAAAAAATCAGATAAAAAGCAAAACCACAGTTAATTTACTTAGCTGGATGCAGTTATCAAGTTAGAAGTATTGATCGTGTGTTTATAGATGTTAGGAATTTTGCAACAGGTATTTAAAAAAACCCTGTTATTTAAAAAATGCCTGGTATTTAAAAAACTACCAGTGCTAACATAAAGGAAGAAAACAAGGAATAAGTGAACTTGGTGAGTTCAAGATATAAAGTGTGTTTTCCACACTTGTAGTGTTGGACTCATGCCTTCTTTACCCTACATCTTGGTTTCACTATCTAATGGTTTCTCACTCTCATTTTCTTGAGATCAGTTGGTATGGTTTCTTCATTTCATTCTCCTCTATCATAGAATTGCCCAGCTCAGCATCCCTGTTCTTCAGCTCATGCCATGATAAGTGTTCAACAATTCCTGCTCCGATAGAGTCTCCCAAGACATTGGTAGTGGTATGGAGATGATCCCTAAGGAGAAATAGTAACTTAATCTTGACTTGATCACTTGTTCAGGGAAGCATGCGGACTAGCTGTTAAAATGGCCTTTAAATAGCTACTGGATGATTCAGCAATTTTATGTATATTCATTTATCTGAACTGTTAATGCCATGATTCCTTCTGCAGAAATTAACAAATATACTAGGATTTGGAGCCACAAAATGTGTTAATATTCTTGGCAGCTTCACAGCAAGAAACAGCTGTGTGATGAGGATGACAAAGGGAGCATATGGCAGATGCTTCTTGGAGGCATTTCTATACTCTGGTGGTTTGAATCTATATTCTCTGAACATGTAAGCCAATGAGACTCTGACTTGTTAGGGTCATTTCTCTCCTGACCCTAAACTACAGTCAGTAATTTAGGGTGGAATTCTGCTAAAATGATTCAAAGTAAACTACAACAATTCAGCCATCTTAGAGGGCTCTGCCCAGAAGATGTAGGAGGCAGCTTGATGAGAAGTAGTGACTGGCACTGTTATTTGATAAACGTCCACCTACATAAGGTTGTGGGCATGTGGTTAGATAATCATAGAATCATATAATGTTTTGGGTTGGAAGTGACCTTTAAAGGTCATCTAGTCCAACCCTCCTGCAATGAGCAGGGACATCTTCAACAAGATCGGGTTGTTCAGAGCCCTGTCCAACCTGACCTTGAACGTTTCCAGGGATGGGGTCTCTACAACCTCTCTGGGCAACCAGTTCCAATAATCATTTGAAGACATTACATTCTGATAATGACACGGGCAACTTCTTGCAGGGATCACTTGAGAAGACTGAAGGAAAGCCTCTGGAAACTATAACTAATAGGGATTAGATGAAATAGAGGTGGGAGGAAAACTTCTGCCTTTGATTTAGTTCATGGACCTAAGGGTCCATATACTTACAGGTGTCAGTTAGTCTTTTACAGACAGAGGAATGGAAAAACTGAAGGGCAATACGTTGTGGTGGCTGGATAAGAGAGTTACGCAACTGTTTTTCAATTCTGTGTCCATGGGGTAGACATATGAACCTTTCCTGAATTAGATAGTCATCAGGGTTGCAATGAACTGGGTTGGATCTCAACCAGCTGGACAAAATGTCCAGCATACAGCTGGATAAACACATAATGCAATGGGTGAACAACTGGCTGATGGGCCAGGCTCGAAGTGTCATAGTAAATGGGGTTACATCGGGCTGGTGGCCAGTCACTAGTGGGGTTCCACAGGGATCCATCTTGGGGCCGGTACTCTTTAATGTCTTCATATATGACTTGGATGCAGGACTGGAAGGAATGCTAATTAAGTTTGCCGATGACACAAAATTGGGAGGAGCTGTTGACACTTGCGAGAGCAGAGAGGCCCTGCAGAGAGATCTGGATATGGTTTAGTGGTGGACTTGGCAGTGATAGGTTAACAGTTGGACTCGATGATCTTAAGCGTCTTTTCCAACCTTAACGATTCTATGATTCTATGATTCTATACAGTGCTTTTGCTAAACGCTCTTGTGGAGTTAAGGTCCCAGCTCCCCCTCTTTGTTGTAACAACACGCATTTTAAGGTGTTATGTGCTCATTCAATGATGGCTTGCCCTGTGGGGGAGTGAGGAATAGCTGTCATGTGTTTCACCCCCCAATCTTGAAAAAAAGTTAGTAGACGATGTGAGATATAGGCTGCGCCATTATCGGTCTTAATTATACGCGGGATACCTAAGGATGCAAAGGCACAGGTAAAGTGTTTGATTACGTCTCGGGCTCTTTCTCCGGCACGACAAGAAGCGAAAATTGTTCCCAAGAAGGTATCAACAGAAATGTGAATATATTTCAGGCGACCAAATGTTGGAAAATGGGTAACACCTGTTTGCCATAATTCTAAGGCAGTCAGTCCCCTAGGGTTAACACCTGCACATGATGTTGTGCTAAAGAAGCGTTGGCAGTCTGGACAAGCACTAATAATGTCACGGGCTTGTACAGATGTCAAAGAAAACATTTTTTTGTAATGCTTTCACATTTTGGTGAAAAAACACACGGGAAATCCGGGCTTGTTCCATCATATTGGGAAGTACTTGAACAGGCATGGTCAGAGCATCTGCTCGCTGGTTGCCTTCAACCAAAGGGCCAGGGAGAGTTGTATGCGCTCTAATATGTGTAATAAAATAAGGTTCTTTTCTGTCATTCAAAAGATGGGACAGCTGGAATAGATAGTGGAATAATAGCGGATGAGAAACGTCCCACAAACGTGCATTTTCTAAACGAGATACTAGCCCGGCTACATAAGCTGAGTCTGTTACAATATTGAGGGGTTCTTGCCAAAGTTGAAAAGCTCAGACTACTGCAGTGAGTTCCACAATTTGTGGAGAACCATCAGCATGGCTGATATCTGACAACCAAGTTTGAGTACATGGATCTTTCCACACAATAACTGCCCGGCCGGTTCGACCTGATCCATCAGTAAATACGGTGAGGGCTGATAGAGGTATATGGCTTCTGTTTGGGGTTTCATATAATATAAAGTCATGTTGGATCAACTTGTGGCTCGGGTTATAATTATCTAGCTGACTAGGAAAGTCTACTAAAGCTGTTTGAAAGCCTAGAGAAGTTTGCATCAAATACTGTAACATATGTGACGACACTGGTACAATGATTCTGGCAATATCTTGTCCTGCTAATACTCTGAGTCATTGTCGTCCTTTCATAATTAGCAGGGCAAAGCTTTCAGGATGCGTCACGATGGTCTTATGTAACTGATTAGCAAGAAATATCCATTCGATTATCACTAAGGGGTCATTGCGTGTTACATCCCACTGATAAAGCAGCGCATATGGCTGGGTAGATGGATTCAAGATGACTAGCTGAAAGGGTAGTTCAGGACAGACGCGATCTGCTTGACGCGAAGCAATAGCGTCAGAAACTTTTGTAAGTGCCACCGTCGCTTCAGGGGTCAAAACGCGAGGTGATAAAAGCTCAGGGTTGCCTTTCATTAGAGAAAATAAGGGCTTAATTAATGATTCGTAATACCTAACAGAGGTTGAACCCAATTAATAGTACCTAAGAGTTTTTGTAAATCATGAAGTGCCTTGACATTGGTTTGGATTTTTACATGTTGTGGTCTGATTTTTTGTTCTGTTATTCTCCACCCTAAATAGTGCCATGGTCTCACCTGTTGAATCTTCTCTGGTGCAATTTGCAGGCCGTCCTGCTTTATTTGATGGGATGCAAACGCTAAGGTCATTTGCATATATTCATCAGATTCTGTGGCTATAAGTATATCATCCATATAGTAATAGATAAGTGCTTCAGCAAATTGTTCATGTACTGGGGATAGGGCTTTCGCTACAAACCATTGACATATCGTAGGGCTATTTTTCATGCCTTGTGGCAACACTACCCAATGATAGTGTTTGTGGGGCTCATTAATATTAATGGCAGGGACTGAAAAATGCAAATTTAGGGCATCAATAGGATGCAAAGGAATTGTAAAGAAACAGTCTTTTAAATCAATAATAGTAAGATGCCAATTGCAGGGGATCATGGCAGGTGACGGCATGCCTGGTTGTAGCACACCCATATCCTCCATTACAGCATTAATTTTCCTTAGGTCATGTAAAAGACGCCATTTACCACTTTTCTTTTGAATTACAAACACAGGTGAATTCCATGGACTAGTGGTAGGTATTATATGTCCTTGTCATGGTTTTAGCTGGGATAGAGTTAATTTTCTTCACTGCAGCTGGCATAGTGCTGTGCTTTGGACTTAGCATGAAAACAATGTTGAGATAACACACAGATGTTTTGGCTGTTGCTGGGTAGTGCTTGTACTAGTCAAGGACTTTTCTAGCTTCCCATGCTCTGCTGGGTGCACAAGAAGCTGGGAGGGGAGGGGGCACAGCTAAGAGAGTGGATTCAAACTGACCAAAGGGATATTCCATATCATGTAACATCATGCCCAGTATGTTACCTGGGAGGGGCTGGCTGGGGGAGGGAGGCAGCAATCGCGGCTCAGGGACGGGCAGCATCGGTCGGCAGGTGGTGAGCATTTGTATTGTTTGTGTTTCTGGGTTTTTTAACCTTTTTATTATATTATCATTATTGTTATTATTATCATAATAATCATTATTATCATAATTATTTTATTTTAATTATTAAAATGTTCTTATCTCAACCCACAAGTGTTTTTTTTTGTTTTGCTCTTCTGATTCTCTCCTCCATCCCACAGGGGTGTTTAGTTGCCAACCGAGGCTGAACCACGACATTCCATTTTGGCACCCAACATGGGGTATGAAGGGTTGAGGTAATAACAGTTGCTGGTCACAGCATTGGTTCATCTGTTCTTAATATTAGTTTGTCCAGTCTATAACATGCTGATTGTAAAGTACATGTTAAAAATTGCTGTTGGTTTTTGTCATTTGCTGTGCTCTGCAGTGATTAGAGATGATTTGCCTTGGAGATTTGTTATTAAAACACTGGCCTTGACTGTTATCGGTTATTTAGGTCTTGCATGGAAGCCGTTACTGTACTACAGCTACCACCTCATGGATGCAATTAGCATTTATACCTCCTCCTCTGAGAGGTTTTTTATGGAGGAAATACAGAATGGCACCGTAGCTTTTGCTTTACCTATTAAACTGTCTTTATCTCAAACCATGAGTTACCTCACTTTTACTTTTCCGATTCTCTCCCCCGTCCCACTGCAGGGGGAGTGAGCGAGCGGCTGCGTGGTGCTTGGTTGCTGACTGGGGATAAACCACGACAGTCGTGATCAATGGGGCAGAGTCTGGTTGGAGGCCTGTCACTAGTGGTGTTCCCCAGGGGTCTGTGCTGGGTCCAGTCCTGTTCAATATATTCATCATTGACATCGATGATGGGATAGAGTGTAACCTCAGCAAGTTTGCTGATGATACCAAGCTGGGATGAGTGGCTGATACACCAGAAGGCTGTGCTGCCATCCAATGAGACCTGGACAGGCTGGAGAACTGGGCTGAGGGGAATCTAATGAAATTCAGCAAGAGCATGTGTAGGGTCCTGCACCTGGGGAAGAACAACCCCATGCACCAGTGTAACCAGGGTGATGAAGTTAACCAAACATGGATGCTGCTATACCATCCAACTGAACATTAAGTCTGGGGACAATCAATCTATTAGTTAATCTGTATTTTAGTCATTAGTTAATCCTCAAAGCCTAATTTTTAGATCCCCAAACCCTCACTCCTAGTGCTTAGGGTCCAAACCTCTGTTTTAAGGATTAAATTGAAGTCTCCCTTTTAGGTAGTAATGGTTCAGGGTATAAATGGTTGGGAGTTACTAATACAATCTAGTGTAGCTCAACTAAGGCTGGGACCTGGAGCCAAAACTTAGGCAAGATAAGGAGGTAGCCGAAACAAGAACAGCCTGCACGATAGAATAAGGAGGTAGCCAAAACAACAATAGCCTACATGATGACTAAACCTTGTTGCTTTAGGGGAGTCAGAGAGGCCTCAAGATTTGAGGTACCTAAACAAAGTCACGATGACATTTGGCCTTAAGAAAAGCAGATGTACAGAGCCATAAAGATAAGGAACTGCAGAGCAAACACTAAACCAAGGACAGTACATACGTCATTTCAGAACTGAGTTTGCGTGAACACAAGAGTTAACTAGCGGACACAGGGAGGAAGAGAATGTCCTTCATCCAGAGACACCACCCCCCCCGACAACCACCTGGAGACACCAATAGGCATGTGCAAATGACATCTGCATATAATTAATATGTATATCTTTAATCAGAAAGATAATTAATATGTATATGAAGCATGTACTTAACTGGAACAATGAGATCTGACAGTATGCACGTTAGGAGCGATCCCCCGTGCATCCGGTGCTGCAAATAAAAAATGCCTGCCTTTTAACACTACATTGGTGTTACGAGGGTCATTCCCGATTTCGGTGACAGTTTTTGGTGACCCAGATGGGACTCCACTTGTGAATCTCAACAGATCCGTGGGATCACGAGACCTCCAGCCAGCACCGAGGGATTCTCGGAGATAACCTCTGATCCCTGGACCGAAGAATTCCAAGCAAGTTCCCTGGAAAGGTAACAAGGCATTTTTTTAAGGAGGTAACGTAACGTGGGTTTGAGTTCCACCAGCCTGCTCATAAGATGCGGCGAAAGCTACGCCGAGTTGGGCTGAGAGGTACCTCAACGGGGTTTGAGTCCCCAAGGTAACACCTGCCTATAAGATGCGGCAAAAGCCTTGCAGGGTTGGGCTAGGGTCCTGGGCAAGGTTTAGGGGTTCGAGTCCCTGCAAGGTTTAGGGGTTTGAGTCCCTGTGGTTGCAACGAGGTTGGGATTTCTGGCAGGGGGCTGGAATCCCAGAGGGAGCTTCAACAGGGGTTGGGGTCCCTCTGATTAGTGCCTGTGATAGTGCACAATCACACCCACTAGTCTCTTGGGAAGATGGGAACTTTTCCAAGCAAGAAACCCATCCCACAAAAGACACCATTGGGATGTATTCTAAGACACTGGAAAGATCTGGGGGGTGATCCTTTAACTCGGAAACAATTAATTGAATATTGTAATCACTGGTGGCCAACATATCGGTTGGAAGGTGGGGACAAATGGCCAGAAAACGGGACATTGCAATATAACACCATTTTGCAATTAATGTTATTTTGCAAAAGGGAAGGAAAATGGAATTAAATGGCTTATGTTGATTTGTTTTTTACCTTGCGAGACCATCCAGAGTGGCAAGGGAAATGCGGAATCCATTTATCAGGATCCGGGGTTATGATTGTAACAGGAGGAAGATGTAGTGAAAATGCAAGAAAGTGCTGCTCTTCTTGCAGTTCTGGTGGGGGGTGTTTGAAGAATGAAGTTGAATAAGATGATTTTGAATTAATGGTGGCACCCCATAGGAGATGGGGAAGGGGCCAGGAAGACCTAGAGCAGGACATTAGAATCCCTTCTGCTCCCCCGGCAAGAGAAGGAGCCGAAGGATTTAGCCCTATCTCAGGGAGAACAAGGGGAAAGGAAGGGAAGGGATCAATCTCCCTCCAAGCTCCCCTCAGGGAAGCTGTTGGGAATGATGGTCCAGTGATAGTGAAAGTTCCCTTTTCCATAACTGATTTGAGATCATGGAAAGAGACTGCAGGGATTTATCGGGAAGATCCTGAGAGAGTGGCAAACATAATTGAAACTATAATCAGGGCACAGGATCCTGATTGGAATGATTTACAGGTAATAGATACTTTGTTGGATGAAACTGAGAAAAAGATGGTACTAAATACTGCTAGGAAACAAGTAGAAGGGGCAAATGCAAATGGGGACTTACGAGGAACAGTAGACCAGAACTTCCCACCCACGAACCCTGAATGGGGCCCCAATCAACCAGGATCAAGGGCGAATGCTAACTAGATATAAAAGATGGATTTTATTTGGTGTAAGGCATGAGATGCCAAAAGCAATAAATTGGTCAAAAATTTATGAAGTGAGACAAGAATTAAATGAGTCCCCTTCAGCCTTTATGGAAAGACTGAAGGTGACTTCCAGAAAATATACTAATTTGGACCCAGAAAAACCAGAAGAGGAAGTACAATTGGCCT
Source organism: Phalacrocorax carbo (assembly GCF_963921805.1). Taxonomy (NCBI): domain Eukaryota; kingdom Metazoa; phylum Chordata; class Aves; order Suliformes; family Phalacrocoracidae; genus Phalacrocorax; species Phalacrocorax carbo. Next base: position 28,925 of record NW_026990245.1, read on the forward strand.
CTATATTCATGGGTCAATCGTCCCCAAATATTCTTCAGAATATTTCTTCAGAAATTGGAAGGACCTGAATCTAGGGATCTGGGTAAAATGCTTGAAGTAGCTTGGACTGTATATAACAATAGAGAAAAGGAAAAAGAAGTGAGGCAAGCACAGAGAGATGGAAAACTACTGGCAGTTTTAGCTGGGAATAATAGAAGAGATAGAGGAAGAGGACAGGGAATGAATACTGGGGAAAGGAGAGGCATAAATCTCCAGTTGGCAGAAGATCAATGTGCGATTTGTAAGGAACATGGGCACTGGAAAAGAAACTGCCCCAAAAAGGTAAAATTAGCTCCAACTCTCTGGGCAGTCAAATTAATGACCCTGGATGAGGAATGAAGGGGACCAGGGGAATCAACCCTAGCTGAACCCCTGGTTACCTTGAAGCTAGGGAATGAAGAAATAGAATTTTTAGTAGATACGGGGGGCCACTTATTCAGTATTGAATATATGTAAAGGGAATTTTAGTCGTAAATCAGCAGATGTTGCTGCGACAGGGCAAAAAGAAAATTGGCCTTTCTTAGAGCCATTAAAGTTGAAATTGGGGAAACAATGGGTAACTCACCAGTTTCTGTATATACCTGAATGCCCACTACCTCTGGTAGGACGAGATCTATTAAGTAAATTAGATGCACAAATAACTTCTAAAGATAAAAAGATTAAATTATTAATACCAGAATCAAAAGCCATAGAGGCAAGAGTGTTTCTGTTACAGGGAGGAACAGATTCCCAAAGAAGTGGAAAATGCAGTAATTCCTTTGGTTTGGGTGAGCGAAATCCCAGGACAATCTAAATTGGCAGAGCTGGTAAAAGTAACTAAAACCTAGAGCCAAGCCAGTAAGACAAAAACAATATCCTATTAAGTGGGAGGTTCAAAAAGGCTAGAGGGAATAATTAGAAAATTTTTAGAATATGGGCTTTCGGTAGAATGTGAATCAGAATATAATACTCCTATATTGCCAGTAAGGAAATCTGGAGGCAAGGAATACAGATTAGCTCAGGATTTAAGGGCCATAAATCAGATAGTCCAAGATATTGTCATGGTTTTAGCTGGGATAGAGTTAATTTTCTTCACTCTAGCTGGTATAGTGCTGTGCTTTGAAATTAGCATGGAAAAAAAAACCTGTTGAGATAACACACAGATGTTTTGGCTGTTGCTGGGCAGCACTTATACTAGTCAAGGACATGTCTAGCTTCCCATGCTCTGCTGGGTGCACAAGAAGCTGGGAGGGGAGGGGGCACAGCTAAGAGAGCGGATTCAAACTGACCAAAGGGATATTCCATATCATGTAACGTCATGCCCAGTATGCTACCTGGGAGGGGCTGGCCGGGGGAGGAGGGAGCAATCGCGACTCGGGGACGGGCAGCGTCGGTCGGCGGGTGGTGAGCGGTTGTATTGTTTGTGTTTCCATGTTTTTTTTCCTTTTTTTCCCTTTCCCTTCCTTTTCCCTTTTATTATATTAACATTATTGTCATTATTATCATAATCATTTATCATTATCATTTTATTGTAATCATTAAACTGTGCTTATCTCAACCCACAAGTTCTTTTGCTCGTCCGATTCTCTTCCCCATCCCACAGGGGTGGGGGGAGTGAGCGAGCGGCTGCGTGGTGTTCAGTTGCCAGTTGAGGCTGAACCACGACAGTCTATTTTTGGCGCCCAACGTGGGGCACGAAGGGTTTGAGATAATAGCAGTTGCTGGTCACAGCATTGATTCATCTGCTCTCAGTATTAGTTTGTCCAGCCTTTACCATGCTGATTGTAAAGTACATGTTAAAAATTGCTGTTGGTTTTGGCAGTTGGCTGTGCTCTGCAGTGATTAGAGATATTTTGCCTAGGAGACTTGTTATTGAAACACTGGCCTTGACTGTTATCGGTTATTTAGGTCTTGCATGGAAGCCATTACTGTACTACAGCTACCACCTCATGGAGGCAATTAGCAATTATACCTCCTCCTCTGAGAAGTTTTTTATGGAGGAAATACAGAATGGCACCGTAGCTACCATCTTATGTAATGTCTCCTCCTTCATTACAACAACTTTTCAGTATCTTGAACATCCTTGTGTGGTTAAGATACATCTGTTGATATTGCTTTGGCAGACCATTTCAGCTCTGTCTAAGGTTAATAAGCAATTTAAGAATATCATCCAGAGATCTGCCCCAAGGCTCAATAGCTATGCGTGGCAGGGTATGTGGGATAGTATGGGCAAATGCCTAAGATGGTGGGCACCCCCTGTGGTGTGGGACTTCACCCCTGAACAAGTGCAGAATCCTGAAAAATTAGTAGAACATTTGGAGGAAGTATGTTGTCACCCTGGCAATTCCAGAGAGATACAAATCACTGCCATGTGCTGGGGCCTGGCTTATGCCTATCGAGCCCTATTTAACACTATTCAGTACCCCCAAGGGAAAGAGAAGGGAGCTACTCCAACCCCCGTGACAAGCACTGCGGCCACTCAAACCCCCACGACAGACACTGCAGCTACTCCAACCCCAGTGACAAGCACTGCGGCCACTCAAACCCCCACGACAGATACTGCAGCTACTCCAACCCCAGCGACAAGCATTGCGGCCACCCAACCCGCCGCGACAGATACTGCAGCTACTCCAACCCTAGTGACGAGCACTGCGGCCACTCAAACCCCCACGACAGATACTGCAGCTACTCCAACCCCAGTGACGAACACTGCGGCCACTCAAACCCCCACGACAGGCACTGCAGCTACTCAAACCCCAGTGCCAAGCATTGCAGCTAAACCAGAGGACCAACCTGTGCCAGTATCAGTCGCCCCTATATGCAAGAAGAAAGCATGGAAGAGAAGGTCAACTCGTTTAGAAAGAGATTACGAGGAACCAGGGACATCACGAGAAGAGGAGGAGGAAGAGGAAGAATGTGTACAAGAAACGGAAACTACCCGAACTCTATCCTTGAGTGAGTTGTGGGATATACAGAAAGATATCAGGCATCATTCAGGTGAGCACGTTATCACCTGGCTGCTCCAATGCTAGGATAATGGGGCCAGTAGTTTGGAATTAGAGGGGAAGGAAGCCAAACAACTGGGATCCCTCTCTAGGGAAGGGGGCATTGATAAAGCAATTGGAAAAGGAACACAAGCCCTCAGCCTCTGGAGGCGGCTCCTGTCCGCGGCGAGAGAGAGGTATCCCTTCAAAGAAGATATTGTATTTCGCCTGGGAAAATGGATGACCATGGAGAAAGGCATTCAGCATCTAAGGGAATTAGCTGTGCTTGAGGTGGTTTATGGTGACCTGGACGATCAACGGTCCTCCAAAGACCCAGATGAAGCCGAGTGCACAAGACCCATGTGGCGGAAGTTCGTACGGAGCGCACCATCCTCGTATGCAAACTCATTGGGAGTGATGTCCTGGAAAGATGACGAGACACCAACGGTGGCTGAGTTGATTGATAAACTCCGGGAATATGAAGCGAATCTCTCTTCCTCGCTCGTCTCTGCTGTTGAGAAACTGTCCCGAGAGTTCCAGCAACTCAAAGAAGATATGTCCTACTCCCCACCAGTACGGACCAGTATCTCAGCCATTAGGAGTAATCATCCCTTGGCTCAAGAGAAGGGATACACATGACGGGGCACCCTATGGTTTTACCTGCGTGATCACGGAGAGGACATGAAGAAGTGGGATGGAAAACCTACCTCAGCCTTAGAGGCACAGGTACGTGAGCTGCAAGGGAGAACAATTACTCAGGGGAGTTTCTCCAGGAGAGCTGCTGCTCCAGTTTCCCGTAAGCAATTCTCCAGACAGAGGAGCAGAAGTGCTGATGTCCTGACTGATCTTAACAGAGACACCCGTGATTCATATTTACCGGAAGTGAGTGATGAATACTATGATCAGGACTAGGGGGGCCCTGCCTCCAGCCAGGTGGAGGAAAGGGATAACCGAGTTTACTGGACTGTGTGGATCCGATGGCCTGGCACATCTGACCCACAGGAATATAGAGCTTTAGTGGACACCGGCGCACAGCGTACCTTAATGCGATCAAACTATATAGGGGCAGAACCCATCAGCATTGCTGGAGTGACAGGGGGATCCCAAGAGCTAACTGTATTGGAGGCTGAAGTGAGCCTCATCGGGAATGAGTGGCAAAAGCACCCCATTGTGACTGGCCCAGAGGCTCCGCGCATCCTTGGCATAGACTATCTCAGGAGAGGGTATTTCAAGGACCCAAAAGGGTACAGGTGGGCTCTTGGTGTAGCCGCCTTGGAGACGGCGGAAATTAAACAGCTGTCTACCTTGCCCGGTCTCTCGACGGACCCTTCTGTTGTGGGGTTGCTGAAGGTCAAAGAACAACAGGTGCCGATCGCCACCACAACAGTGCACCGGCAGCAATATCGCACCAACAGAGGCTCTCTGATTCCCATCCATAAACTCATTCACCAAGTGATGAGCCAAGGAGTCATCAGTAAGACCTACTCACCCTTTAACAGTCCCATATGGCCAGTGCGGAAGTCTAATGGAGAGTGGAGACTAACAGTAGACTATCGTGGCCTGAACGAAGTCACTCCACCGTTGAGTGCTGCTGTGCCAGACATGCTAGAACTTCAATATGAACCAGAGTCAATGGCAGCCAAGTGGTATGCCTCAACTGATATCGCTCATACATTCTTCTCAATCCCTCTGGCAGCAGAGTGCAGGCCACAGTTTGCTTTTACTTGGAGGGGGGTCCAGTACACCTGGAATGGGTTCCCCCAGGGGTGGACTCACAGTCCTACCATTTGCCATGGACTGATCCATAATGCTTTGGAACAAGGTGGAGCTCCCGAACACCTACAAGACATTGATGACATCATTGTGTGGGGCAGTACAGCAGAAGAAGTTTTTGAGAAAGGAAAGGAAATAGTTCAAATCCTCCTGAAAGCTGGTTTCGCCATAAAACAAAGTAAGGTGAAGGGACCCGCACAAGAAATCCAGTTCTTGGGAATCAAATGGCAAGATGGTCATCGTCAGATCCCCATGGATGTGATCAACAAAATAACAGCCATGTCTCCACCAACCAGCAAAAAGGAAACACAAGCTTTCTTGGGCGTTGTGGGTTTTTGGAGGATGCATATTCCACACTACAGTCTGATCGTAAGCCCTCTCTATCAAGTGACCCGGAAAAAGAATGATTTCAAATGGGGCCCTGAGCAACAACAAGCCTTTGAACAGATTAAATGAGAAATAGTTCATGCAGTAGCTGTTGGGACAGTCCGGGCAGGACAAGATATAAAAAATGTGCTCTACACTGCAGCCGGGGAGAATGGCCCTACCTGGAACCTCTGGCAGAAGGCACCGGGGAGACCCGAGGTCGACCCCTAGGGTTTTGGAGTCAGGGATACAGAGTGTCCAAAGCCCGCTATACTCCAACTGAAAAAGAGATATTGGCAGCATATGAAGGGGTCCGAGCTGCTTCAGAAGTGGGTGGTACTGAGGCACAGTTGCTCCTGGCACCCCGAGTGCCAGTGCCGGGCTGGATGTTCAGAGGAAACGTCCCCTCTACACACCATGCAACTGATGCTACGTGGAGTAAATGGGTTGCACTGATCACCCAGCGGGCTCGAGTAGGAAACCCCAGTCGCCCAGGAATCTTGGAAGTGATCATGGACTGGCCAGAAGGCAAAGACTTTGGAATATCACCAGAGGAGGAGGTGACACGTGCTGAAGAAACCCCACTGTATAACACACTGCCAGAAAATGAGAAGCAGTATGCCCTGTTCACTAATGGGTCCTGTCGCCTTGTGGGAAAGCACTGGAGATGGAAGGCTGCTGTATGGAGTCCTACACGACAAGTCACAGAAACTGCTGAAGGAGAAGGAGAATCAAGCCAGTTTGCAGAGGTAAAGGCCATCCAGCTGGCCTTAGACATTGCTGAACGGGAAAAGTGGCCAGTGCTCTATCTCTATACTGACTCCTGGATGGTGGCGAATGCCCTGTGGGGCTGGCTGCAGCAGTGGAAGCAGAGCAACTGGCAGCGCAGAGGCAAACCCATTTGGGCTGCCACATTGTGGCAAGATATTGCTGCCCGGGTAGAGAGCCTGGTTGTAAAGATACGTCATGTGGATGCTCACGTCCCCAAGAGTCGGGCCACTGAAGAAAATCGGAACAACCAGCAGGTGGATCAGGCTGCCAAGATTGAAGTGGCTGAGGTGGATCTGGACTGGCAACATAAGGGTGAACTATTTCTAGCTCGGTGGGCCCATGACACCTCAGGCCACCAAGGGAGAGATGCAACATACAGGTGGGCTCGTGATCGAGGGGTGGACTTGACCATGGACATTATTGCGCAGGTTATCCACGAATGTGAAACATGTGCTGCAATCAAGCAAGCGAAGCGGGTGAAGCCTCTGTGCTATGGGGGACGATGACTGAAATATAAATATGGGGAGGCCTGGCATATTGACTATATCACACTCCCACAGACTCGCCAAGCAAGCGCCATGTTCTCACCATGGTAGAAGCAACCACCGGCTGGCTGGAAACATATCCTATACCCCACGCCACTGCCCGGAACACTATCCTGGGTCTCGAAAAACAAGTCCTGTGGTGACATGGCACCCCAGAGAGAACTGAGTCAGACAAGGGGACTCATTTCCGAAATAGCCTCATAGACACCTGGGCCAAAGAGCACGGCATTGAGTGGGTGTATCACATCCCCTATCACGCACCAGCCTCTGGGAAAATCAAAAGATACAATGGACTGTTAAAGATGACACTGAGAGCAATGGGGGGGTGGAACATTTAAACACTGGGATATACGTTTAGCAAAAGCCACCTGGTTAGTCAACATGAGGGGATCTGCCAATCAAGCTGGCCCTTCCCTAATCAGAATCCTTACGTACTGTGGAAGGGGATAGAGTCCCTGTAGTGCACATAAAAAATATGCTGGGCAAGACAGTCTGGGTTATTCCTGCTTCAGGCAAAGGCAAACCCGCTCATGGGATTGCTTTTGCTCGAGGACCTGGGTGCACTTGGTGGATGATGCAGGAGGATGGAGGAGTCCGGTGTGTACCTCAGGGGGATTTAATTTTGGGTGAAAACAGCCAATGAACTGAATAATATGCTGTTAATTGATATATGGTGTTGTATGTCATCACTACTATGGTTGTTATATGCCATATCAATGGAATGTTATCATCGTGGGAATCTCCCATTTAATAATAATTGCAAATGAACTTTCAATGGGATCAAGCAAAGTGCAACAATATGACCCCACACACACCGCCTCTCTGAAGGACTCTTACAAGAGATGAAACCCAAAGTCGTGGACTAAATGAACTCAATGGACATTTCACAGGCATTTTACAGGGGAAGTCCATAGACTAGGGGAATGATAAATGGAAAATCTGTATATATATACACTGTTAAAGGATGAGAAGATGGATAGGGATTATTGAATTTGTACTGAATAGTATGGGACCTGAGCATGATGTCAATGATATGGAATAAGGGGTGGATACTGTCATGGTTTTAGCTGGGATAGAGTTAATTTTCTTCACTCTAGCTGGTATAGTGCTGTGCTTTGAAATTAGCATGGAAAAAAAAACCTGTTGAGATAACACACAGATGTTTGGGCTGTTGCTGGGTAGCACTTGTACTAGTCAAGGACATGTCTAGCCTCCCATGCTCTGCTGGGTGCACAAGAAGCTGGGAGGGGAGGGGGCACAGCTAAGAGAGTGGATTCAAACTGACCAAAGGGATATTCCATATCATGTAACGTCATGCCCAGTATGCTACCTGGGAGGGGCTGGCCGGGGGAGGAGGGAGCAATCGCGACTCGGGGACGGGCAGCGTCGGTCGGCGGGTGGTGAGCGGTTGTATTGTTTGTGTTTCCATGTTTTTTTTCCTTTTTTTCCCTTTCCCTTCCTTTTCCCTTTCATTATATTAACATTATTGTCATTATTATCATAATCATTTATCATTATCATTTTATTGTAATCATTAAACTGTGCTTATCTCAACCCACAAGTTCTTTTGCTCGTCCGATTCTCTTCCCCATCCCACAGGGGTGGGGGGAGTGAGCGAGCGGCTGCGTGGTGTTCAGTTGCCAGCTGAGGCTGAACCACGACAGATATACACCCAGTAGTGGCTAATCTTTACTGACCTCTTTAAAAGTGGAGCGTAAATGGTTTACTGTACTAGATTTGAAGGATGCCTTCTTTTGCATACCTTTGGACATAAAACGTCAAAGCATATTTGCTTTTGAATGGGAAAGCCCCACCACAGGACGAAAGACGCAGCTAACATGGACTGTACTTCCACAAGGATTCAAAAATAGTCCTACGATATTTGGGACGCAGCTGGCAAAATAATTAGAGATATGGAAAAAGCAGAACCAAGGGAGAGGCATATTGTTACAGTATGTGGATGACATTCTGATAGCAGCAGAAAGTAAAGAAAAATGTTTTGAAATTGCTATCAGCTTATTGAACTTTTTGGGCCAAAAAGGATACAGAATTTCCAGAAACAAAGCCCAAATAGGAAAAAGCAGCAGTGATTTATTTGGGATTTGAAATATCTCAAGGACAAAGACAATTAGGAAATTAAAGGAAAGAAGCTATTTGTCAGATTCCCAAGCCTTGCAGCCCAAAGGGACTGAGAGCTTTTCTGGGCATGATTGGATGGTGTCGGCTCTGGATTCTGAACTATGGACTGTATGTGAAGCCACTATATGAAGCTTTAAGAGAAGCTAAAGACTGGTATCTGACTTGGACACCTACGTGTCAGAAATCGTTCAAAGAACTTAAAAAGGCACTAATGATGGCCCCTGCACTGGGTTTACCTGAGCTGACCAAACCTTTTGAGTTGTTTGTACATGAAAGGCAACATCTGGCCCTTGGGGTGCTGGCACAACGGTTGGGATCCTGGAGGCGGCCGGTGGGATACTTTTCCAAACAACTTGATAATGTGAGTAAAGGTTGGCCGGGATGTTTGCATGCTGTGGCAGCAACAGTATTGCTGATCGAAGAAGCTCGAAAACTGACCATGGGTCAGAAAATGGTGGTATATGTACCACACATGGTAATAACTGTCTTAGAGCAAAAGGAGGGTCATTGGTTATCCCCTAGCAGAATGCTGAAATATCAGGTTGTCCTATTGGAGCAAGATGATGTAGAATTAAAAACCACAGCAATTGTTAATCCAGCAATGTTCTTGTCAGCAGAAAATCCGACAGGAAATTTAGAACATGATTGCCTGCTAACTATTGAACAAGTCTATTCCAGCAGACCAGACCTGAGAGATGAACCTCTGGAAAATCCTGATCTGAGATTGTTTACAGATGGAAGCAGCTTTGTGCAAGAAAGTAAGCAAATGGCTGGATATGCTGTCGTTACCCCCACAAAGGTAATGGAGTCAGGGACACTGCATGCAAACACCTCAGCACAAAAAGCAGAATTGGTGGCATTGAAGCAGGCTCTGCGAATGGCAGAAGGACAAAGGGTAAATATTTGCACCGATTCCAAATATGCATTTGGTGTGATCCATGCTCATGGAGCTATTTGGAAGGAAAAAGGACTGCTATCAGCCCAAGGATCATCAATAAAGCATAAAGAAGAAATTCTCCAACTTCTGGAAGATGTGCAGAAACCAAAAGAAGTGGCAGTAATACATTGCAAAGCTCATCAATTTGGTCAGATGGCTGTAAACACAGGTAATCGATTGGCAGATAAAGCTGCAAAGACAACTGCAGAACAAGGTATCCTTGCACTAGTACCAGTAAAACATAAAAATTCCAAACTTAAAACTGAGGTACAATAAATTGGATGAGCAATTAGCAGAACAATTAGAATCATCACAAAATGCAGAAGGATGGTGGTTAACACCAGAAAAACAGGTAATAACAACCCCGCAAATTATGACAGAACTTGCAAAAGAAAAACATGAACAAACACATTGGGGTGTAGATGCTATGGTTTCGAGTTTAAAAACCTCAGTAGTGTGTGTAGGGATGACAGGAATAGTTAAATCCATAGTAGCTAAGTGTCCAGTCTGTCTTAAAAATAACCCCTTAAACCAAAAGAAACCACCTTTAGGAATAACAAAACAAGGAAACTCTCCTGGAGATTACTGGCAAATTGATTTTTCTGAGTTACCCGGACAAAATGGATATAGGTATTTGTTAGTGATGACTGATACATTTTCTGAATGGCCAAAAGCTTTCCCTTGCTGCACCAACAAAGCTAGAGAAGTAGTTAAAATATTGCTGAAGGAAATAATACCAAGATTTGGAGTGCCAATGGGAATGTCCTCTGATAGAGGACCACATTTTGTGGCACATGTAGTCCAACAGATTAGTAGAATTTTAGGTATAAAATGAGACCTGCATGCACCCTGGAGACCACAATCAAGTGGGAAAATTGAGAGGATGGACCAAACACTAAAGAGGCAAATAAGTTAGATCTGTCAAGAAGTGTCTTTAAAATGGCCACATGCCTTACCATTGGCTCTCTTGAGAATTAGAATTCAACCAAGATCTAAAGACGGTGTAAGCCCATATGAGATTTTGTATGGCAAACCTTATCAAATTCCTCTCATCCCAGGGGATATGAAGGTAGGAGGGGAAACAGATTTAAAAGTGTATTTGTCTTCTTTAGGAAAAACTCTTGGAGATCTCCGGCGATATATTGTGTTCACTAGATCGCTTGCCTTGGATACGCCTATACATCAGTATCAGCCGGGTGATCTCATGTACATAAAGACCTGGAACTCTGAACCACTGCAGGAGAAGTGGAAAGGACCTTTACAGGTACTGTTAACCTACACTGCAATCAAAGTAGAAGGAGTGGAACCATGGATACACTACACTCGAGTGAAGAAAGCACCATCATGGAAAATCATCGAGACTCTGAGACTGCTAAATTGACTTTAAAATATGTATAAGTCTTTCTGTAAATGGGTGTTTGTCTTGGGGTGGAAACTTTTCTCTAGGAGAGGAGGTGATCATTTTTATAAAATGACAGGGAGAGGGGTATGGATAATGTTAATGATTGGGATTGTGGAAACTTCAACAGCAGAGCAAAGGGTTGAGATTCTGCAAAAGATGGCAGAAGATAATTTGATGATAGGACTGATAAAAGAGTTTTCTAACCTGCAGAATGTAACTCAAATTACTGCATTTCTCCCAATTCCAAGAGCTGTAGGTGAAGCAATTCCATGGGGAATCCTGACAACAAAGTTAAGTAGTGTGACTGATAATAGTCATTGTGAACAAACCCCTGCTGTTGGATGGACAGGTGGTCCGGAAACAATGATCCAGATGATCATCAACAAAACTAAGGGATGTGAAAATCAAACTAAGCAAGAGGGGGCAGTTGCGTGGGATTCAATATGGTCTATGGCAATTTTATCCCAATTTCAGTACATGGCCAATACCTCTTGGTGTTTTACTTGGAATGGAATAATTCTTTTGGCTCCCCCAGATACGGAAGGAGGAAGCACTTCTCGCGGAAAATAAGTTATCGTACCCTGGTGGAATTGTGAAAAGGTATATAATTGTAGCACAGTCAGTAAAGCAATACAAGATGTTCCAACTCTGGCAGCTGCCCTGAAATATGGATGTTGGTGTAGGGGACTTAAAAATTATTTACAACTGACCAGTACATATAAGGCCAAGAGAGGGACAATATTTGATTGCAGAAAATCTACAATTCAGAGTCTAGGACACTTAGTTTGGGCAATGAGTGATGGGACCTGGTCCAGCACTTAATGGTGGATGGGAAAGTGAAACAAATTACCCTAGGGATGCCTACATTATGCCCAATTTGGAAAAAGGCTCCCTTTAGAGGAAGTGCTGAATATCTAAAATTAGTACAGACAAAAAGATCACAAGATGATGATGCTGAATGGAATGAACCCTTCACAGGAGTAAAAATTAGATGGACTTTGGAATCTCTACTAGCCCCCTTATCAACCTACAGGAATAGGGCTTGGTTATATAAGCTAACTGGACAAGTAGAAAGGTTGGCTAGTGTAACTAGGAAAGGGTTCAAACAATTAAATTTGCAATTGCAGGCCACTTCAAGAATGACACTGCAGAATAGGATGGCCCTGGATATGCTCTTGCTAAAGGAACATGGAGTCTGTGGATACCTGAAGAATAAAATAGATCATTGCTACATACACATCCCAAATGTAACTCAGGATGTTAAACATGATTTAAGTCTGTTAGGACAGGTAGAGAAAGATGCTCACAGCGTTCAACTAGATATGCAGGAAGACTGGATTAGTAAAATATTTAATGATCTGGGATGGAATCTCAGCTTGTGGGTAAGATCTATCATAAGCACGGTGTTGCTTTTGCTGACTGTAGTTTTGATAATCCTCCTTGTTTATTCTTGCTTAAAGAAGGTTCTGACAAAGGAGAGGGCAATAGATAGAAAGGTCACTCTTGCACTGGCAAATGGAAAATATGGTCCAGAGAATTTTGATAGGTTCATTCCTGATTTCGGTGACACCAGTACAGGCTGGGGGCTGAACTACTGGAAAGTCGCTCTGTTGAGAAGGACCTGGGAGTGCTGGTGGACAACAAGTTGACTATGAGCCAGCAATATGCCCTTGTGGCCAAGAAGGCCAACAGTATCCTAGGATGCATTAAAATGAATGTGGCCAGCAGATCGAGAGAGGTTATCTTCCCCCTATACTCAGCCCTAGTGAGACCACATTTGGAGTACTGTGTCCAGTTTTGGGCCCCCCGGTTTAAGAAGGACAGGGAACTCCTTGAGCAAGTCCAGCTGAGAGCTACCAAGATGATCAGGGGACTGGAGCATCTCCCTTATGAGGAAAGGCAGAGAGACTTGGGTTTGTTTAGCCTGGAGGCGAGGAGACTGAGGTGTGATTTCATCAATACCTATAAATATCTAAAGGGTGGGTGTCAGGACGATGTGACTGGACTCTTTTCAGTAGTGCCCAATGACAGGACAAGGGGCAATGGGCATAAGTTGGAACACAGGAAGTTCCAGCGAAACATGAGAAAAGACATTTCTACTGTGAGGGTGACAGAGCAGTGGAACAGGCTGCCCAGGGAGGTTGTGGAGTCTCCTTCCCTGAAGGCATTCAAAACCCATCTGGATGCATTCCTGTGCCCCTTGCTCTAGGTGTCCCTGCTCGAGCAAGGGGGTTGGACAAGATGATCTCCAGAGGACCCTTCCAAGCCCTGCCATTCTGTGATTCTGTGAGCCTCTGGCAGAAAGTGCCAGGGGAGACCCGAGGTCGACCCCTAGGGTTTTGGAGTCGGGGACACAGAGGGTCCAAAGCCCACTATACTCCAACTGAAAAAGAGATATTGGCAGCATATGAAGGGGTTCGAGCTGCTTCAGAAGTGGTTGGTACTGAGGCACAGTTGCTCCTGGCACCCCGACTGCCAGTGCTGGGCTGGATGTTCAAAGGAAATGTCCCCTCTACACACCATGCAACTGATGCTACGTGGAGTAAATGGGTTGCACTGATCACCCAGCAGGCTCGAGTAGGAAACCCCAGTTGCCCAGGAATCTTGGAAGTGATCATGGACTGGCCAGAAGGCAAAGACTTTGGAATATCACCAGAGGAGGAGGTGTCATGTACTGAAGAAGCCCCACTGTATAACAAGCTGCCAGAAAATGAGAAGCAATATGCCCTGTTCAGTTGGAACAGTTGGAGAAACTGTTTTCTACACTGAACAATACCTCATTTAGCACACAAATGGTTTTATATATAAAAAAGGATGCTCTTATGTATTTGCTATAAACCTCATACTCAAGAAAATATACAGGTATTATTCAATATCTAAATAACAAACTATAACCTTTACAGGTATACTACTGTGCAATTTTATAGACACTACTGTTTTGGTTTGGGTTTTTTTTTTACATATTATAGGATAATCCATTGGATAAAAGTCTTAGGCTGCTCAAGTCAGTCTTAAGAATACTCTTGCAATCCATGACCCAAATCTCTTATTTCCTGTATTTTGTTTGGCAAAGCTGTAACCATAAGATTCCTCCAGGGTCTTGCATACTAATAATATTGCTGCTTCTGATTGTAGTGCATGTGAAAAATATGCTGGGGAAAACAGTCTGGGTTCTTCCTGCCTCAGGCAAAGGCAAACCCATTCATGGGATTGCGTTTGCTCGAGGACCTGGGTGTACTTGGTGGGTGATGCGGGAGGATGGAGGAGTCCAGTGTGTACCTGAAGGGGACTTGATTTTGGTTGAAAACAGTCATTGAACTGAATGGTATGCTGTTAATTGCTATACAGTGTTGTACGTCATCACTGCTATGTTTGCTATATGACGTATCAATGCTATCATGGTGGGAATCTCCCAAAATAATATTAATTTAAGAAATGAACTTTCAATTGAATCAAGCAAAGCGCAGCAGTGATAGAACAAGGACTAATAGTGCAGCGGTGATGTAACGAGGACTGACTTCGGCATGTAACAATCCAACACCACACACAGCACCTCTCTGAAAGACTCTTACAAGAGATGAAACCCAAAGTCGTGGACTAAATGAACTCAGTGGACATTTCACAGTCATTTTACAGGGGTGGTCCATAGACTAGGGGTATGATAAATGAGATCTCTATACTCTGTTAAAGGATGAGAAGGCAGGTAGGAATTACTGAAATTGTATTGGATAGTATGGGACCTGAGCATGATGTAAATGATATGGAATTGGGGTGGATACTGTCATGGTTTTAGCTGGGATAGATTCGATTTTCTTCACTGTAGCTGGCATAGTGCTGTGCTTTGAACTTAGCATGAAAACAATGTTGAGATAACACACAGATGTTTTGGCTGTTGTTGGGTAGTGCTTGTACCAGTCAAGGACTTTTCTAGCTTCCCATGCTCTGCTGGGTGCACAAGAAGCCGGGAGGGGAGGTGGCACAGCTAAGAGAGCGGATTCAAACTGACCAAAGGGATATTCCATATCATGTGACGTTATGCCCAGTATGTTACCTGGGAGGAGCTGGCCAGCAGGGAGCAATCGTGGCTCGGGGACAGGCAGCGTTGGTCGGCGGGTGGTGAGCAGCTGTATCATTTGTGTTTCCGGGTTTTTTTCCTTTTCCATTTTATTATATTATCATTATTGTCATTATTATAATCATTATTTCGATAATTATTTTATTGTAATTATTAAACTGTGTTTATCTCAACCCACAAGTTCTTTTGCTCTTCCGATTCTCTTCCCCATCCCACAGGGGTGGGGGGAGTGAGCGAGCGACTGCATAGTGTTTAGTTACCAACTGAGGCTGAACCATGCCAGATGGGGGAGAGAATCAGAAGGGCCTAAGTAAGAAAACTCACGGGTTGATATAAGAACAGTTTAATAATTAAAATAAAACAGTAATAACAATAACAATAATAGTAATATAATGAAAAAGAAAATAACGAGAGAGAGAGAGAGAGAAAGAGAGATATGAACCCTTTGGAGGAGGAAAAAACAAAAATCCAAACAACATGTGATACAACTGCTCACCACCTGCTGACTGATGCAGCTGGTCCCCGAGCCACGATTGGCCAGCTCCCCCAGTTAATATACTGGGCATAACGTCACATGATATGGAATATCCCTTTGGTCAGTTTGAATCCGCTCTCTTAGCTGTGCCCCCTCCCCTCCCAGCTTCTTGTGCACCTGGCAGAGCATGGGAAGCTAGAAAAGTCCTTGACTGGTACAAGCACTACCCAGCAACAGCCAAAACATCTGTGTGTTGTCTTCCTGGGGTAAATGTCAAGTATTACCTTACAACATGTTCTTTTATTTTATGAGAGCTTCTGAAAGGCAGAAAGTACCTGGCATTATGCTGGAAAGACACAAGCTTTTCTTCAAGAATGTTGGAGTGTGTCTATGTTTAGTGGTGGTGGTTATCCTACTAATGCCACTAGGATATATGCAAGTAGTATGTTTTTGTTTAAGAAAGTGATGAACATAAAGCATTTAAAGAGTTTGATAGGAGCCAGCTATGAATGAGGCACAGAGAGCTGGGGAGAACAACTAGAAATGACTCTAAAATATAAGACTGCATGAGAGAGACTTTTTGTCTAAATGAACCCTTTACAAAAGAATGTGACACAAGGAGTCTGTGCAAGGATACGCACAGGTGAACCATCCTTCTTTTGGGACTGCAAGGGAGGGATACTCCCTAGTAGAAAAAACTGGGAACGGTGTCTGTTCCCCAAACATGGCAGATATCCAAGGACAGACAGAAGTCTCGGTGGAAATTGCATGGCTCTGTGCCCCCCTCACCTCTGGTTGAGTTCAAGAGAGCACAACAGGCACAGGAGTCGTTCTGGCTAATAGGTCTGCTTCACAATGGACCCCCGTTTTTACAGCTTTAGAAATTCTCTACAAGATTGAAAGGGATGGTGTGGAGTTCATTTATTGCTCTTTCTTTATTCTTCCCTTTTACTGCTTTCTCATACTGAAAGAGCTTCAAACTAGATTTGAAGGGGGAAAGGGATAAAACCAGGCTCGCTAGAGATAAGCCTGGGGGCGGCATGCCACTGTTTGAGGGACAGTGTGCTAGTGAGGTCCTTCAGTCTGCTCCACGAAGTGCTGAGTACACTGGAGCACATTTGAAATGTCTTTATGCTAATGCGCGCGGCTTGAGGAACAAACAAGATGAGCTAGAAGCTTTGGCCCTTTCCCAGAGCTACGACATCATTGGCATAAGCAAAACCTGGTGGGATGAGTCCTGTGATTGGGGTGCCATGATGGAGTTATAGGCTCTTCAGGAGGGATAGGCAGGGCAGGCGAGGTGGGGGGGGTGGGATGGCACTGTATGTAAGGGAGGGGTTGGATTGTATGACACTTACAGTTGGTGACGACATGGTTGAGAGCCTCTGGGTAAGGATGAAGGGGAAAGCAAATAAAGTGGATGCTGCTGTGGGAGTCTACTATTGACCACCCAGCCAGGACGACGACACCGATGAATTATTCTACAAGGAATTAAGGGATATCTCTAGATCAACTGCCCTTGTCCTTATAGGTGATTTTAACTTCCCAGACATCAACTGGGAATATCATACAGCAGACACAGGTCCAGGAAATTTCTGAAGCATGTTGAAGATAACTTCTTGGTGCAGGTACTAAGGGAGCTGACTAGGAAAGGTGCCCTCCTAGATTTGTTGTTTGTAAACAGAGAGGGACTTGTGGGCGATGTGGTGATTGGTGGCTGTCTTGGTCACAGTGATCACGAAGTAGTTGAGTTTCAAATCATTGGTGATAAGAGAAAAACTGCCAGCAAGACTTCGACCCTGGATGTGGGGAGAGCAGAATTCGGGCTGCTGAAGGAGCTAGTTAGGAAGCTGCTTTTGAAGGTATTGGGGTCCAGGAATGCTGATCACTTTTCAAGAGTCATCTTTTCAGAGCACAGGACCAGGCTTTTTAAAAATATGTTAATAACAAAAGGAGAATCAGAGACAACATTGGGCCATTACTTGACAAGGTCGGTCACCTCATAAATAAGGACATAGACAAAGCAGAGACATTTAGTGCCTTCTTCGCCTCTGTCTTCAACACAGATGATGGGCCCTGGGACCCCCAGAGCCCTGTGTTGGAAGACTTCTGACTGGGGGGATGATAAACTCCCAGCCAACACTGAACATGTTCAAGACTTGCTGCTGCAGCTGGATGTGCATAAATCTATGGGGCTGTCATGGTTTAGCCCCAGTCAGCAACCAAGCACCACGCAGCTGCTTGCTCACTCCCCCTGCAGTGGGACGGGGGAAAGAATCGGAAGAGTAAAAGTGAGGAAACTCATGGTTTGAGATAAAGACAGTTTAATAGGTAAAGCAAAAGCTGTGCGTGGAAGCAAAGCAAAACAAGGAATTCATTCACTACTTCCCACCGGCAGGCAGGTGTTCAGCCGTCTCCAGGAAAGCAGGGCTTCATGAAGTGTAATGGTTACTTGGGAAGACAAACGCCATCACTCCAAATGTCCCCCCCTTCCTCCTTCTTCCTCCAGCTTTATATACTGAGCGTGGCGTCATACGGTATGGAATATGCCGTTGGTCAGTTTGGGTCAGCTGTCCTGGCTGTGTCCCCTCCCAGTTTCTTGTGCACCCATCAGAGCAGGGGGAGCTGAAAAAGTCCTTGACCAGTGTAAGTGCTACTTAGCAACAACTAAAACATCTGCACATTATCACCACTGTTTCCAGCACAAATCCAAAACATAGCCCCATACTAGCTACTACGAAGAAATTTAACTCTATCCCAGCTGAAACCAGGACAGGGGCCCAATGGGATTCATCCCAGGGTACTGAAAGAGTTGGCCAATGCCATCGCAGGACCTCTCTCCATTATTTTTCAATGCTCTTGGGGGTTTGGGGAGGTCCCAGTTGACTGGAAGCTGGCAAATGTTGTCCCAGTTTTCAAGAAGGGTAAGAAGGAAGCACCTGGTAATTACAAGCCTATTAGTGTCACTTCTGTGCCTGGTAAAATTATGGATAAGGTGATTCTGGGTGCTACTGAAAAACACTTGAGAGACAATGCAGTCATTAGTCATAGCCAGCATGGGTTCACAAGGGGAAAGTCCTGCTTAACTAAATTTCCTTTTATGGCAAGGTTACCCATCTAGTTGACCAAGGGAAGCCAGTACATGTGGGGGTTTTGGATTTTAGCAAAGCTTTTGATACTGTCTCTCACAGTATTCTTCTGGATAAACTGTCCAGCATGCAGCTAGACAAGTCCATAATATGTTGGGTGAGCAATTGGCTGATGTGTTGGGCTCAAAGGCTTATAATAAATGGGGTTACACCAGGCTGACGGCCAGTCACCAGTGGGGTTCCCCAGGGCTCAATTTTAGGGCCAGTGCTCTTTAATGTTTTTATAAATGATCTGGATGCAGGAGTAGAATGTACATTAAGCACATTTGCCAATGATACTAAACTAGGAGGAGCTGTGGACTCCCTCGAGGGTAGAGAGGCCTTACAGAGAGATCCGGATAGACTAGAGAGCTGGGCAATCACCATCCATGTGATATTTTACAAGAGCAAGTGCCGGATTCTGCACCTGGGATGGGGTAACCATGGTTATACATACAAATTGGGGGATGAGAGGCTGGAGAGAAGCTCTGCAGAAAGAGATCTGGGGGTGAAGGAGCTGGCAGATGTTCTTGCCAAGCCACTCTCCATCATCTTTGAAAGGTCATGGAGGGCAGGAGAGGTGCCTGAGGACTGGAGGAAAGCAAATATCACTCCAATTGTCAAAAAGGGCAAGAAGGAGCACCCGGGAAACTATAGGCCAGTCAGCCTCACCTCCATCCCCGGAAAGGTGATGGAGCAGTTCATCCTGGAGGTCATCTCCAGGCACATAGAGGACAAGAAGGTTATCAGAAGTAGTCAACATGGATTCACCAAGGGAAGATCATGCTTGACGAACCCGATAGCCTTCTATGATGGCATGACTGGCTGGGTCAATGAAGGGAGAGCAGTGGATGTTCTCTGTCTCGACTTCAGCAAGGTGTTTGACACTGTCTCCCATAACATCCTCATAGGTAAGCTAAGGAAGTGTGGGTTAGATGAGTGGACAGTGAGGTGGATTGAGAACTGGCTCAACAACAGAACTCAGAGGGTCATGATGAACGGGGCAGAGTCTGGTTGGAGGCCCATAATTAGTGGTGTTCCCCAGGGGTCTGTGCTGGGTCCAGTCCTGTGCAATGTATTCATCAATGACCTGGACAAAGGGACAGAGTGTAAACTCAGCAAGTTTGCTGATGATACCAAGCTGGGAGGAGTGGCTGATATGCCGGAAGGCTGTGCTGCCATCCAACGAGACCTGGACAGGCTGGAGAGCTGGGCCGAGGGTAACCTCATGAAATTCAACAAGAGCATGTGTAGGGACCTGCACGTGTGGAGGAACAACCCCATGCACCAGTACAGGCTGGGGGCTGAACTACTGGAAAGCGGCTCTGTTGAGAAGGACCTGGGAGTGCTGGTGGACAGCAAGCTGACCATGAGCCAGCAATGTGCCCTTGGGGCCAAGAAGGCCAACGGTAGGTATTCTGGGCTGCATTAAAAGAAGTGTGTCCAGCAGGTTGAGGGAGGTTATCCTCCCCATCTATTCTGCCCTAGTGAGACCACATCTAGAGTACTGTGTTCAGTTCTGGGCCCCCCAGTTTAAGGACAGGGAACTGCTCGAGCAAGTCCAGCAGAGAGCTACAAAGATGATCAGGAGACTGGAGCATCTCACTCATGAGGAAAGGCTGAGCAACCTGGGTTTGTTCAGCCTGGAGAAGAGAAGGCTGAGGGGTGACCTCATTGCAGTCTACAACTTCCTCAAGGTGGGCAGCGGAGGTGAAGGTGCTGATCTCCTCTCTCTGGTGACCAGTGAGAGTACACGAGGAAATGGAATGAAGCTGCATCAGGGGAAGTTCAGATTGGACATTAAGAAAAGGTTCTTCACTGAGAGGGTGGTCAGGCACTGGAACAGGCTCCCCAGGGAAGTGGTCAAAGCACCAAGCCTGTCAGAGTTCAAGAAGCAGCTGGATGACACTCTTAGTCATATGCTTGAGTTTTAGGTAGTCCTGCAAGGAGCAGGGCGTTGGACTTGATGATCCTTATGGGTCCCTTCCAACTTGAGATATTCTATGATTCTGTGTTTCTAGAGTTTTGTATGGAATCTTCTTCTTCCAACAGTAGCGCCTCTACATGAAATAAATCATGATGAAAACATCTGTTTGGGCACTGCTTTTTGGCATCCTGGAGTAATACTGGGGAAATTAAAGAGGGATCGAACTGTATTCACAAGCAGTTCTGTGACTTCTTATTTTATAACTCCATTGCTAACTAATGTTCATGGTGGTAGTGAGTAGTAAAATTGCATTCTTTCTTTATTTTATGATTGTATCTTCTTTCCAAGACTGATGACTGAGGCCTTCTAAATAATATACTAACAAAACAGATGTTCTTGGTAGTTGGAAATGATACTTCTAGAAATAGCTTTGTGTGATACTCCTGTGCTGCTTATTCTGCAAGCCAGATAAAGATTTCTTCAGGATGGTTATGATAAGAAAAAAGTTAATATTTCTTGCTTTTCTGTTTAGAAATATTAGAAGCATGTGGAAAATTAGTTTGAAATATGTAAATTTTTCAGTAACTGAGCAGTTAATATCAGAATTGACAAAGATGTTGGTATCTAATAATTCACAGATAATTCTTAGTAGAAAATGTTCAAATTGCATTTACTGTGTTTTCTGCTGTAGGTTCTTCAGCTACCTAGTTAGAAATACTGCCTTCTCAGATTGAAAAAAATCTTACTGAGCTTTAGAAAGGACCAAGCATGAACTGTTATGTTAATCAAAAGCATTTGATGAATTAAATCTAAATTTAATTGCAATCTGAATCTGCAATTAAATCTGAATCTAGCTTGAGGTGTATATTATTTATAGTTCCCCACATAATTTAGGGAGAACAGTTTACACGCATTCAGACAAAAATATGTTAATGAAATTTATAGAATGGTACAAAAAATGCTTGAGGCAAGGGTAGTGATTTTGATATCTTTAAAGAGATGTAATGGAGGCAACCTAGTGATTGAATTACAGTATTTTTATTTATATTTTGGTTTCAGGTGTGATCCTGAGGCAGCATACCTGCACAGTAGCCAACTACTTGAAACTTGTGACAAAGTCACAGTTGAGTCTTCACAGATTTTATAGCTTCCAGTTCCAGTAAAGGGTATGGATTGGTTTCTGTTTTATTCACTAACTTGATAGGCTACATTTTCATGTGCACTGTCTATGGCTTAGTGTCATCCTGGTGAAGAAAATTAGCTATTCTCCAAAAATATAGATTTTGCTCAATATTACTAAAATTAATAATAATAAAAAATAATACCTAGTTCTCATGTAGTGCTTCCCATCTGCAGATCTGAAAGTATTTCATGAAGTAACTCAGTATCTTTTACTCATTTTACAGATGGGGAAAATATAGTGAAAGGAGAAAGGACGTGGGGTTGATTATTTCTTAGCATTTCTTTATGTTCTCTAGCATAGGTGGCGTCATTTATTTTATTTCACAAAGACTGTTTTTGCTGTGTAAATGGAAGAACAAATTTCAGCTTGGGAAATAACTTATAACAAATAGTATTTACACTGAGGGAAGAATTATACAAATGAGGCATTCCCCTTTTAAAATGATGACTTTAATAAATAGAGTAACGGGGTATGGTCACTTACAATGCTGTTAAGCTAACATTGGTGCTAAATTGAGTAAGAAGTTACATGTATAGATAGGGTCATGAATGGGCAGGACTGAAATAGATATCCAGAAAGATTAGATCCCTTCTTGTTTCCTTGTAAACTGTATTTATCTGAGTTACACTGCAAACATTTTGGGGATCTCTGGACTGATAATGAACAGAAGATAAATCACACGACAGCAAAAATTTTGAATATGTGGCCTAACTAAAATTAAAAAACTAAAATTTTCGTTAAATAAAGATGATTTGCTTGAATTTCAGCCATCTAAATGGAATAATCAAAGAACTACCCAGATACAGAAGGGACTAGATATGTGGCATATTTAGCACCTACAGCTATTGTAATCCAGAACTTAATGGATGTTTTCTGAATGAATCTTCTTGATTTGTTCCCCCTGAGTAAAGACACCCCTACAGAATTTCAGAGTTCTAGTACTGAGGTACAGGCTTTTAAATAGGAGAAACTGAGTGTTTTAATAGCTTTTAAACTATAGCATTCTTGCATGTTGTCACGGTTTTAGCTGGGATAGAGTTCATTTTCTTCACTGCAGCTGGCATAGTGCTGTGCTTTGGACTTAGTATGAAAATAATGTTGATAACACACCGATGTTTTGGTTGTTGCTGGGTAGTGCTTGTACTAGTCAAGGACTTTTCTAGTTTCCCATGCTCTGCCAGGTGCACAAGAAGCCGGGAGGGGAGGGGGCACAGCTAAAAGAGCAGATTCAAACTCGAGATATGCTATGATTCTATGGTTCCCTTTTGTATCTCTGCTTGCTTTCTTTTTTCAGATGTAGTGCTGGCAAAGTTTTTTCATAGCTAGTAGGCAGAAAAGATGACGACTATATCTGATGGAAATTTTAATAGAGACATGTAGATTAGTTTGTCACAGCTCAGCAGACAGAGTACGTAGCTGTCTTAGTTATACTGCTGTAGAGATGGAAATAAACTTAAGCAAATAATTGCAGCAAGAATGGTATGGGGCCATCACTGAATTACTGTAGAAATACTATACCCAAAGTTACCTAGTGACTGCTTGCAGCTAGCTATGATGATATCAGCAATAATCAGCTATGCATAAATGGACCTTTTTTTTTTTTTAACTGGGTACAGCTGTTTTACAGGAATGTGTTAACCATGAAGGTAAAAAAAAATTCTGCTGAAGTTAGCACTTGGTGTGATGGTCCTAAACATATTAAATTAATAGCAGTAAACATAAAGGACCAGAATTTTGAATTTGCTCTTCCTAACTGCTCACATCGGAGCACACAAAACAATAGGTAGGGCTTGTAAAGAGAACTGTGCATCACCTCTTCAGAAAAAGAGGCTGGGAACCCATCCTGTGTCTAGCTTTGTGGAAGCAGGAGTCATACTGCATTAAGTCTCTATGTATTTCCAGTGTTCTCCTGTCTACTTGCTGACAAGTCTATGGTGGAAAAAATGCTATCACTTACTACAAGGTCCCAGGTGCTGTCTCATATCAGCCACAAATGTTTATAATTTCAACAGATGGAAAAACTCTCATTCAACAGGATTCCAGAGAGGGGAACAAATGCTGTGGAGCCAGCATTATCCATCTCTCATGAAGAAAAAGAAGGGGCCTAGCAGTAATTCCCTTTAATTCATTCTGGCAGAACAGATCTATAACCATCTATCGTGCCTGTGCAACAACTTGGGTACTCACAGTAAAGCTGGAAGCCAAAAATATTAACAGAAGTCAGTCTCACTCTTTTGTGTTTCATTTTAAGAAATATGGTGATCCTGATTCAGTTCATATAGTTCACACATGAAAAGTGAGAAAAAATTAGGCAGTGTTTGCTCAATTTAGCTGGTCACCAGAACAATGAATCTATTTTCCAAATTCTAAATATTGGAAAATTTCCAACTTTCCCCAAATTCTCTGATCTTTGCATGTCCTAAAGAAATTATTTTAGAAGTCAAAGCAATCAAAACTCATCAAATCAATGAGAAGTTTTATACTGATCTCAGCTGACTCTAGTTAGGGGCAAAAGAACAGAACTGACAGATCGTCTATGAGTAAAGCACCTTTTGGATTGCCAGTGTATTTGAGCTGCCTGTATATTTGTATTGGAAGCATTCTACAGAGGAACCCCGTAGATATCTCCTACAGTACAGGAGGCTTACACCTGCTATGACTAACCAATCCACAACCATCTTAGGAGTGTGTTATTTTTTTTCTTATACCTTTCTTTTAATATACAAAATGTTATTAAAAAAAAGCCCTTACCTTCTTTTTCAGACAACTCTTCCCTTTTCCCCCCCATCCAATACTGTATAAGCATGTCAACAGTGTAAAAGCTGAACTGCATAGCAGCTTTAATTTTATGCACTTGTACATTTCATGGGCACATCAGTTTATGCATTCATATAGGTATTTACATATGCAGTTTGCATAACTGGACAACAGTGCTATTTAATTTGAACATCCAAATACTTTTTTCCACAAATAAGGGAAAACTCATGCTTTGATTTGTGTGTCTCCAAAGCCAAGACTGGCTAAAAATGTGGCCATGCAAATTACTAAGTGTGTAAAGATCCAGTCATCTTGTAAATTGGATTTCCTGCAGGAATAAAGAAATAATTGAAGAAATATTGCTAGTGTTGATCCATGTTCTGTAACAATTTCATTTCAAGCTAGCATCTGTATGGTAGATTAGGGCCAACAGCAGCTAAAAATATACAAACAGGAAACTTCATACACATCATTACTTTAAACACTGTCTCTTCAGTACCTGTATTACTGTTTAATGCAAGTCTGGCATATAGCCTCTAATAATCATTGTTTAGATAGGCACTCAAAGATGAAAAAATTGGAACCTTCTTATACTGCTCCACTCCACAGTCTTTAAGGGAATGTGGGCAGGATAAGTTTAATAATCATGTCATGTAATTCTAAAATAGTTTGGACAAAAGCATTTAAAAGTTAAAAAATGAATTTAAGTAGCAGGCAGCTACATTTTGGAAAATCAATAAGAAAAAAAGGTAGGTTGGAAACTATTCAGCACCTAGAAGCATCAATTTTCAAGTCAAAACACAAAAAGAACTATGTGCAGGTTCAGTGTGTAGCGGCAATCAATTTGACTATAATCTCCAGAATATGTTTCCTGAACAAGTTTTTGAACAGAAAGTGCTCCAGGAAAAAAACAAACTATGCACAGTTGGAAGTCAGAAAGCATTACGCAAGGCATGGATGTTAGAAAATCTGTAGGGGAATAGACAGGGATCGGCGACCGGAAGATCACGGGACGTGACGGAAAGACAGACTCCTCCCCATAGGAGTGGCAGGAACAGGAAGCGCAAGAGCTATATAAGCGTGTGACGCAGCTAAGTAAACGGACATTTTGTATCCATCATATTGATGTCTGTGCATCACTGTCCCCAGGGTGGGTAGAGCCCTGTGTCCCGGAGATATGCGGCCCAAGATAAGTTCTCCCGTAGAAGCGTACAGCTACAAAAATCATAATGAAATGTCATACATATTCGTGCAATAAATTCAGCTTTGGGTGGAGCCTCTTAGTGCTATATATCTTAATCTATGCAAACACTAAAAGCAAGGATCTACAGAAAGGATCATAAAATGAAAATATAAATCACTTCTGAACCATTTCTGAAACAATTTTGCAATAGGAAATACACAGCAATCTATCTTCACAAGAGTCTGAGAGAACAGTTCTAAGTGAACACAGATCTCAATAAAAATTAAAACGCTGTGAGAGAAGAGATGAAATTCCTGCATATAATGACACCCTGTATAAAATAAAGTTTTATTATACCTTAAAAAAGAAAAACTAAGCATGATAGTTGTTACACACTGTTATTCAGTTTGCATTCTCCATGGGATTCCAGCTGAGTTGATAATATGTAACAACCTCCCATCCACAAAGGCTTAGTTTTGATTTTTTTTTTTTAATCTTAGTTCAAATGCACAACATAAAGATTTTGCTTGCTGACAGGCAAGATACTGGCAAAACAAAAAGCAAAAACTATTTGGAAAAACATGAAAGACTTAAAACATCTTGTATGAGCACTGATAGGCCATTGCAAATCCACAGTCTCTTTATGAACATTTCTATTTCAATCAAAGGCAGAAGGACTAAAAATGTCTTAGGGACAAATCATAACAATTTTTTTTCAGTTTAATACAAAGAAATATGAACTGGTTACAGGAAAACAACATACCTGAAAATTAAAAACCACAAAAATATTATGAAATGCAAAATTAGCTACATTAGACTGTAAATCATAAAATCATAGAATCTTAGAATGTCATGAGTTGGAAGGGAACCACAAGGATCATCAAGTCCAACTCCTGTCCCTGCACAGGACAAACCCAAAACTCACACGCTGTGCCTCTGAGGGTATTGTCCAAGTGCTTCTTGAATATCATCAGGCTTGGCACTGTGACTACCTCCCTGGGGAGCATGTTCCAGTGCTCCACCACCCTCTGGGTGAAGAACCTTTTCCTAATAGCCAACCTAAACCTCCCCTGGCACATCTTCCTGCCAATTCATCTGGACAGGGTGCTGGGCCATCTTGTTTAGACTCTGCTCTTCCTAGAAAGGTTGGACTAGATCATCCCTGAGGTCCCTTCCAACCTGTGATTCTGTGATTTCTTGGGTCCTATCATTGGTCACCAGAGAGAAGAGATCAGCGCCTGCCCCTCCTCTTCCCCTTGTGAGGAAGCTGTAGACCACGATGAAGTATCCCCTCAGTCTCCTCCAGGCTGAACAAACCAAGTGACTTTAGCCACTCCTCATACGGCTATCCCCTCTAAACCCTTTACCAACTTTGTGGCCCTCCTCTGGACGCTCTCTAGTAGCTTTATATCCTTAATATACTGTGGCGCCCAAAACTGCACACAGTACTCAAGGCGAGGCTGCCTGCTCCTGCAAGTTACTTAGAAACCCCAGCAGAAGGGTATTATCATGGTTTTAGCTGGGATAGAGTTAATTTTCTTCACTGCAGCTGGCATAGCGCTGTGCTTTGGACTTAGTATGAAAATAATGTTGATAACACACCGATTTTTTAGTTGTTGCTAGGTAGTACTTATACTAGTCAAGGACTTTTCTAGCTTCCCATGCTCTGCCAGGTGCACAAGAAGCCGGGAGGGGAGGGGGCACAGCTGAGAGATCATAATCATTATCATCCCACAGGAGCAGGGGGAGTGAGCGAGTGGCTGCGTGATGTTTAGTTGCCAACTGGGGCTGAACTACGACAGTCCTTTTTGACACCCAACATGGGGCTCGAACACAAGACCCTGGGATTAAGAGTGCTATGCTCTTGTATTTGCCTGTAAAGATATTCAAAGACTGGTGTTGGTTTTTGTGGTCTGCTGTGCTCTGCAGGGATTAGTGTTTTTTGCCTGGGAGAGTTGTTTTTAAAACATTGGCCTTGAGGTTTATTTGGTATTTGAAGTTTATATTGAAGCTGTTACTGTACATTGGGTACCACCTCATGGATACAATTAGCAATTTTACCTCCTCAGAGAGGTTTTTTATGGAGGAAATACAGAATGGCACCTTAGCTACCATCTTATATAATGCTTCCTATTCCATTACAACAACTTTTCAGTATCTTGAACATCCTTGGGTAGTTAAGATACATCTGTTGGTATTGCTTTGGCAGACTGTTTGGGCTCTGCCTAAGGTTAATAAACAATTTAAGAATATCATCCAGAGCTCTGACCAAAGGCTCAATAGCTATGTATGGCAGGGTATGTGAGATAGCATGGGCAAATGCCTAAGATGGTGGGCACCCCCAGTGTTGTGGGATTTCACCCCTGAACAAGTGCAGAATCCTGAAAAATGAGTAGAATATTGGGAGGAAGGATGTTGTCACCCTGGAAATTCCAGAGAGATACAAATCACTGCAATGTGCTGGGGCCTGGCCCATGCCTATTGAGCCCTGTTTAACACTATTCAGTACCCCCAAGGGGAAGAGAAGGCCTCTGGACCTAAAAAGACAAAGATGAGGAAAGCAAACTGATCTTCCTCCCTTGTCGCAGCTGTGGAGAAACTGTCCCGGGAGGTCCAGGAACTCAAAGAAGATATGTCGTACTCCGTACAAGTGCGGATCAGTTTCTCAGCTATTAGGAGTTAGTGTCCCTTTGCTCAAGAGAGACGATACACGACAGGGCACCCTACGGTTTTACCTGCGTGATCATGGAGAGGACATGAAGAAGTGGGATGGAAAACCTACCTCAACCCTAGAGGCATGGGTACGTGAACTGCAAGGAAGAAAAAGAGCTCAGTGGGGTTTCTCCAGGAGAGCTGCTGCTTCAGTTTCCAGTAAGCAATTCCCCAGACAGAGAAGTAGAAGTGCTGATTTTATTACTGATCCTAACAGAGGCACTCCTGATTCATCACTCAGTTCTTGTAAGTACGAATACCATGATCAGGTCTAGAGGGCCCTGCCTCCAGCCAGGTGGAGGAAAGGGATAACTGGGTTTACTGGACTGTGTGGATCCGATGGCCTGGCACATCTGACCCTCAGGACTACAAATCTTTAGTGGACACTGGTGCACAGTGCACCCTCATACCATCAAACTATATAGGGGCAGAACCCATCAGCATTGCTGGAGTGACAGGGTGATCCCAAGAGCTGACTGTATTGGAGGCCGAAGTGAGCCGAACCGGGAATGAGCGGCAGAAGCACCCCATTGTGACTGGCCCAGAGGCTCTGTGCATCCTTGGCATAGACTACCTCAGGAGAGGGTATTTCAAGGACCCAAAAGGGTACAAGTGGGCTTTTGGTATAGCTGCCTTGGAGATGGAGGAAATTAAACATCTGTCTATCTTGCCTGGTCTCTTGAAGGACCCTTCTGTTGTGGGGTTGCTGAAGGTCACAGACCAACAGGTGCCGACTGCTACCACAACAGTGCACTGGCGGCAATATCGCACCAACTGAGACTCCCTGATTCCCATCCATGAGCTCATTCGTGGACTGGAGAGCCATGGAGTCATCAGTAAGACCCACTCACCCTTTAACAGTCCCATATGGCCAGTGCAGAAGTCTAATGGAGAGTGGAGGCTAACAGTAGACTGTCATGGCCTGAATGAAGCCACACCGCCACTGAGTGCTGCCGTGCCGGACATGGTGGAACTTCAGTACGAACTGGAATCAAAGGCGGCCAAGTGGTATGCCACAACTGTTATCGCTAATGCATTCTTCTCAATCCCTCTGGCAGCAGAGTGCAGGCCACAGTTTGCTTCTTTCACTTGGAGGGGCGTCCAGTACATCTGGAATCGACTGCCCCAGGGGTGGAAACACAGCCCTAACATTTGTTATGGACTGATCCATAATGCTTTGGAACAAGGTGGAGCTCCCAAACACCTACAATACATTGATGACATCATTGTGTGGGGCAACACAGCAGAAGAAGTTTTTGAGAAAGGGAAGAAAATAGTCCAAATCCTTCTGAAATCTGGTTTCGCCATAAAACAAAGTAAGGTGAAGGGACCCGCACAAGAGATCCAGTTCTTAGGAATCAAATGGCAAGATGGACGTCATCAGATTCCAATGGATGTGATCAACAAAATAGCAGCCATGTCTCCACCAACTAGCAAAAAGGAAACACAAGCGTGTTTCAGACATTGCTGAACGGGAAAAGTGGCCAGTGCTCTATATCTATACTGACTCCTGGATGGTGGCGAATGCCCTGTGGGGCTGGCTACAGCAGTGGAAGCAAAGCAACTGGCAGCGCAGAGGCAAACCCATCTGGGCTGCCACATTGTGGCAAGATATTGCTGCCCGGGTAGAGAACCTGGTTTAAAAGGTATGTCATGTGGATGCTCACGTCCCCAAGAGTCGGGCCACTGAAGAACATCGAAACAACCAGCAGGTAGATCAGGCTGCCAAGACTGAAGTGGCTGAGGTGGATCTGGACTGGCAACATAAGGGTGAAGTATTTCTAGCTCAGTGGGCCCATGACACCTCAGGCCATCAAGGGAGAGATGTAACATACAGGTGGGCTCGTGATCGAGGGGTGGACTTGACCATGGACGCTACTGCGCAGGTTATCCATGAATGTGAAACGTGCGCTGCAATCAAGCAAGCGAGGCGGGTAAAGCCTCTGTGGTATGGGGGATGATGGCTGAAGTATAAATATGGGGAGGCCTGGCAAATTGACTATATCACACTCCCACAAACCCGCCAAGGCAAGTGCCATGTGCTTACAATGGTGGAAGCAACCACCGGCTGGCTGGAAACATATCCTGTGCCTCACGCCACCGCTCAGAACACTATGCTGGATGTGGGAAAAACAAGTCCTGTGGTGACATGGCACCCCAGAGAGAATTGAGTCAGACAATGGGACTCATTTCCGAAATAGCCTCATAGACACCTGGGCCAAAGAGCACGGCATTGAGTGGGTGTATCACATCCCCTGTCACGCACCAGCCTCTGGGAAAATCGAAAGATACAATGGACTATTAAAAACTGCACTGAGAGCAATGTGGGTGGTGGGTGGTGGGATATTTAAACACTGGGATACACATTTGGCCAAAGCCACCTGGTTAGTCAACATCAGGGGATCTGCCAATCGAGCTGGCCCTGCCCAGTCAGAAATCTTATGTACTGTGGAAGGGGATAGAGTTCCTGTAGTGCACATTAAAAATATGCTGGGCGGGCAAAACAGTCTGGGTTCTTCCTGCCTCCGGCAAAGGCAAACCCATTCATGGGATTGCTTTTGCTCGAGGACCTGGGTGCACTTGGTGGGTGATGCGGGAGGATGGAGAAATCCGATGTGTGCCTCGAGGGGATTTGATTTTGGGCGAAAACAGCCAATGAACTGAATGGTATGCTGTTAATTGCTGTATAATATTTTATGTCATTACTATTATGGTTGCTATATGCCATATCAATGCTATCATGATGGGAATCTCCCAAAATTAATTAAAAAAAAAAGAACTTTAATTGAACCAAGTGAAGTGCAGCGGTGATGGAACAAGGACTGACTTCTGCATGCAACATTCCACACCACCTCTCTGGCCCTGTAAGACTTGTACAATAGATGGAAACCCAAGTTATGGACTAGATGAACTCAGTGGATATTTCACAGACATTTTGCAGGGGTGGCCCATAGACTAGGGGAATGATAAATGGAATCTGTATATTCTGTTAAAGGATGAGAAGGTGAGTAGGGGTTATTGAAGTTGTTTTGGATAGTATGGGATTTGAGCATGACATAAATGGTATGGAATAAGAGGTGAGTATGTCACCAAAATCGGGAATAAACCTTGTAACACCAATGAAGTGTTACAAGGCAGGTGTTTATTTTTGGCTCCGGATGGATTGGGATCACTCCACCTAATGTGCACGCCATCATGTCTAATTGTGCAGGTTAAGGACATGTTCTATATACATTAGTTTTGTGATAGAAGATATACGTAGTCATCATATGGAGATGTCATTTGTGCATGCCTGTTGGTGTCTCTGGGTGGTCATCCGGGGTCTCTGGATGAAGGATATACTCTTCCTCACTGTGTCTGCTAGTTAACCCTTGCTTTTGTGCAAACTCAGTTCTGAGATTACGTATATACTGTCCTTGAGGGATGGTCTTTTCTGGTTTAGTGTTTGCTCTGCAGTTCCTTATCTTTATGGTTCTGTACATCTGCTTTTCTTAAGGCCAAATGTCATCGTAACTTTGTTCAGGCACTTCTTATCTTGAAGCCTTTCTGACTCCCCCAAAGCAACAAGTTTTAGTCATTGTGCAGGCTGTTCCTGTTAAGGCTACCTCATTATCCTGGCTAAGTTTTGGCTCCAGGCCCCAACATTTGGTCAGCTACACTAGATTGCATTAGTAACGTTTAACTATTTATTCCCTGAATCATTGCTACCTAAAAATGAGGCTTTAATCCTTAAAACAGAGGTTTGGACCCAAAAAGTGAGGGTTTGGGACCTAAAAATTAGGCTTTGAGCCTTAAAAGAGGGGTTCTGACAGAAACACATTGTCTATCATTTCATTCACGTTAATGATTACCCAGAGACTAAAATACAGATCAAAGAATACACTGGTTGCCCCCAGACTTAATGTCTAGTTGGATAGGGCTCTACAAGGAGTATAGCAACATCCATGGTTGGTTAATTCCACCTCTCTGGTTACAAATATCCTCATTATAATTCTAAAAATCAGGCCCATAGGCCAGGAACCGCCCCCCCTCTAGAAAGTCTCTTAATCTTTGAGCAGGCATCGTAAATTAAAGTGAGATGTGCTGCTACATCCAAGCGAGAAAGAAATTAAGCAATTATAAGATGAGGGGTGTGATTATTAGCTGTGACTGACACATTTAACTGTATCAATGCCTTGTAGTTTCTCGGTGCAGTGTGCTAGCCTTGTCGGTTACCACCTAGCACCAATCTTTGCATAAAAATGACTTGAATAAAATACTTCTGCTCTGTGTGTAGTTTGGCATTTTGCACATGGGGTGAATGAACCCACTTTTTGGGATAACAGCTGGAACAAGAAGCTATCCTTTCTGCTTTTATTCATATGTGAATGCCTTGAGCAAATTCAATTTACCTATTTATCAATTTATGTTAACTGGTTGTGAGAAGATGCCTTATTGGTCTTTATTTTTCCCTCAGACACCTTCTAATGATAATTAGACATGCTGCTGATACAAAAATTCACGGATACTATCCTTCAAAGTCCAAACCTCCCCATAAGAGGAAGCGGAGTATCCAGAAAGTTCCCGAAATAAAACTCAATAGCAACAAAGTCACTATTAAGCAGGCATCCTTTATTACAGCACTGGGCAGCACTGGGGATTGCTCCACCATGAGTGCTCCAGTGATTCGGTAAACTTCCAAAGATTATATGCTATAAAGTCATACATAGTCATAAGGTTCCCGAGGATTCATTAACATATGTAAAAGTTCAATCTGCATGCATAGTTGTCTTTTTAGTGGTCTTCGGGGGTCCTCCAGTGGTCTCCGATGGTCTTCCTCACCTGTCCGATGGTTGAACTTTGGGTTTCCTTTGCCTATATATAGTCATTGAATTAGCTCATCAGTCCTTTGGCCTTGGACTATCACAAGAGGCTGATGCTTATCTCGGCACTGATGTCCCGAGTCTATGTTATCAATGAATTTACAAGCTTATTCAAGGTCTTTTTAATCCTATCAGGCACCAGGTGGCATTCTTCAAATACCTAAAACTATCTTTGCAAGGGAAGAAACCACAAGAGAATAAGGATGCTTACAATTAGGTCTGAGTCAGGGACTGTCAGGGATTTAGTCCTTTCACTGCTGTATGGATTAACAGTACCATAGTCCAATGATGTATACAGACCAGTTAATTCATCTGTGTTTAAGACTATTGAGGCATTCTTTATTGCAGCACTGGACGCACAGGGGATCACTCCTCCTAATGCACGTGTCCGCAAGGGGTTAGTTGCATAACTTATATACAAGTTTTACATACATATTCATGTTTTCAGAGAAAAGATATACATATTCATTAATTTTCCGAGAACTTCTTATCATAGATTATCACCCACCCCACATGCACACTATAGTCCCTTGGTGGTCTTCAGACGCAGCTGGTGGTCGTTTATCCACTCCTCTGCATCACCCTGTCCTTTTAGCTTTTACTTCATTTTCTTGCTTTGTAAAAGCTGCAAAACTGGTTCTGCAGGCTTGAGGTATTCAGACAGTCTCTTTTTATCTCATGACACCTTTACATTCTGTTCTCAAAGATAAATTCCGGTTAAAGAGTTATGCAGTTTATATATAGGTTTCACAATACAACTGTTACATAGCTCATTGTTGCTGCTCGTTTAAAGGATTTAGCTAGTAAATTTCTACTAGGCCCTTGATTCACCTTCGTATTAAAATTTGACTGTTACTCAGTTGATTTGCTAATCACATTTTAAAACCCCACACAATTAATCTGTATTTTCACAATCTCCTCCATGCTTTCCTTGCATAATGAGTTACTTTATGTCACAGATCAAAACAGGTATTCATATAGCACATGTACATTTGTGATATTTGATCAAAGATTAGCAAACTGTACATTCTTGCATTTTAAAAAAAATGAGTTATTACTTTAGAACAAACTCGGAATGTGTCAGAAAATATTGGGACTTCAAGTCCATAATAACACAAGTAGAATTTAAGACAGGACAGACAGAAGCTTTATGATCATAGTGAGAACATTTGGGCATCAGCTCCCCTTCTGCTCCCCTGTTCTCTGCCAAGTGGTTGCAGAGACCCTACTTATATACTGTTTCAAAGAAAGGAAAGAGGTGGGGAAAATAGTTCTAATGTTAACAAAGCCAGGTGCACACTCTAGGGAAGAATGGACTCCAGACAGTCAATTATATATTAATGAGGCTAAGTACCCATGCTTGGTAGGGATGGACACCTTGAGTAGCTTGTTAACTGCCACAGTTGACACTATGGAGACATGGCTCTTGGTGGAGCTTGTAGGAGTGGCACATCCAGTATTATCTTAGCTCAGAAGTGGGGGTTGGAAACAATCACAGGTTCCTAGCTTTTACAAGAAAGGATAAACTTCTTAGCCAGACCTCTCAAATATTAAATATTAATAATGTTCTACCACAAATAGAAAGACCCTTTTTAATGAACTAGTCTCAGAGAATATTTTATGCAGTAAAAGGAAGTATATAATAAAATATATTTGAAAACATTCTTGCTAGACTTAACATAGCAAAAATTGCTTTGCCAAAGTAGCACTGTTTCTAATGTTACCGAAAAACGCGGTAAAATCAGAAACAACTCTTTAACACCAATTTAGTATTAAAGAGCAGGCATTCTTTATTCACAGCACCGGATGCACGGGGGATCGCTCATCCTAACGTGCATACCTTACAAACCTTTCTCATACGATGTATAGATCAAAAATTTACATATTCATACATATTCATTATCGTCCATTCTACTGATTGGTACAAACTTGCTCGTTCCCTATGTAAATTACCGCATAGGCTCAGTTGTCCTCTTCCATTGTTCTCTTTTGAGTAGGTGGTGTTACTTGGGTCGGTGGTCCGTGAGTCAGTGGCCGCGATCTCCCCCTACCGGAATTACCTTTTACCTACTTGGCTCTTAATCTTGGCAGTCCTGGCCAGTTTTCTCAGTCCACTACACGAAACCACATTTTGTCATCCTTTTCTGACAGAAGCACATTGTCTATTGTTTCGTTCACATTAATGATTACCTAGGGACTAAAATGCAGATCAAAGAATACACTGATTGGTATACTCCATGTCCCCAGACTTAATGTCCAGTTGGATCGGGCTGTACAAGGAGTATAGCAACATCCATGCTTGGTTAATTCTATCGCTCTGGTTACATTTCCCCCCTTTGGAAGTTTTGAAATAATCATCTTTTCAATACTTCCATCTTAGATCTACAGTATTCCACTATATCAGTTTAGTGTTTGGTTCATCTTACATTTTTCACTTGATTGTGGTCTCCAGGGCGTATGCAGGTCTCATTTTATACCTAAAATTCTACTAATCTGTTGGACTACATGTGCCACAAAATGTGGTCCTCTATCAGAGGACATTCCCATTGGCACTCTAAATCTTGGTATTATTACTTTCAGCAATATTTTAACTATTTCTCTAGCTTTGTTGGTGCAGCAAGAGAAAGATTCTGGCCATCTAGAAAATTTGTCAATCAGCACTAACAAATATTTATATCTATTTTGTCTGGGTAACTCAGAAAACTTAATTTGTTAATAAACTTCGAGATAATTTTTTTTGTTTTGCTATTCTTAAAGTTGGTTTCTTTTGGTTCAGGGGATTATTTCTAGGACAGATTAGATAGCTATTATGGATTTAAATATTCTTGTCATGCCTACATACACTATAGATGTTTTTAAACTCAAAACTATAGTATCTACATCCCAATGTGTTTGCTCATGCTTTTCTTTTGCAAGTTTTGTCATAACTTTTGGGGTTATTATTATCTGGGTTGTGGGTTTTTTGGTGTTATTCACTATCCTTCTGTATTTTGTGAGGCTTCCAATTCTTCTGCTAATTGCTCATCCAGTTTATTATGTCTCGGTTTTAAATCTGGAATTTTTATCTGTTTTACTGGTACTAGTGCAAGGATACCTTGTTCTGCAGTCGTCTTTGCAGCTTTATCTGCCAATCGATTACCTGTGTTTACAGCCATCTGATCAAATTGATGAGCTTTGCAATGTATTACCGCCACTTCTTTTGGTTTCTGCACATCTTCCAGAAGTTGGAGAATTTCTTCTTTATGCTTTATTGATGATTCTTGGGCTGATAGCAGTCCTTTTTCCTTCCAAATAGCTCCATGATCATGGATTACACCAAATGCATATTTGGAATCAGTCTAAATATTTACCCTTTGTCCTTCTGCCATTCACAGAGCTTGCTTCAATGCCACCAATACTGCTTTCTGTGCTGAGGTGTTTGCAGGCAGCATCTCTGACTCCATTCCCTAGGCGGTGATAACGACAGCATTTCCGGCCATTTGCTTCTCTTCTCACCCAAAGCTTCTTCCATCTTTAAACAATCCCAGATCAGGATTTTCCAGAGGTTTTATCTCTCAGGTCCAGTCTGCTGGAATAGACTTGTTCAATAGTTAGCAAGCAATCATGTTCTAAATTGTCCGTAAGGTTTTCTGTTGTTAAAAACATAGCAGGATTCACTATAGCAGTAGTCTTCAATTCCACATCATCTTGTTTTAACAATTTGATATTTCAACATTCTGCTAAGGGATAGCCAATGACCCCCCTTTTGTTCTAAAACAGTCAATGTCATGTGCAGGACATATACTGTAATCTTTTGTCCCATTGTTAACTTTCAGGCTTCCTGGATCAGTAATACTGTTGCTGCCACTGCCTGTAAACATCCAGGCCATCCTTTATTCACATTATCAAGTTGTTTGGAAAAGTAGCCCACAGGTCTCTTCTAGGTTCCCAGTCACTGTGTCAGCACTCCAAGGGCTAAATGTTGTCTTTCATGGACAAACAACTCAAAAGGTTTAGTTAAATCAGGTAGGCCTAATGCAGGGGCCATCATTAAGGCTCTTTTAAGTTCTTTGAATGTTGTTTGGCATTTGGGCATCCAGGTTAAATATTTATCTTTTGATTCTTTCAATGCCTCTTATAGTGGTTTTACATACAGTCTATAGTTCAGAATCCAGAGCTGACACCATTTAATTATTTTCAGAAAAGCTCTCAGTTCCTTCGGGCTGCTAGGTTCGGGAATTTGACAAATAGTTCCTTTCTTTTCATTTTTTTAATTGTCTTTGTCCTTGAGATATTTCAAATCCTAAATAAATGTCTGTTTCTTTTCTTATTTGGGTTTTGTTTCTGGAAAGTCTGTATCTTCCTTGGTCCAGAAAATTTAAAAATTTCAAAACATTTTTCTTTACTTTCTGCTGCTATCAGAATGTCATCCACATACTGTAACAATATGCCTCTCTCTTGGTTCTGTTTTTTTCTATATCTCTAAATTTTTTACATTTTTTTTATTGCCAGCTGAGTCTCAGATATCATAGGACTATTTTTAAATCTTTGTGGAAGTACAGTCCATGTTAGCTGCATCTTTCATCCTGTGGTGGGGCTTTCCCATTCAAAAGCAAATATGCTTTGACTTTTTATGTCCAGAGGTATGCAAAAGAAGGCATCCTTCAAATCTAGTACAGTAAACCATTTATGCTCCTCTTTTAAACAGGTCAGTAAAGTGTATGGATTAGCTACTACTGGATGTATATCTTGGACTATCTGATTTATAGCCCTTAAATCTTGAACTAGTTAATATTCTTTGCCTCTAGATTACTTTACTGGCGATATAGGAGTACTATATTCTGATTCACATTCTACTAAAAGCTTATATTCTAAAAAATTTTATAATTAACTTCTCTAATTCTTTTCGAGCCTCTCACTTAATAGGGTATTGTTTTTGCCTTACCGGCTTGGCTCCAGGTTTTAACGTTACTTTTACCGGCTCTGCCAATTTAGATCGCTCCGGAACTCCGCTCGCTCAAACCAAAGGAATTACTGCATTTTCCACTTCTTTGGGAATCTGTTCCTCCCTGGAGGAATCCTGTAACAGAAACACTCTCGCCTCTATGGCTTTTGATTCTGGTATTAGTAATTTAATCTTTTTATCTTTAAAAGTTTTGTGCATCTAATTTACTTAATAGATCTCATCATAACAGAGGTAGTGGGCACTCAGGCTGTCATGGTTTTAGCTGGGATAGAGTTAATTTTCTTCACTGCAGCTGGTATAGTGCTGTGCTTTGAACTTAGCATGGGAAAAAAAACCTGTTGAGATAACACACAGATGTTTGGGCTGTTGCTGGGTAGCACTTGTACTAGTCAAGGACATGTCTAGCTTCCCATGCCCTGCTGGGTGCACAAGAAGCTGGGAGGGGAGGGGGCACAGCTAAGAGAGTGGATTCAAACTGACCAAAGGGATATTCCATATCATGTAACGTCATGCCCAGTATGTGACCTGGGAGGGGCTGGCTGGGGGAGGAGGAAGCAATCGTGGCTCAGGGACGGGCAGCATCGGTCAGCAGGTGGTGAGCGGTTGTATCGTTTGTGTTTCTGTGTTTTTTTTCCCTGTTTTCCCTTTCCCTTCCTTTTCCCTTTTATTATATTAACATTATTGTCATTATTATCATAATAATTTATCATTATCATTTTATTGTAATCATTAAACTGTGCTTATCTCAACCCACAAGTTCTTTTGCTTGTCCGATTCTCTTCCACATCCCACAGGGGTGGAGGGGGAGTGAGCGAGCGGCTGCGTGGTGTTCAGTTGCCAGCTGAGGCTGAACCACGACATATATATACATATATACAGAAACTGGTGAGTTACCCATTGTTTTCTCAATTTAAACTTTAATGGCTTTAAGAAAGGCTATTTTTTCTTTGCTCTGCCGTACTAACAATATCTACTGATTTATGATTAAATTTCTCTTTACGTGTATTCAATACCAAATAAGTGGTTCCTGTATGTACTAAAAATTCTATTTCTTCATTCCCTA
Source organism: Phalacrocorax carbo (assembly GCF_963921805.1). NCBI lineage: Eukaryota > Metazoa > Chordata > Aves > Suliformes > Phalacrocoracidae > Phalacrocorax > Phalacrocorax carbo. Next base: position 68,170 of record NW_026990245.1, read on the forward strand.
GCTTCAGTGTAACCAGGTGTTCAGCTAGGGTTAATTCCCCTGGTGTCCTTCATGTCAAGTTACTTAAGCATTTTACTCAAATTTCTAGATTCAGGTTCTTCTAGTTTCTGAAGTTTTTGGGTTTTTTTACAATATCTGGGGCTGATTGTCCCATGAATACAGAGGCCAATTGAATTGCTTTTTCTGGTTTTCCTGGGTCCAAATTAGTATATTTTCTGGCAGTCACCTTCAGTCTTTCCATAAAGGCTGAAGGGGACTCATTTAATTCTTGTCTTACTTCATAAATTTTGACCAATTTATTGCTTTTGGCATTGCATGTCTTATTCCAAATAAAATCCATCTCTGATATCTAGTCAACATTCCCCTGGGTCCTGGTTGATTAGGGTCCCACTCGGGATTTGTAGATGGAAAATTCTTATTCATTTTTCTCTGTAAATTCCCATTAGCATGTGCTCCCTGCACCTGCCTTCTGGCTGTATTCAATACCATTTTCCTGTCAGTTTCATCAAGCAAAGTATCCAGTATCACAAGTAGAACAACACTTTTGCAAGTTCTCACCACATTTTCCTCTTTTCAAAATCATTGCCATAGGATCTTGTGGACATATCTCACACTGTTTCTGCCACTCTGGATGATTCCGCAGCGTAAAGAACAAATCAACATATGCCACTTCTCCCCTTTGCCTTCCCTTTTTACAAAACAACAATAATTGCAAGATGGTATTATAGTGCAATGTCTCATTTTCTGGCCATTTCTCTTCATCCTCCAATTTATACATTGGCCACCAATGATTGCAATATTCAATTAATTGTTTTCAAGTCAATGGATCACCACCCTCAATAGCTTTCCAATGCTTCAAAATACATCCCAAAGGTGTTCTTTTGTGGGACAGGTATCTTACTCGAAAATGCTCCCATTTCCCAATGGACTAGTAGTTGTGATTGTGCACTATCACAAGTTCTAGTCAGAAGGACTCCAACCCCTGTTAGAGCTCCCTCCAGAATTTCCCTTTCCCTGGAAATCCCCCACTGGGATTTCTAGCCCCCTGCTAGATATCCCTGGAGGCTTCAACCCCCTGTTGAAGACTCCCCTACCCTTGGGCCCCGCTCCACAGGCTTTCGCCTAGCAGAGACTTACCAACCAAGGTACCTCTTGGCCCCAACCCTGCATAGCTTTCGCCACGCCTTACGGGCAGGCCTGTGGGACTCTAACCCACTATCCTATCCTATCCTATGTGGGAAGCTAACCCCACGTATTATTCTACTTAAGTTTCTTCTTAGAAGAATGCCTTGTTTACCTCAATCCAGGGGATCTTGCTCAGAATTCTCTGGTCCGGGAATCAGAAGCTCTCCCCGAGAATCCCTCGGTGCCGGCTGGGGGTCTCACAATCCCACGAATCCGTCGAGATTCAAAAGCAGGGTCCCATCTGGGTCGCCAAAACTGTTACCGAAAAACACGGTAAAATCAGAAACAACTCTTTAACACCAATTTAGTATTAAAGAGCAGGCATTCTTTATTCACAGCACCGGATGCACGGGGGATCGCTCATCCTAACGTGCATACCTTACAAACCTTTCTCATACGATGTATAGATCAAAAATTTACATATTCATACATATTCATTATCGTCCATTCTACTGATTGGTACAAACTTGCTCGTTCCCTATGTAAATTACCGCATAGGCTCAGTTGTCCTCTTCCATTGTTCTCTTTTGAGTAGGTGGTGTTACTTGGGTCGGTGGTCCGTGAGTCGGTGGCCGCGATCTCCCCCTACCGGAATTACCTTTTACCTACTTAGATCTTAATCTTGGCAGTCCTGGCCAGTTTTCTCAGTCCACTACACGAAACCACATTTTGTCATCCTTTTCTGACAGAAGCACATTGTCTATTGTTTCGTTCACATTAATGATTACCTAGGGACTAAAATGCAGATCAAAGAATACACTGATTGGTATACTCCATGTCCCCAGACTTAATGTCCAGTTGGATCGGGCTGTACAAGGAGTATAGCAACATCCATGCTTGGTTAATTCCATCGCTCTGGTTACACTAACATAATTAATTTACCTCTTTTTAAGCCTGCAGAATATAGTCTTAAAAGCAATGGGATCTACAGGTACTGCTGTGGTGGGCTGACCCTGGCTGGATGCCAGGTGCCCACCAAAGCTGATCTATCACTCCCCTCCTCAGGTGGACAGGGGAGAGAAAATATAATGAAAGGCTCTTGGGTTGAGATAAGGACAGGGAGATCACTCACCAAGTACTGTTATGGCAAACCAGACTCAACTCTGGAAAATTAATTCAATTTATTACCAATTGATGTCGTGAAAAGCCGAAATCAGGATTCAATAGTCTGAATTAAGCAGGTGTTCTTTATTGCAGTGCTGAATGCACAGGGGATCACTCCTCTAATGTGCGTGCCAGCACAGGGTTAGTTGCATAACTTATACAAGCTTTACATACATATTCATTAGTTTCCAAGAGCTCATTATCATATGCAAATGTACTTTGCATATGCCTGTTGGTGTCTCCGGGTGGTCATCGGGGGCTCTGGATGAAGGACATACTCTTCCTCACTGTGTCCCCTAGTTAACCCTTACTTTTGTGCAAACTCAGTTCTGAGATCATGTATATACTGTCCTTGAGGGATGGTCTGTTCTGGTTTAGTGTTTTGCTCTGTAGTTCCTTATCTTTATGGTTCTGTATATCTGCTTTTCTACGGTCAAATGTTTTCACTGTAAATTTTTGTTTAGGCGCTTCTTGCCTTTCTGACTCCCCCAAAGCAACAAGTTTTAGTCATAACAGTTCTAACTCTATCACAATAAAAATCAGAGCATGGTAATGAGAAATAAAATCCAAATCTTAAAACACCTTCCACCCACCCCTCCCTTCTTCCTGGGCTCAAATTTACTCCAGAGCAGCACAGAGGGATGGGAATGGGGATTGCAATCAGTTTATCACACATTCTTGCTGCTGCTCCTTCCTCCTCAGGGGGAAGGACTCCTTGCACTCTTCCTCTGCTCCAGTGTGGGGTCTGCCTCTGTGATAACATATTTAAGAAAGGGGGGAAAAAAACCCTGCTGTGCAACAGTGTAACCAGAGTGATGGAATTAACCAACCAGGGATGTTGCTATACTCCTTGTACAGCCCGATCCAACTGGACGTTAAGTCTGGGGACATGGAGTATGCCAATCAGTGTATTCTTTAATCTGTATTTTAGCCATTAGTTAATCATTAATGTGAATGAAACAATAGACAATGTGTTTCTGTCAGAAGAAGATGACAAAATGTAGTTTCGTGCAGTGGACTGAGAAAACTGCCCAGGAGTGCTAAGATTAAGATCTAAGTAGGTAAAAGGTAATTCCGGTAGGGGGAGATCACGACCACTGACTTATGGACCACCGACCCAAGTAATACCACCTACTTAAAAGAGAACAATGGAAGAAGACAACTGAGTCTGTGCAATAATTTACATGTGAAGCAAGCAAGTTTGTACCAATCACCAAAGAGAATAATATTGAATATGTATATTTTTGGTCTATATAAATCACATGGGAAAGGTGTGTAAGGTATGCACTTTAGGAGGAGCGGTCCCCTGTGAATCCAGCGCCATGAATAAAGAATGCCTGCCTTTTAACACTACATTGGTGTTATGAGGTTTATTCCCAATTTCGGTGACAACAACAGCTGGAAGCGTGAGAATATGTGAGAGAAACCCTGCGGACACCAAGGTCAGTGAAGAAGGAGGGGGAGGAGGTGCTCCAGCCACTGGAGCAGAGATTCCCCTGCAGCCTGTGGTGAAGACCATGGTGAGGCAAGTAGTCCCACTGCAGCCCATGGAGGTTAATGGTGAAGCAGATATCCACCTGCAGCCTGTGAAGGACCCCACACTAGAGCAGGTGGATGTGCCCCAAAGGAGGCTGTGACTCTGTGCGAGCAGGCTCCTGGCAAGACCTGTGCCCCTGTGGAGAGAGGAGCCCATGCTGGAGCATGTTTGCTGGCAGGACTTGTGACCCCATGGGGGACCCATGCTGGAGTAGTCTGTTCCTGAAGGACTGCACCCTGTGGAAGGAACCCACGCTGGAGCAGGGGAAGAGCATGAGGAGTATCATCCCCCCCCCCGGAGGAGGAAGGAGCAGCAGAGACCACCTGTGATGAGTTTTTATTTCTAATTATCCTACTCTGAATTGATTGGTAACAATAATGAAGCTAATTTCCCCCAGTTGAGTCTGTTTTGCCTGTGACAGTAACTGGTGAGTGATCTTTTCCTAACCCTTATCTCGACCCTTGAGCTTTCTGTTATATTTTCTCTCCCCTGTCCAGCTGAGGAGGGAGAGTGATAGAGCAGCTTTGGTGGGCATCTGGTGTCCAGCCAGGGTCAACCCACCACACGTCTTCCAAGATAAGAAAAGAAATTGTAATTTAATGCCTCAGACATCTATTATTAGTATGAAAGATCATGAAACTTCTTTTCAGAATGCAAATACACTGGAGCAATCTGTAACAGTAGGAGGTACAGTCATGTAGCCCCTGGTGTCATAGTACAAAGATAGTAATAGAGTTAGAACTGTTGTGACTGTAATAAAGAATACCTGCTTAATAGTCGTTCAGACTATTGAGTCCTTATTTCAGCTTTTCACAGCATCACTAGTTGAAAAAGTGAAAGTCTATTAGATTTACAACTGTGAGGATAGGGACTTGTAGTATATGGGTCTTGTGGGACTGTGAGGTATTTAGAGATTTTAATCTACCAATTCAAAGGCCAATTTTTTGGAGTCAGTGTATATTAAATATGTACAGAAGAGAACGAGTGTACTGACACATTTAAAAAAACCGGTAGTAATATAGTTGGACTCAGTGACTGTAAGCAGTGCTAATCCTTTGTGTTAATGAAAATTTCTCTTACTGCAGGAAAGGACCATGGGTGGTATTTAGCTATTGACAGTCATATCTGTGGCCTTATGCTATTCCTGCATGTTTTTGAAGGCTTTACCTTTCAGACATTGGGTAGCAGTATGACTAACCAAACTCCAGGCCACTTTTTTAATGACACTATTCAATATTTGTTGTATTAGAGTTGAATGAAGTAGCAGATTTACTAGATAATTAGACAAAAACATTTGACTGTAAAAGATACGGGCACCTGTTAATGCTTTGGCACTGCTCAGTTTTGCAGCTGCAGACAGTGCCCATATTTCTGGTTAAGGGAGAATCCAGATCATGGTATGAAAGGATTAAGTAGGATATCATATTCTAACTTGAAGAGTGGGGGTTTTTTTGTTTTGTTTTGGTGGGGTTTTTTTAATTATATGATTAAACAGCAGGCTGGAAAAATCAAAGGTACTCAAAGTTCATGCTAGGAAGCCTACAGAACTGTTGGAATTGGTCTATCTAGATGCCAGCAATGCAATTTTGTAAGATTTATTTACTTTGAAAATAACAAACTAGGTAGGTTCATAAGTAGAACACATACATGTCTGAAACAAGAAGTGTGAGCAGCAAGCTGGATTTTTTTTCCTTTTTCATCATGTGTAATGGTTACTTGAGAAGACAAATGCCATAATCCGCAGTGTTCCCCCTTCCTCCTCCTTTCCCTGAGCTTTTATTGCTGAGCACAGCATCATATGGTATGGAATATTCCTTTGGTCAGTTGAGGTCAGCTGTCCCAACTGTGTCCTCTCCCAGCCTCTTGCCCACCACCAGCCTACTCGCTTGGGGATGGGGCAGGGTGAGAAACAGAAGGCTGTGCAAGCACTATTCAGCAATAGCTAAACCATTGTTGTGTTATCAATACTCTTTTGGTCACAAATCCAAAACACAGCACCATATGGGCTTCTATGAAGAAAAATAGCTCCATCCCAGACAGACCCAGTACAGGGGGAATCAGTAATGCAGCCTGACTAGCCAAATGTTGCCTTCTGCTCTGAGCTGTGTGAATGGTCCTTGCCCCTCCCCCATTCTCGTGTGGCCAGTGGCATGCCCAGTGCTGCCTGCTGGAGCTATGACTGAGGAAAATCTGACTCTTTCCTGGCAGTCAGTGGGAGGTGAATGGGTCCCAAATCCCTTGTGTATCAGAAGCCTGCTCCAGTTTTCAGCTGCTTTTACCAATCCTGTACCTTTTGGTGGGAATTAAAGAAGACCTCAAAGGTGGAATCTGACCTCTATGTTCAAATTCTTACTTTAAGTGCATCAGATGGACCCATGAGAGAATATAAGAAAAAATAGTTTACACTTGAAGGTGTTCTTTTTCAGTGGTGCTTCTTTTCCCATGATGCTGATTTGACTCCTTTAATGAAGGCCAAGATGATAGATCTGTTCAGAAAGTCAGAAGTTCTGACTTTCTGGAACTAGTAGAAATGTCAAAATTTTTCACAGAAGAGAAAAATAAAGAACTTATAAAATAACTGAAGGCTTTACTTTGAAATTTTCAGAAAGAAACTGAGTGGGAGAACTCAACCTCTAAGTTATCCTCTCAGCCACAATAGTTATGAGCCTTCAGTCCTTCCAGAGTCACAGTGTTTGGGGTCCTTACTAAATGGTTTATATGGTCCTCTTGTTCTGTGAAGAACTGTAAAGGATGCCCTTGGCCACTGCAGGCCGTGCAGACCCACCATGTAATCTGCATAATAGTCTGAAGAATTCAGTCTGCTGAATAATCTGAAGTATCAAGAACCAATTATACAATTAAAATTATATTTACAGGCTACTGAGGATATTTTGAGAAAATAAAATATCTGCAAATAGTTGGTCATCCGACCATGAAAATTAGACATCAAAAAGATACTAAGAATATACATAGTCCACATTCCTATTGCTTCAAAATTGTTTTCTTTCTCTGGCAGATGTGGCAGACCGGCCCCTCTATTTTCCCCATATCTACTGAGGTGTTATGTTCGGCCAGCATGCAGGGACTAAACCAAGCAATAAAAAGATATTGGCTGTATTTGCCCACATAATTTTACTATAATATTGTATGTTTCTAGAAGGGTATGTTTACATGTTGATGTATAGGTTATGGCTGTGCTCAGAGAGGACAGTGAAATGAAACCCGCTCTTTTACTTGCAGACCACACGGTGGCTTCCATGGTACATGTTAGGCAGTGGGAATGCCCAATCCAGAGGCTGGGAGCTAGATGGTATGTAGAAGAATACAGATTTGTTAATTTAGGTCAGCTATCGCTACATGAAGCTTATGAAACTTGTGTTCAGGGTGTTGTACTGGTCATGGTCACACCTATGAGGGTTACCCAACCTGCAGGTGTGTAAAGTTCATGACTGTGGGGTTCTCAGGATTCTGCAATACACAAGGACATGGAGGTCTGGGTTTCAGAGAACTTCTTTGTTACAAATTACTACAAAACTACTATAGGTGAAAAAATATACACACACAGAGACACACTACAAGTCACTACAAAATTACCACTAGGAAAGCAAGTGTATATATGTTACAAAAGTAAAACAAATATATGTATATTACAAGATATTACAGAATTCCAACTAGTGAAGCAAGTATATACTTATGAATCTTTACCTCTGTGTGTGCCTATAAATATATTATGTAGGTGTTACTGGTACAACATTCACCAAACCACTCCCAGGAGTGGGGCTAATCGACAACAGAAAAAGTCTCACTTCAAAAATGATCTGCGTCACAGAGTCTGGAGTCAGCCAGGCATCCCCGACAAGGGTCCAGTCTGTCCAGAAGATCTTGTGCAGAGAAGCTCATTTTTTGTAGGTAGCAAGTTACTTTTTATACCTTTGTGGTGGGTTAACCTTGGCTAGCTGTCAGATCCCCACTGAGCTGCTCTATCACACCCCCTCCTCAGCAAGATGGGGGGAGAAAATACGATGAAAAGTTTTCGGGTAAAGATAAGGACAGGGAGATCACTTGGCAGTTACCATCACGGGCAAAACAGACTCGACATGGGGAAATTAATTTAATTTATTACAAATCAAATCAGAGTAGGATTACCAACTGCAGATCCTTGGTAAGTGACCGCTATCACGCATAACCTTGTATTATAGTGCACTAACATTCTGTATTGGTAACTTAGATTCTGCATTAGTAGCTTTAAATCATTGTTATATCCTTTCTGCAGTAAGAGTGAACCTTGCCATCAAACTTTGTTAAGAAGTCACACTTTTACATCATATTTCAGTAAAACTGCTTTTGCTGATACCTTTGGCTGTGGTTCTTTAAGCAGTCTAAATCGCCCGTTTATGACAAATAGGCATAGTCAGCAGGATCCTAAATCAGGATCCATGACACCTCCTCATCAAGATGGGGAGAAAATAAGATGAAAAGTTCATGAGTTGATATAAGGACAGGGAGATCACTTAACAATTACCATCATGGACAAACCAGACTCTACTTGAGGATGATTAATTTATTTGATTGCTAATGAAATACAGAGTAGGATAGCGAGAAATAAAAACAAAACTAAAAACATCTTCCCCCTATCCCCCACTCCTTCTTCCCAGGATCAACTTCACTCCTTCATTCCTGACTATTCTACCTCCAGCCCCACCGAGGGATGCCGGGGGGGATAGGAAATCAGGGATTTTGGTCAGTTCGTAGCACTTTGTCTCTGCCGACCCTTCCTTCTCACACTTTTACCCCACTCCAGAGTGGGGTCTCTCTCCATGGAGTACAATCCTTCAGGAAAAGACTGCTCCAGCATGGGTCCCCCATGGGCCACAGTTCCTGCCAGGAGCCTGTTCCAGCATGGGCTCACTACGGGCTGCAGCTTCCTTCAGGGCTCATCCATCTGCTGAGGCATGAGGTCCTCCATGGGCTGCAGGGTGGATATCTGCTCCAGCACCTGGAGCACCTCCTCCCCCTCCTTCTTCTCTGACCTTGATGTCTGCATAGTTTGTTTCTCTCCCGTTTCTCCTTTCTCTTACTGTGCATGCTGTGCATCATTTTTTTTACCCTTTTAAAATTATGTTATGACAGAGGCACCACCAGCTTCACTGACTGGCTCAGCTTTGGACAGTGGAGAGTCCTTCTTGGAGCCAGCTGGATCTGGCTCTGTCTGATATGGGGGCAGCTTCTAGTGTCTCCTCACAGAAACCATCCCTGCACCCCTCACCACTACTAAAACCTTGTCACATAAACCCAATAGATATTGTTATAGAGTACCAAAAGTTCTAGACAGGAAATGAACAATACTTAGAAGATATTATTAGGAAAATCAGAATTAAAAGAATCTAGGGGGCTTCTCTATACCTGAGAGTCATATTGTGGGAAACTCTAGCCCGGGAACGGCTAGCAGAAAGCGGGCATTGAAGTAGAAGGACAGGCTCAGGGTCGGAGCGACCTTGGGCCCAGCTGTTGTTGACCGGTAAAGGAGTGTGAGAAACAAGTAACTGCTAATTGCAAGGCTGAACACAAGAGATAAGCATGGGAGGAGTTGGCATCTACCTCCCAGCCAAGGATGAGCTATGCTTTTGCAAATAGGTATGAGCTAATTTACGAACGGTATAAAAGATATTTGCTAATTGCCAATAAACGAGACTTGATGATCATCATCGGATGGTGCCTGTCTCCCGCTGGTTTTCCGTCAAATGGTGACCCCGACGTGATACCACGGACGGTCCAGCGTAGGGTTCGGGTCCTGCAAGCAGAGGGACGGCAAAACAGACAGCGCAGCTGGTCTGCGTACCCTGGGCGACCACATAGGTGGGCTCAGTCTGCGTGCCCTGGGCGACCACATAGGTGGGCTCAGCCGATACGTGCTGCCGAGACCTTGGGAGCTGCAACGGCGCCGACGAGCACAAAGCAGAGGCAAGCAGCATATGATTTCTTTACATCCCTCTTAGAAAGGCGTAGCATTAAGGGTATAGATCTACGCAAAGAACTACCATTGCTCATAAGCTGGGGATGCGAGAAGGGACACTTTAGTAACCCACACCTGAAAAGGACTATTTCGGATACAGCAGCGAGAGACGGAGATGCACTGGCAGACGGCGGCCAGGGGGCAAAGAGGAGTCGATTTATGCATCATTTCTGATACGTCCCGACCCTCCGGCCTGGATCCAACCTCGGGATTCAAGAGGGGATCCGCTTTCCGCAGTTGAAGCTAACCCGGGAGCGAGAGCCGTACAAAGACGCTGATTTTCCTCACATCGGCGATGGAGGTCGAGGTAGCTTTCGAATTATTAAAGCGCTTTTTAGAAAAGCGGGGAGTAAGTCAGTTAAAAGACTTGTCAGGATTAGTTGCAGTGGGTAAAGCGAAAGGGTTTTTTAAAGAACCGGAGTCGATTTTTGAAGTAGAGGAGTGGAGAGCCTATGGTGATTGTTTGTGGGATTTGGTGATAGATGACGATAAGACAGCGAAAAAGCTAATGAAACCTTGGCGGGAAGTGATTAACTGTATGAAAAAATATAAAACTGAAAAAAGATTAGCAACAGCCGCCTCTGATCGGCTAGACAACTGTGACCCCAATGCTGGAAAGATTGGAATTGGCTTAGACAATCTCTCACCTCCCTTCTCGGGGATCCCAGTTGTCGTACCTCGAAAACCCCTTGTTCCCCCCCCTCCCGCCCCTGATAAATCTACATCTGTAGAAACTAGCGGAGGAGGAATAAGCTTGGGAAAGGGAGGTGAAGATATTGAAAATTTATGTGATGTAGTCTCTCCGGTGAAGGAAAATAAGCCGAGCACGTCTAGTCACCGTTCTGTGCCTGCTGTGCGTAGCCAGGTTGACTGGCGAAAAATCAGGTTAGAGGCATTACAGAACGGGGACCTAGAGACCGCCGATTTGTTAGCTCAGGCTTTCCCTGTCATCTATCAACCAGACCCTGCTAACAATCAAAATTTATTCGCACACCATAATCCTCTTGATTGGAAAATTTTTATGAAGGGCCCATTGCTGCGTCAATGTGTTATGGAAAACTCCAACCATGCTACTAAAAGCATTTTAATTACACTTCCCCTAGACGCAGGCATTGAGGTGATGCTTGAACGCATGAGTCGGGTACCTCCCGGCCCCCGAGCTATGTTAGTTGAAGCATTGAGGGAAGTTGGGCAGGGAATGGTACACGTTCAGCAACAAGTTTGTGCCGCTCTCGCCCCATTGGGTCCAGCCAAAAACTCTCAACAGTAACCAAAGAGGGTCACTGCCACATGGACTTTCCCAATCCCACTGACATGGCTCACAGAAGAGCCAGTATGGGTCGGGCAGTGACCGCTCAAACGGGAAAGTCTACAACAAGCCCATATATTAATAAAAGAACAATTAGATCAAGGACATCTCAAGCTGTTACATGATCTACGGGCAGTAAATCAGCAAATGCAAGCGATGGGAGCTTTACAGCCTAGCCTTCCAAATCCAGCCATGCTACCAACTGACTGGCATTTACTAATTATTGACTTAAAGGACTGCTTTTTTACTACAAAGCTGCATCCTCAGGATACCCAGCGGTTTGCATTTACGTTACCGGCAATCAACAGAGAGGGTCCTGACTTACGCTTCGAGTGGACAGTATTGCCACAAGGCATGCAGAATAGCCCTACTCTGTGTCAACTCTTCGTAGATGCTGCATTGAAAGAAGTGAGGCAGCAATGGCCGGACACTATAATTTACCATTACATGGATGACATCTTGTTTGCGCAAGTACAACCTTTCTCAGCACAGCAAGAATTATATTTACAGCAACAGCTCCAGCTACACGACCTAGTAATAGCAGCAGAGAAGGTTCAACGTTCACCGGTATGGAAATACCTCGGGTGGCGCATCAGTGACTCTCAATTCTTCGCCCAATGTTAAAGGGCACTGACCCTGCCGCGCCGGTCCGACCGACTGCTGAACAACACACTACGATACAACGTCTTAGCTCCGAGATCGTCCAGAGAGCAGTAGACCGCCTGGACCCCGATCTCCCCATCGATCTCCCCATACTCCATGGTTCTACTCACATTTTGGGTGCACTTACTCAGTGCAAAAAGAAAAAGGGGGGGAAGATAAGGGTGTTGGAATGGCAAAAGTTTTGTTTGTGCAAAAGTTTTGTTTGTATTAAATCACTTATGCCTATTTGCAGAACACGATAACCCTCCTGCGTGGGTGCGTCAGTACAACACATTGCAGGTATCCCTCACAACCCAACGGGTCAAGCAATAGTGGAACGAGCTAATGGGTTGCTGAAAACCTATGTTCAAAAGTATGCAGATATAAAAGACCCGCAGGAGCGGCTGGTAAAAGCACTGTTTGTGCTAAATTATTTATGTGTATTTGGCTCTGAGGGAGTGCCTGCTGTCATCGTTCACTACAGACAGAAAAAGGACGAGCGGGAGTTACCCCGCGTTTGGGTCAAATACAAAGACCCGCGTACGGGTCTATGGTCAGGGCCTGTGGAGGTTTTATATTGGGGGAGGGGGTATCTCTGTGTTTCTACCCCTACAGGGCCGCAATGGATTCCAGCTAGATGTGCCAGACCCGCCGCCTCCCCCACACAGTGCGACGCAAAACAGCTGCCCACCGCGGCACCAGCCGAAGCGGCACCTGAACGGTTGGGATCAGCGGAAGGAACCCAGAGGAGCGCTGTGCAGCACTCACCAGTGAATAACCACGGTCCAGGAGGAACAAAGGTCCCAGAGGGTGCATAGCGCCCGAGGTTTGGTCTGGTTTCGACCGAGAATACAAGGCGGACTGATAATGAACTCTGCTGAACAGAAATTATGGGTATTAGCCCTTTTAAGTGTATGTAGCACTGCCTTTGTACCTAACGTTTTTGACCCACGAGAAAATATCTGGGTCACGCTAGCTAGATCATTGAATACGACTAGCTTTTGTGCCAGCCTAGCAACGCCCGACTCCCCATTTATCACATGTCTTATTGGGGTGCCTTTAAGTAATGCAACCTTTCTGACCTTTACCCAGTCCGTAGCAGAGCTGCGACAGCAGCATAATATAACTCGGAAGCATCCCTTTAAGTGGCGTGACGCCCCTTCGGTGTTTGTTGAGTATGATATCTGGGATGATGTACTCCCCGTAGGCCCAGAACCACAAGAGCTTGCCCTTGTGGGCTCTCTTAATGCTACTGCTTGGTGTAACTATACCTCTGTAAATATATCACGCTCTAACAATATGCCTATTGCGCTACCTACAGGTTTGTTTTTAATTTGTGGAGATCGGGCTTGGCCTGGCATCCCGTCACATATAAAGGGAGGGCCTTGCTCTATAGGTCGCCTAACGTTTCTTACCCCTAACACTTCAATGATTTATCAACATCATAGAAAGATGAGAAGCGAAAGGAGCACTCATAAGTTTGAGGATAACTGTGACTCTACAGCTGAATTTTGGAATCCTACAAAGATCATAGCTGTTTCCTTCTTGGCTCCTGGAGTTGGTGCTGCTCAAAGCCTCACGACATTAAACAAGCTAGGGTGTTGGCTAGCTAAGCAAACAAATGCCACATCAAAGGCATTATCTGACTTATTACTAGATGTAGACTCTGTAAGACAGGATGATCCATGGCATTGGTTTACCAGCTTGTTTAATGGATGGGGCATTGGCAATGGGATTAAGAGTATTTTGCAGATGGGATTAATAATATTTATACTGTTTATTATTATATTAATGTGTGTCCCTTGTATATCGCAATGTATGCAACAAATGATGGAAAGAAGTATGAGTGCCGTGTTCCTTTCTCAAGGAACAAAAGAAAAAGGGGGAGATGTGGGAAACTCTAGCCCGGGAACGGCTAGCAGAAAGCGGGCATTGAAGTAGAAGGACAGGCTCAGGGTCGGAGCGACCTTGGGCCCAGCTGTTGTTGACCGGTAAAGGAGTGTGAGAAACAAGTAACTGCTAATTGCAAGGCTGAACACAAGAGATAAGCATGGGAGGAGTTGGCATCTACCTCCCAGCCAAGGATGAGCTATGCTTTTGCAAATAGGTATGAGCTAATTTACGAACGGTATAAAAGATATTTGCTAATTGCCAATAAACGAGACTTGATGATCATCATCGGATGGTGCCTGTCTCCCGCTGGTTTTCCGTCATCATATTGTCTTTTTCTCAATTGCTTTGGAATAACTGCCTCAAAGATAGTGCACTGTCAGGTGGATGAAATATAACTGAACATTGTGATTTTGGTGATCTCTATAAAGACAGAAAGGCTGAAGTACACAGACTGGCAGTTGTGCATCAGCACAGCTTTGAGATGACTCGAGGCACATCTACAAAGATGGTGCATCATGTGTGGAAAAATAAATAAAGCAATTACTTCTATATCACCTTTGATTGTGAAGCTTCAAATGGTAAGGTGACAGTTATGGCTCTCATTATTTATTACTGAAAAAGACTGGTGGAACAAGCTGATGCCAAAGCAGACAAATGTGTTTGGTCCTGTATTGGCTGTGCATGGCAAGGTTTTGATAGTGGGAGGCTGCAGGAGTGGCCTCTGTGAGAAGAGGTCAGGGGCTGCCCTGTGCTGGACACAGCCGGTTCCATCTGGCTCCAAAACATCCCTACTGCTGGCCAAAGCTGAGCCAATCAGCAAAGTTGGTGGCACCTCTGTGAAAACATTTAAGACAGGGCAGAAAATGCTGAGGGAACAAAGGAACAACAAAATCAGAAGAGTAAGAGGTGCTCCATGTTGGAGCAGGCACTCCCTCAAAGGGACTGTAGCCCGTGGAGGACCCATGGTGGAGCCTAGGAAAAGAGTGAGAAACAAGGAGTGGCAGTGAGAAGATGCTATGCACTGACCCTGACTTCCTGTAGCACTTGTTGCCTCACTGAAGGGAGTGTAACTTGTGGAGATAACAAGATGGGAGGTGTTTTCCCTAAGTGTGTTTTTTTTAATTTCCCAATACCTGAACCAATAATTAAATATTTATGCAAATTGGCAATAAATTGAGTTAAATTCCCCAAGTTGAGTCTGTTTTGTCCATGACAGTATTTGGTAAGTGATTTCCTTGTCTTTATTTTGACTCATGAATTTTCTCACTCTCCCCTATGGCAGAAGCCAGGGGAAAGGGAGTAGCTGTGTGGGAGTTTGTCTGCTAGCCAGGGCCAACCCACCACAACACTGACAGCTATCTTCAAGAAGAAAATATCACTGTCTTCAGAACTATTATGAGAATTTATCCTGGTGCTGGAATCATGTTGATATGCCTACCTCAGTATAGAAGTATGCTCCCCTCAGTATAGAAAAGTGTTTAGCCGTTACCATCTGAAAGCCTTAAAATCCCTGATTGCTGCTGATCAACATTTTGGAGCAGACAGACCATCTGTCAGGGCTGTGGTCCTATAAACCAGAACTTTGTTACTATACTGCTGGGCTAGGCCCTAAAAATAGCACTATGATCTTATCAAAAACTGTTTTGGAGCATTCTTTACTGTGATCTCAGAATACCTCAAAAGAAACACATATTTCCCTGCAGCACTGAAGGCCCAGCTGATTAATGGGGAAAGTTTACCAATATTAATGTGAGCTGGCTTAGAAGGATTTAAGATATCAGGAATTAGAATTGCTGATGTTTTTGTTGCAGTGGAAAGTACAAATTTTCTCTGGGCATGAAACAAGAGAGACAAAGGGATAACTTCTTTTGCCACTGACAGACACTCAGATTATCTTTTGCCGCCTGGCTTTTCCTTTTTTTCTTTGATGAGTCACTTGGGTAAAAATACAGATTTGTTAAACTACCCCTCATATAGGCTGAAGAGTAAAGGCAGTTCATCAGGCATAGGTAATGGTTAAGTGGAAGAATTTCATGACACGGCTGGAAGATACTGATGAGCACCTGCTCAAAATGTTCTGACAGTTCAGGGAGAAGAGCTCAGACAGGAAGAAAAAAGACAAGAGATTTCCTAGGGAACAGAACAGCTAAAACACCGACCTCCACTAAGTGTCAGAACTGATCAGGGACATATTCTATCCTCTCACTTTGAAACTAATCACAGAATCATAGAATGGACCTTTAAAGGTCATCTAGTTCCACCCCACCCCCACCTCCCCCCCGCCACAGGCAGGGACATCTTCAACTAGATCAGGCTGCTCAAAGCCGCATCCAACCTGACCTTGAACACTGCCAGGGAGGGGGCATCCACAACTTCTCTGGGAACTCTGTTCCAGTGCCTCACCACCCTCATCATAAAAAAATTTCTTATTTATATCTCATCTAAATCTACCCTCTTTCAGTTTAAAACTGTTGCCCCTTGTCCTATCGCTACAGGCCCTGGTAAAAAGCCTCTCTCCATCTTTCACATAAGCCCCCTCTAAGTATTGGAAGGCTGCAGTAAGGTCTACCCTTCTCTCCTCCAGGCTGAACAACCCCAACTCTCTCAGCCTGTCCTCATAGGAGAGGTTCCATCCCTCTGATCATTTTCATGGCCCTCTTCTGGACCCACTTGATCAGGTCCATGTCTTTCTTGTGCCAGGGACCACAGAGCTGGATGCAGTACTCCAGGTGGGGACTCACCGGAGTGGAGCAGAGGGGCAGAATCACCCCCTTTGACCCGCTGTCCATGCTTCTTTTGATGCAGCCCAGGATACTATTGGCTTTCTGGGCTGCAAGTGCACGTTGCCAGCTCATGTCCAGCTTTTCATCCACCAATATCCCCAAGTCCTTCTCCGGCAGGGCCGCTCTCAATCTCTTCATCCCCCAGCCTGTACTGATTCTGGGGAATGCCCCAACCCAGGTGCAAGACCTCGCATTTGACCTTGTTGAACTTCATGAGGTTAACATTGCCCACCTTCCCAAACCTGTCAAGGTCCCGCTGGGTGGCATCCCTTCCTATTAGTGTATCAACTACACCACTCAGCTTGGTGTCATCTGCAAACTTGCTGAGGATGCACTCAATTCCACTGTCATTAATAAAGATATTAAATACTACTGGTCCCAATATGGACCCCTGAGGGACACCACTTGTAACTGATTGCCATTTGGACATAAAGCCATTGACTGCAATTCTTTAGATGTGGCCAGCCAGCCAATTCCTTATCCATTGAATAGTCCATCCATCAAATCCATATCTCTCCAATTTAGCAGCAAGAATGTCATGTGGGTCCATGTCAAAGGCCTTGCAGAAGTCAAGGTAGATGACAGCAGTTGCTCTTCCCTTATCCATCAATGCAGTTACTCCATCATAGAAGGCCACCAGATTAGTCATGTATGATTTGTCCTTTGTGAAGCCATGTTGGCTGTCTCTAATCACCTTCTTGTCATTCATATGCCTTGACATGTTTTCCAGGAGGATCTGTTCCACGATCTCACTGGAGATGGAGCTGAGGCTGACTGGTTTGTAGTTCCCAGGGTCCTCCTTTTTAAAAATGGGCATGATGATTCCCTTTTCTCCAGTCACTGGGGACTTTGCCTGACTGCCATGACTTTTGAAATATGATGGAAAGTGGCTTGGAAATTACATCTGCTGGTTCACTCAGGACCCTGGGATGCATCTTGTAGAGTTCCTCAGATGATCTTGAACCTGATCTTCACTTATGATGGGAGGGACTGTATTCTCCCAGTCCCTGCCTTGAGATGGTTATAGATGTCCTTCTGTCAGAGCTGAGAGTCATGTGAATCTGCCCATAATAGCTGTGAATTATGGTTGGTTTTATCAAATTTCTGTGTCATTAAATGCCTCAGAGTCTATGGAATCAAAAGCTCACTAAGGAGGCTGGTCTTCCCTCTCTCCCAAACTAAGGACAATGGAAAATCATTAAACCAAATCATACCCATTCAAGCAGAAATATTTTAGAATAATAGGACAAATAAAGCCTAGGAAAATCAGCCTAACCCAGCTCGTATGCAGAGACTAGGTTTGAAAAACTAAAATTTACCCAGAGGAAAAGCAAAAGAGAAACCTCCCCCCACCTCCAAATTTTAAGGCCCATAATTCAAAGCCTGAGAGGCTCAATATAGCCACTTTCCCAGGTAAAAAAATGGACATTCGTGGGTGAAGCTGAAAGTGTTGTTAAGAAATGTATGTTTCTAAAGAAAAATGTTATCACAAAGGAAGTAACAGGATTAAAAGTGTCCAAAAGACACTGTCTCAAATATGTTCAGATAGTTCAGAGAGCAATAAATGCCCTAGAAATGCAGCAGACCTTACATGCCCAAAAGCGCACCTTTTTTCCCCCAAATCTCATCAGTTGTCTAATAAAATATTATCATTTTCTACTGATCTTGATTCTCCGAATTACTAGGTCATCAGAGCAATACTGTTCTTTCACATTTTTAGGCCATCAGAGCAACCAACCCTGTTCTTTAACATTTCTTAGCATTTCAAATATTTTCTTGTTCTGATATAGGCAATTTATCCCATAAAGTACCAATGCAGGAAAAAGCACATTGTGGCATGAAAATGGCAAGATGAAACATCCTATTTGCTCAAATTCAAGATAAACCTTTGTGCTGGTTTTGGCTGAGAAGGGGTTAATTCTCCTCACTGTGGGGGTTGGCTACCTTTCCAGCTTCCCACGCTCTGCCGCGTGGCGGGGGGCGGCTGGGAGGGGCAGGGCCATGGTGGGGGCGGCTGACCCCGACTGGCCAATGGCAGGTTCATTCCATATCATGTGACACCATGACCAATATATTGGGGGGGGGGGGGGGGGGGGGGCAGTTGCAGCGCCAGCGCGGAGGTGGTGCGGTGTCGGGTCGGCGGGCGGCGAGCGGCTGCGGCGCGGGCAGTTTGTTCCGGCAGTTCGTTCCCCCTCTCCCCTCCCCTCCCTTCCCCCGCCGCTCCCCCGGGGCTTTGCGCCTCTCGTTGTTCTCCTTTACATTGCATTTCTACTGTTGTTTTCTTTTAATTTTAATTATTAAACTGTTCTTATCCCAACCCACGAGCGTTACCCTTCTGATTCTCTCTCCCATCTACCGGTGGGGGAGTGAGCGAGCGGCTGTGTGGGGCTGAGCTGCCGCTAAACCACGACAGTCTTTTTGGCGCCCAACGTGGGGCTCAAGGGTTGGAGATAACAACAGCTGCTGGTCACAGCACCATGTTGTCCTTTTTGCAGTTGGTGTTAAAAATCGGTGTTGGTTTGTTGAGTCTGCTGTGTTCTGCTGTGATTAGTAATGTTTTGCCTACAAGATTTGTTATACAAACACTCGTTTTCAGCTTTATCTGGTATTTGGGGTTTTTGCTGAAACCGTTACTGTACTTCGGATACCACCTTGTTGAGGCAATTAGCAATTATACCTCCTCCTCTGAGAGATTTTATATGGAGGAAATACAGAATAATACCTTTGCAACTTTGTTCTATGATGTCTGTGCCTTTGTTACAACAACGTCTTTGTATCTTGAACATCCTTGGGTGGTTAAGGTGCACTTCTTGTTAGTTTTTGGGCATGTTGTTTTGGTTTTGACTAAGCAACTTAAGAATATCACCCAGAAATCTGCCCCGAGGCTTGATAGTTACGAGTGGCAGGGCATGTGGGATAGCATGGGCAAATACCTAGGGCAGTGGGCACCCCCAGTGTTTTGGAGTTTCACCCCCGAACAAGTGCAGAATCCTAAAAAACTAGTAGAATATTTGGAGAAAGTATGTTGTTACGCTGGGAACTCCAGAGAGACACAGATAACTGCAACATGCTGGGGTCTGGCCCATGCATACCCAGCCCTGCTCAACAGTATTCAGTGCTCCCAGGGGGAAGAGAATGTCTCTGGATTGAAATGCAAAGTGACTGGCGCTGTAGACAATCCAGCCCTGACAACAGGCACTGCAGCCACTCAAACCCCCACAACAAGTACTGGAGCTAGCTCAGAAAATAAACCCGTACCAGTATCAGTTGCCCCCATACACAAGATGAAATATTGGAAGCGGACATCAACTCGTTTAGAACGGGATGATGAAGAACCAGGGCCATCGCGGGGAGAGGAGGGAGAAGTAATAAATGAAATAGAGACCACCTGATCCCTGTCCTTGAGTGAGTTGCGAGATATGCGAAAAGATTATAGCCTTCGTTCAGGTGAGCACATTGTCACCTGGCTGCTCCGATGCTGGGATAATGGGGCCAGTAGCCTGGAATTAGAGGGAAAAGAAGCCAAACAACTGGGATCCCTTTCTGGGGAATGGGGTGTTGACAAAGCAATTGGAAAAAAACCACAAGCCCTCAGCCTGTGGAGGCGACTCCTGTCTGGAGTGAAGGAAAGGTATCCCTTTAAAGAAAATGTTACATATCGCCCAGGAAAATGGACAACTATGGAGAAAGGCATCCAGTATCTAAGGGAATTAGCTGTGTTTGAGGTGATTTATGGTGACCTGGACGATCAACGGTCCTCTAAAGATCCAGATGAAGCTGAGTGCACACGACCCATGTGGCGGAAGTTTGTACGGAGCGCACCATCTTCGCATGCAAACTCATTGGCAGTGATGTCCTGGAAAGATGACGAGACACCAACGGTGGCAGAGGTGATAGATAGACTCCGAGATTACGACATAAATATCTCTTCCTCGCTTGTCTCTGCTGTGGAGAAACTATCCCAAGAGGTCCAGCAACTCAAAGAAGATCTGTCCTACTCCCCACCTCGACAGAGCAGTGTCTCAGCTGTTAGGAATAAGCGTCCTTTGGCTCAAAGAAGGGGATACACACCACGGGCCACCCTATGGTTCTACCTGCGTGACCACGGAGAGGACATGATGAGGTGGGATGGCAAGCCTACCTCGACCCTACAGGCACGAGTGCATGAACTGCAAGGAAGAACAGTCACTCAGGGGGGCTCTTCCAGGAAAGCCGCTGCTCCAATTTCCAGTGAACAAGTCCCCAGACAGAGGAGTAGAAGCGCAGATTTTATTTCTACGTGTAATAGAAGGACTCCTGATTCACATTTGCAGGAAGTGAGTTGTGACTGCCATGATCAGGACTAGAGGGGCCCTGCCTCCAGCCGGGTGGAGGAAAGGGATAACCGGGCTTACTGGACTGTGTGGATCCGATGGCCTGGCACGTCCGACCCACAGGAGTATAAAGCTTTAGTGGACACCGGCGCACAGTGCACCTTAATGCCATCGAACTATATAGGGGCAGAACCCATCAGCATTGCTGGAGTGACAGGGGGATCCCAAGAGCTAACTGTATTGGAGGCCGAAGTGAGCCTAACTGGCAATGAGTGGCAGAAGCACCCCATTGTGACTGGCCCAGAGGCTCCGTGCATCCTTGGCATAGACTACCTCAGGAAAGGGTATTTCAAGGACCCAAAAGGTTACAAGTGGGCTTTTGGTGTAGCTGCCTTGGAGACGGAGGAAACTGAACAGCTGTCTATCTTGCCTGGTCTCTCAAAGGACCCTTCTGTGGTGGGGTTGCTGAAGGTCAAAGAACAACAGGTGCCAATCGCCACCACAACAGTGCACCGGCGGCAATATCGCACCAACAGAGACTCTCTGATCCCCATCCATAAACTCATTCACCAACTGAGGAGCCAAGGAGTCATCAGTAAGACCCACTCACCCTTTAACAGCCCCATATGGCCAGTCCGGAAGTCTAATGGAGAGTGGAGACTAACAGTAGACTATCGTGGCCTGAATGAAGTCACTCCACCGTTGAGTGCTGCTGTGCCAGACATGCTAGAACTTCAATACGAACTGGAGTCAAAGGCGGCCTAGTGGTATGCCACAATTGATATTGCTAATGCATTCTTCTCAATCCCTCTGGCAGCAGAGTGCAGGCCACAGTTTGCTTTCACATGGAAGGGCGTCCAGTATACCTGGAATCGACTGCCCCAGGGGTGGAAACACAGTCCTACCATTTGCCATGGACTGATTCAGACTGTACTGGAACAGGGAGAAGCTCTAGAACACCTTCAGTACATTGATGACATCATTGTGTGCCTCAAGGGGATTTGATTTTGGGTGAAAACAGTCAATGAACTGCATGGCACAATGTGAACTGCTATATAATACTGTGGGTCACCTCTGTGTTGTACCAATGATATCAGAGTACGAGCCTCCCAACCCATGGAAGATCAACTATGAAACAAGCCGTGCAGCAGTGATGGAACAATGACTGACTCGGTATGCAGCAACCCAACGCCACACACCATCTCTCCCACCCGGAAAGACTGATACGAGAGATGGAGCCCAGTGTCATGGACTGGATGAACTCAATGGACATTTTTAATGGACATTGTACAGGGAAGGTCCATGAACTAAGGGAATGATGTCTGTGTATTATGTTAAAGGATGGGAAGGGGAGGGGTGGTGGTTGGTACGGTTGTATTGCATCATATGGGACCTGGGCATGGTGTAAATGGTATGGAATAAGGGGTGGAGAATGTGCTGGTTTTGGCTGAGAAGGGGTTAATTCTCCTCACTGTGGGGGTCGGCTACCTTTCCAGCTTCCCACGCTCTGCTGCGTGGCGGGGGGGGCTGGGAGGGGCAGGGCCATGGTGGGGGCGGCTGACCCCGACTGGCCAATGGCAGGTTCATTCCATACCATGTGACACCATGACCAATATATTGAGGGGGGGGCAGTTGCAGCGCCAGCGCGGAGGTGGTGCGGCGTCGGGTCGGCGGGCGGCGCGTGGCTGCGGCGCGGGCAGTTTGTTCCGGCGGTTCGTTCCCCCTCTCCCCTCCCTTCCCCCCCCCGCCCCCCGGGGCTTTGCGCCTCTCGTTGTTCTCCTTTACATTGCATTTCTACTGTTGTTTTCTTTTAATTTTAATTATTAAACTGTTCTTATCCCAACCCACGAGCGTTACCCTTCTGATTCTCTCTCCCATCTACCGGTGGGGGAGTGAGCGAGCGACTGTGTGGGGCTGAGCTGCCGCTAAACCACGACAACCTTTCTCTAGCTTTTCATGAATCTGATCCACCTTTTAGGTATTGTACATTAAATTGCCTTGTGTTCCCTGTTGGGAAAGTACTTGCAGAGAGACAGCATGGCTGCTGAGGTGTCAGATGAGTGGCAGCTGCTCATGTTAGCTGCCAGTATATATACTTTCACTGCATATTAATCATCAGCTTTTACTGAACTGAATAAAATACCAAAAATGGAAACAAAGGCTATTTCTTAAGTCAGGTGCAAGAACACTCTGACAATTACAAAGCACCTTTCATCCTTTTTTCTCATCTTTTCTTGGTCATGTAACATAATTGATATTTTGAGTGTGGTTTTATCTATATGGTCTGACCGAAGGAGCAGGAAGGAAGGCATAGTCGGATAGGGAAGAGATACAGAACATATACAGCCCAGGAGGGAATCTAGGGGATGAGGTTTTTT
Source organism: Phalacrocorax carbo (assembly GCF_963921805.1). Classification (NCBI taxonomy): domain Eukaryota; kingdom Metazoa; phylum Chordata; class Aves; order Suliformes; family Phalacrocoracidae; genus Phalacrocorax; species Phalacrocorax carbo. The sequence goes on from NW_026990245.1 coordinate 91,327, forward strand.
ATTTCAAAGAAACACTTGACACCAAGGGTTCATATTCTGGTGGAGCCCTTTTTTGATTAAAATGAGAAGGGGGTAGCCAAATCGTGAAGAGGTGCGAAAAGTCTATTCCAATACACAATTCTGGTGTCTGGAAAAAACCTGTACATTGGTAATGTAATATAGCAGACAGCCTTCAGGAAGATGTTCCTTCTGAGTACTGACATTTTCTACCTGAGATGCCTAACTAAATCCTCTCTGTTTTATGTTGTGGACATCCACCACGAGACTATCACTGTCAGAGTGTAATGGTGACATCCTTCAAAAAGATTCTCTGCTATCTTATAACAGGTGCAAAATATGCAAGCTCTTTCCCTGACTTCCTGTGATTACCTGAGATTATTGTATCTCTGCCAGAGCTCCTTTCCTGTGCTGCAGCAGTGAATCAGATCCTGAGAGTACTTCCTCTCCTTCACAAGCTTCAATAGACTGATATTGAAATGGACTGCACTGTCTCTTTTTTCCAGTGGCCAGGAGAGGAGCAAGAAGCACAGCACAGAGTCACAAGTCAGATGCAGTACTACAGAACTCTAGATATAAGAATCTGACAAAAGGTAAAGTTGTGGAAGGGCACACCTAAATTCATACCAGCATTTTATTTGGAAGTGTGACATCCAGTCAAGATTGCACAGGAAAAAAAAAGTTTAACAAAATGCAAAAAATTGTGTAAAACAGAAGACACTAAGAAGTTGAATCTGAATAGATATGCATCTACACCTACCTTTTGTGGGACAATTAATCTCAAATGTCAGTACAGTAATTTTCAAAAAAGGCTAATTAAAGTGGACTGGGAGACTAGAGAACTAAAAACAAAATCTTCTGTATGCAGATACAAAGTCCAAAGCTCAAACCTCTGGAAATGACTTTCAGGTTGTAGACAAGCCTTTAGTAAACTTCCACAAACTACTACTAGCATGATATAACAGTGTGTAAGGCAGCCTTCAGGAAGCTGTGCTATGATGAGGCTACTACAGTCCATTTTACCATAATAACACAGAAAAGAACAACTTAATGGGTGGAACACAATAAGTCTTTTAAACATTCAAGAGGATGAGGAGGAAGGAAGGAAGGGAGAGGAACTAAAATACACGTCCTGCCAGAAAACTTGCTCCTGTGTGGGCTCCTCTCCATGGGCCGCAGTTCTTCCTGAAGCCTGCTCCATCATGGGCTCTCCACAGGCTGAGGCTTCCTTCAGGGCAACCTGCTGTAGCATGGGGTCCTCCACGGGCCTGTAGTGTGGTTATCTGCTCCTCTGTAGTCCTCTATGGACTCCAGGGGGACAATCTGCATCACCATGGTCTTTGCAGGCTGTAGAGGAATCTCTGCTCAGGAGCCTTAAGCACCTCCTTCCCTGCCTTCTTCATTGACCTTGGTGTCTGCAGGGCTGTTTCACTCACATTTTTCCACTCCTCTTTCTCCCAGCTGCTGTGCAGCATTTTTTGCCCTTTCCTAAATATGTTATCACAGAAGCACTACCAAAGTTTGCTGATTGGCTCAGCTTTGGGCAGCAGTGGGTCCATCTTGGAGCCTGCTGGAACTGGCTCTGTCTGAAATGGTGGCAGCCCCTGGTGTCTTCCCACAGAAGCCACCCCAGTAGCCCCCTTTGCTACCAAAACCTTGTCACATAAACCCAATACAGTTTGTTTAAGTATGTTTTAAGGTAGAAAAAAAAGGGCATGTGCTTGTTTTAATCTTTGTAGGTCATGTTTACAATAAGCTGCAAAAGCACGATCCCATTTAAGCTCTTATTGCGAACCCCTAACCTGTAAGGCTGAACATGGTAAGATGGCCTTTAGAGTTTACTACTTGTGGTGGGTTGACCCCTGACAGCAGCTAAGCACCCACACAGCTGCTCGTTCACTCTCCCCCTGACAGTGGGACAGGGGTACAGAATAGGAGGAGCACAAGTGAGAAAAACTCATGGGTCGAGATAAAGACAGTTTAATAAATGAAGGAAAGAAAAAGAAAAATAAACAAATGATGCAAAAGCAATCACTCATCTCCTACCAGCAGACTGATTCCCAGCCAGTCTCCAAGCAACAGCTACCTTGGAAGACAACACGCCCCCACCCCACCCCTCTTCTATCCCAGATTTATTGCTGAGCATTCCATCATATTGTATGGAATATCCCTTTGGTCAATTTGAGTGAGCTGTCTCAGCCATGTCCCCTCACAGCCTCTTGCCCACCTCTGGCCTACTCTCTGTGGGGGCAGAGTGAGAAACAGAAAAAGCCTTGGCACTGTGCAAGCATTGTTCAGCAGTAGCCAAAACACCAATGTGTTATCAACACTGTTTTAGTCACAAATTCAAAACACAGGCCCATACAGGCTGCTATGAAGAAAGTTAACGCCATCCCAGCCAGACCCAGTACACTACTGTTTCCAGCATAGAAAAGCCTGATGTTTTCCTTTCAGTTCCAGTAAGAAGTGCATAAACAACACTGCTCTTGTTATTAAAAATATGAAAAAGTGTATTAATAAACCTGAAGATTCAGGAAGACATAACTAGGTTGGTATCTACACACTATTTTAGTCTTCACAGTCTCACATACAAGAATAGACTTTTAAAAACATTTTGGTAGTGTGGTGGCCCAAGAGAAAATTTGTTATTGGCATGACCATCTGTCTACCTAATAGATGAGACATGCAAATCTCAGATGATAAACACTTTGTATCACACCAAAAAAAAAGTCTCCTAATGTATGGTGCACAAACAATTATTTTCATGGTACAAGATGAATTTTGCACTGCACATCTATATTCCTTTGTTTTTACAGAGCCCAACAAGTCCTTCTGACAATTAAGCTAGAAATTAATTGGAAAATCCACCTCAGGAAACACATAGTTATTTGCACTCACAAGGGTTATATCCAACAAAGTAAATTGACATATTGACTTACAGAGGGCTCCACTGATTTACCTTAACTCACACATGAGATCACTAAGTAGACTACATGGGGGAATTTCTTCATTCCTGTTCTAGACAGTTAATGTCAGATAAAAGATCTGGAGCAAATAAAAAAAAACCAATGAATATAAAAGCTCCATATCTATCTAAAAGATTTCCTCATCAATATAGCTGTCTCTTCAAAGATCCTTTTGCAAACCCTGGCTTTGAAGGCCAAACAGGGAACAGTATCAGAGATGTCAGAAGAAAATGTAACTCCAGGGTGCTGGCTTGTAAGGCAGCCCTGGAAGACTGCTATGAATATGGCACAGTGGCTATACTGGTCTATACTTCACAGCAGACCATAGCACTGGGGTAACTTAGCTAGCTCAGGTGATGACAACAACTTCTCACCAGGAGAAATCATCCTGTATGATGTAGCCCTGATGTAAGATGTAGTCTATAAAAACTATCACTTCAGCACCTGAGCTCAGTAATCTGCATTTTGGATGTGCAAAATAGAATCTATATCCATTTCATTTTACTTCTCTAAGTCACACAATTCAGCACATAACCATCAAAAACACATTAAATAAATCACAGCTGTATTTTCACTGGTACCCACTCTAATGTAAAGTAATTCCTACATAGGACTGTTGAAGACAGCTTAATGGCTCACCCACTTATTTTTTTCCTACACTTAAAGCAAAGCAATGTACTTAAAATGCTGTTCTGTATCAGAAGCTCATTATCATGCAAGCAGCATTAATCCTATGCTTTAGAAGTGTGCTGGTTTTGGCTGAGAAAGAGTTAATTCTCTTCACTGTAGTGCCTGTAGTAGTCAGGGACCTTTCCACCTTCCCATGCTCTGCAATGTGGGCAAGAGGCAGGGAGGGGCAGGGCCAATGCCAAGACTGCTGACCTCGACTGGCCAATGGGATGTTCATTCCATACCATGTAACACCATGACCAATAATAGAGACAGTTGGCCTGCGGGGGTTGTGGCTCGGGGACTGGCGGCGTTCGGTCGGCAGGTGGTGAGTGGCTGTGTCACGTGCGGTTTGATTTGGTGGTTCATTCCCCCTTTCCCCACCCCCGCCCCGTGTTTCGTGCCTCTCACTGTTTTCCTTTCCATTGCATTTTTGTTGTTGTTGTTTTATTTTAATTATTAAACTGTTCTTATCTCACCCCACAAGCGTTACCTTTCTGATTCTCTCCCCCGTCCCACCAGATTGGGAGCGAGCGAGCGGCTGTGTGGGGCTGAGCTGCCGGCTAAACCACAACAGTCTTTTTTGGCACCCAACGTGGGGCACAAGGGTTGGAGATAACAACAGCTGCTGGTCACAGCACCATGTTCTCATTTTTGCAGTTGGTGTTAAGGATTGGTGTTGGTTTGTTTAGTCTGCTGTGTTCTGCTGTGATTAGTAATGTTTTGCCTACAAGATTTGTTATACAAACACTCGTTTTCAGCTTTATCTGGTATTTGGGGTTTTTGCTGAAACCGTTACTGTACTTTGGATACCAACTTGCTGAGGCGATTAGCAATTATACCTCCTCCTCTGAGAGATTTTATATGGAGGAAATACAGAATGTTATCTTTGCAACTTTCTTCTATGAGGTCTCCGCCTTCATTGCAACAACCTTTTTGTATCTTGAACATCCTTGGGTGGTTAAGATATACTTATTGTTAGTTTTTGGGCATGTTGTTTTGGTTTTGACTAAGCAACTTAAGAATATCACCCAGAAATCTGCCCCGAGGCTTGATAGTTACGAGTGGCAGGGCACGTGGGATAGCATGGGCAAACACCTAGGGCAGTGGGCACCCTCAGTTTTTTGGAGTTTCACCCCCGAACAAGTGCAGAATCCTGAAAAACTAGTAGAATATTTGGTGAAAGTATGTTGTTACGCTGGGAACTCCAGAGAGACACAGATAACTGCAGTGTGCTGGGGCCTGGCCCATGCATACCGAGCCCTGCTCAACAGTATTCAGTGCTCCCAAGGGGAAGAGAATGTCTCTGGATTGAAAGGCAAAGTGACAGGCACTGTGGTCACTCCAGCCCCGATGACAGGCACTGCAGCCACTCACACCCCCACGACAAGCACTGTGGCTACTCAAACCCCCATGACAGGCACTGCAGCTGAATCAGAGAATCAACCCATGCTAGTATCAGTCGCCCCCATACACAAGACGAAATATTGGAAGCGGAAGTCAGCTCATTTAGAATGGGATGATGAAGAAGCAGGGCCATCACGAGGCAAGGAGGAAGAAGTCATAAATGAAATGGAGACCACCAGATACCCGTCCTTGAGTGAGTTGCGAGATATGCGAAAATATTTCGGCTGTCGTCTAGGGGAGCAAATTGCCACCTGGCTGCTCCGATGCTGGGATAATGGGGCCAGTAACCTGGAATTAGAAGGAAAAGAAGCCAAACAACTGGGTTCCCTTTCTGGGGAAGGGGGTGTTGACAAAGCAATTGGAAAAGGGATACAAGCCCTCAGCCCCTGGAGGCGACTCCTGTCCAGAGTAGAGGAAAGGTTTCCCTTCAAAGATGTTACATATCGCCTAGGAAAATGGACAACCATGGAGAAAGGTATCCAGTATCTAAGGGAATTACCTGTGTTTGAGGTGATTTATAGTGACCTTAACAATCAACAATCATCCAATCAACAATCCTGGAGAGAGGATGAGGTTCCAACAGTGGCAGAGGTGACTGATAGACTCTGGGATTACAAAGCAAACCAGTCAGTACTTCTGGAGTGACAGGGGGATCTCAAGAGCTAACTGTATTGGAGGCCAAAGTGAGCCTAACCGGGAATGAGTGGCAGAAGCACCCCATTGTGACTGGCCCAGAGGCTCTGTGCATCCTTGGCATAGACTACCTCAGGAGAGGGTATTTCAAGGACCCAAAAGGCTACAAGTGGGCTTTTGGTGTAGCTGCCTTGGAGATGGAGGAAATTAAAAAGCTGTCTACCTTGCCTGGCCTCTCAAAGGACCCTTCTGTTGTGGGATTGCTGAAGGTCAAAGACCAACAGGTGCCAATCGCCACCACAACAGTGCACCGGTGGCAATATCGCACCAACAGAGACTCTCTGATTCCCATCCATGAGCTCATTCGCCGACTAGAGAGCCAAGGAGTCATCAGAAAGACCCCCTCACCCTTTAACGTTCCCATATGTCCAGTGCGGAAGTCTAATGGAGAGTGGAGGCTAACAGTAGACTATCGTGGCCTGAATGAAGTCACTCCACTGTTGAGTGCTGCTGTGCCAGACATGCTAGAACTTCAGTATGAACTGGAGTCAAAGGCAGCCAAGTGGTATGCCACAATTGATATCGCCAATGCATTCTTCTCAATCTCTCTGGCAGCAGAGTGCAGGCCACAGTTTGCTTTCACTTGGAGTGGCATCCAGTACATCTGGAATGGGTTCCCCCAGGGGTGGACTCACAGTCCTACCATTTGTCATGGATTGATTCAGACTGCACTAGAGCAGGGAGAAGGTCAAGAACACCTTCAGCATATGGACTGTTAAAGACTACGCTGAGAGCAATGGTGGGGGGTGGAACATTTAAACACTGGGATATACATTTAGCAAAAGCCACATGGTTAGTCAACATGAGGGGATCTGCCAATCGAGCTGGCCCTGCCCAGTCAGAAATCTTACATACTGTGGAAGGGGATAGAGTCCCTGCAGTGCACGTAAAAAATATGCTGGGCAAAACAGTCTGGGTTCTTCCTGCCTCAGGCAAAGGCAAACCCATTCGTGGGATTGCTTTTGCTCGAGGACCTGGGTGCACTTGGTGGGTGATGCGGGAGGATGGAGGAGTCCGGTGTGTGCCTCAAGGGGATTTGATTTTGGGCGAAAACAGCCAAGGAACTGAATGGCATAATGTGAATTGCTATATAATATTGTGTGTCACCTCTGTGTTGTATCAATGATATCATAGTACAAACCTTCCAACCCATGGAAGGTGAACTTTGATGAACGAAGCAAAGTGCAGCAGTGATGGAACGATGACTGACTTGGTATGCAGCAACCCAACACTACACATACCATCTCTCCCACCCGGAAAGACTGATACAACAGATGGAGCTCAGAGTCATGGACTGGGTGAACTCAGTGGACACTTTTATGGACATTTTACAGGGAAGGTCCAGAAACTGAGGGAATTATGTCTGTGTATTATGTTAGAGGATGGGAAGGGGAGGGGTGGTGGTTGGTACGGTTGTATTGCATCATATGGGACCTGGGCATGGCATAAATGGTATAGAATACAACAGGTGGAGAATGTGCTGGGTTTGTCTGAAAAGGGTTAATTCTCTTCACTGTAGTGCCTGTAGTAGTCAGTGACCTTTCCAGCTTCCTGTGCTCTGCCATGTGGGCAAGAGGCCGAGAGGGGCGGGGCCACAGTCAAGACAGCAGGCTGCCCAGAGAGGTGGTGGAGTCACCATCCCTGGAGGTGTTCAAAAAATGTGTACATGGCACTTCAGGGCATGGTTTCGGAGGCATGGTAGTGTTGGGTTGACAGTTGGACGTGGTGATCTTTTCCAACCTTAATGATTCTATGAGTCCCTAATAGGAAGCTCTGTTTGCGTGGCTGCCTCCACTCATCACAGGCTAGCCTGGTTAGGCAGCTGATTCCTGTTTGCTGCAGTGCACAGCCCTTGCCTGGTCTCTACCACTATGCTTTCAATGATTTCAAAGCAATGCCTAATAAGCCACTCCAATTCCCTGGAGATCTCAAGCTGCTGGTTAGGCTTGCACAGCCACCAGCTAGTCAGGGTAACCATTGGGGTTGCAGCATAAGCCTGCCAGTGAGCAGAGGAGGCAGCAGCCTGACAAGTTCAAGGGAAGGGAGCAGCCAGAAACAGGCACATAATGTATATCAACTCCTGGCTACGTGGTTGGTGCCATCGTGAGGGGGTTTGGCTTTTACGACAATGGGGTGTCCTTCAATGACGACAACATGCTAGGGAGGGATGGAACCCATCTGTCTAAAAGGGGTAAGGGAATCTTCAGCAGCAGGCTGGCTAATTTGGTGAGGTGGGCTTTAAACTAAAGGACTTGGGGGGTGGGATCTGTAAAGATCTGTGCTGGTGGAGAAAACGCTCACACCAGCACATCCAATGGTGGAGTAAGTCAGGCCAAGCAGTGTGGTGATAAAGGTTCCTTAGCTGTCTCCCAAGAGGTGAAACAGAAGAGTAAACACCTCAAGTGTATGTACACGAATGCACGCAGTCTTGGTAACAAACAGGAGGAACTGGAGCTCTGTGCCCACTCAGAAGGGTATGACATCATAGGAGTAACTGAAACATGGTGGGACAACTCAAATGACTGGGGGATTGCAATGGACGGTTACAAGCTCTTTCATAAAGACAAGCAGGGTAGAAGAGGTGGAGGAGTTGCACTCTACGTCAAGGAACACCTTGAATGTATCGAAGTCAACTATGGTGATTGCGACTGCTCTATCGAATGCCTCTGGGTTAAAGTCAAAGGGGTCATCTCCAAGCAGGACCTCACAGTGGGCATCTGCTATCGACCTCCTAACCATGGTGACAAAGCCGACAAAGCAATATTTGGGGCACTAAAGCAAGCTTCTGGCCAACAGAACCTGGTCCTGATGGGTGACTTCAACTACCCAGACATCTGCTGGAAGAACAATACGGCAGCTTGCATGTCATCCACCAAGTTCCTGGAATGTATAGAGGACTGTTTCCTGATACAAATGTTAGATGTGCCAACCAGGAATGAGGCACTGCTGGACTTGCTATTCACAAACCGAGAAAGCCTTCTTTGTAATATCTCGGTTAGTGATAGCCTTGGCTGCAGTGACCACAATATTGTGGAGTTCGGGATCCTGCTGAGTGTGCTGAAGGTCAGCTCTAAGACAAGGATTCTGGATTTTAGAAGAGCAAAATTCAGTGCACTCAGGGCTCAGTTGGGAGAGATTCGATGGGAAGCTTCCATGGAAGACAAAGGAGCTAGTGAGAGCTGGGAATTCTTCAAGAACTCTCTATGGGAAGCACAAAGCCAATTTATCCCCTACAAAGGAAAGGGAAGTAAGCAGAGCAAGAGGCCCCCATAGCTCAACCATGACCTCCTGGGTCTACTCAAATCCAAAAGGGAAGCACACCAGAGATGGAGAAGCGGAGGATTATCTGCCGAGAACTACAAGGGCATTGCCAGAGAGTGCAGAGACGCAGTCAGAAAAGCAAAAGCCCAGTTTGAATTGAAACTGGCTGTAGACATAAAAAATAACAAGAAAGGGTTCTTCAGACATGTCAACCATAAGCAGAAAAAGAAGGAAAACATAGGCCCACTGTTAAACAGAAAAGGAGAATCAATCACCAATGATGCAGAAAAGGCAGAGGTCCTCAACACCTTCTTCACCTCTGTCTTTACCAGCACTGTAGGGTCCCAGGCTTTGGGAACAAAATTGCCAATTGGACCAAACACCAACCCACCATCGGTGAAGGAAGAGTTAGTATATGAATTACTACAGGAGCTTGACTCCCACAAATCAATGGGCCCTGACGCCATCCACCCGAGGGTGTTGAGAGAGCTTGCTGACATCATCGCAAGGCCACTCTCCATAATCTTCGAGAAGTCATGGAGAACAGGGGATGTCCCAGAGGACTGGAGGAAGGCAAATGTTACCCCTATCCACAAGAAGGGCTTGAGGGAGGCTCCGGGTAACCATAGGCCCATCAGCCTTACTTCAATCCCTGGGAAAGCTATGGAAGGAATCCTCCTGGGGGCCATCACAAGTCAAATGAAGCACGTGATTGGGAAAAGCCAACATGGCTTCACTAAAGGCAAATCGTGCTTGACAAACCTGGTGGCCTTCTATGACAAAGTGACTTGCCTGGTTGACATGGGGCAGACGGTGGACATTGTTTACCTGGACTTCTCCAAGGCCTTTGATAAGGTCCCCCGTAGCCTCCTCCTGGAGAAATTGATGTGTTATGGCCTAGACAAGTGGTCTGTGCAGTGGGTGGGGAACTGGCTGACAGGCCACACCCAAAGGGTGTTGGTAAATAGCTCTTTCTCAAACTGGCAACCTGTCACTAGTGGAGTCCCCCAAGGATCGATATTGCGCCCATCTTCACAAGTGATCTGGATAATGGCATCAAGTGTAGCCTGATGCAGTCTGCGGATGACACCAAGTTGAGTGGGGAAGTAGACACTCCAGAAGGGAGAGCTGCTCTGCAGGGAGATCTGGATAGGCTGGAGGAGTGGGCCAGCAAGAACCTTATGAAGTTCAACAAGGACAAGTATAAGGTCTTGCGCCTGGGGAAACATAATATGGGAGTGCAGTACAGACTGGGATCCACCTGGCTGGAGAGCAGCTCTGTGCAAAGGGACCTGGGGGTCCTGGTGGACAGAAAGCTCAACATGAGTGAACAGTGTGCTGCTGCAGACAAGAAGGCCAACATGATACTGGGTTGCATCAAAAAAGGCATCACCAGCAGAGATAAAGAACTCATCATCCCGCTCTACTCAGTGCTTGTCAGGCCACACCTGGAGTACTGTGTGCAGTTCTGGTCCCCGCTATACAAAAAGGATGTGGACAGGCTGGAAGGGGTCCAGAGAAGGGCCACCAAGATGATCAAAGGACTGGGAAGCCTGCCATATGAGGATAGGCTGATAAAGCACCACCTCTGCACATTAAAGAAGGGAAAATATTACGGTCTACCTGGAGAATCAATTACATTGGTCCTTTAAAAACATCTGCTGGGTATAGATATATTCTGACAGGCGTAGAAGTGGAGTCTGGACTTTAAATGGCCACTAAGTGCCGAAAGGCTGATGGTCAAAACACCATCCAAGGCCTTTCCTCATGGTTCTCAATTTTGACTGTTCCTGACTCTTTTCAGAGTGATAATGGCTCACATTTTGCTAACAAAGGAGTACAAGAATGGGCAAAACAAGAAGGAATAAAATGGGTGTTCCACACTCCATACTATCCACAATCTAATGGTATGGTTGAATGGGCCAATGGGCTACTGAAAAAATATCTTAAGCCACATGAAGGACAATGGGATGCCGCCTCTCAAAAACCCTACACTAGCTAAACAATAGATATCGTCCCTATGAAAGCCCAGTTACTCAGGCTTTCCTGACGGTTCCTTTAGATAAACTCCTAGATAATGGGCATAGCTGGTCTTCAATGAAACCAGGACAACCCGTCATGGTAAAACGACTGTCTATTGGAACTGTACCGATGACTCTAACTAAACCACGAGGAACAATGGCATGGGAAGCTATTGACAATAGTGGAGCAGAACATAAAATCAGTGCTAGATGGATTTATCCTGTATCATAAAAGGAGTAATCTGTCCGGCCTTCCCCACCAAGACTTTCTTTCTTTTACAGGAAACGATGAACTACTATAATGACACCATGAGAACAACTATTATACTAGACACCAGCATCTTCACGTCAGCAAGCACAGAAAATGGAACAAAAAACTCTTCTTACAGTCCATCAGGATGGGGAAGAAATACATCAAGTATTGGAAAGAGTTAAAAGGATGGAGAACATCAATGGTGGGAAGTCCTGTTTGGGTGGTCTCCAATGGCAACTGTAGTGCTGAACCTGATGCTGCACCCCATTGTGATTTTACTCACTCTTTCTATAGTATGTCTGTTGTTAAATATTGGTTTATACATCAGAGTTTGGAGAATGGCTAAACAAGTTATACTGTCGCAAGGCCCCCCCACATATATAATGTTGTCTAACCACATTTAATGAAGCTTTAATAATTATGGAGGTTGATGAAACATGAAAAAAAAATCCCTCAATTACAGTTGGAATGCAGCATTGTCCATTTATAGGCACAGAGGCAAGAGGTGACCACATCACCACTTTGTGGAGAGATAGATTGACTTTGGTCGCTGTGGTGGTGCAGCCCCCCCCCCAACCACTCTGCAATCCCGGAATGAGCCCTATTGTGTTGTTATCTTAGTCATAGACTTGGGCGCCTGGCAATCTGTCCACAGCTAGGCTATCTACTGCCTGACTTGTGTACCAGAATTGTGTCCAGAATGTAAAATATTGACCAAAGCCAATCATCTCAATCCTATAAATAGCAATCCAAGAGGGAGACCCTTGGAGCTCTCTGGGACCGCAGGGGGCTGTGTGACCCTGTATCTCCCCCTGAGCTGGGACACCTCTCAGGGTAGATTTCGCAAGGATTGAATGATTGTCTGCTGACGATTTCACGAGGACTCAAAGGCCTGATTTCATGAGTTTTTCCGGCTGTGCACTGATGAATGCCAGCACGTAAGAGTGAGTAATTTACAAAACTCACAAAAAGGGACATTTTAATCACAGGTTAACCTTGGTGTGTGCGTGTGCAATTTGACTATATATATATATAATTCCTATTCACTTAAAGAGTTGACCAAGTCTGAAACTAAGATTGTACCTAGCCACACCTAGACATCTCTCTGAAAGAAGTTTAAAAAGCAAGGGGGTCTAGTCTGAACCTCGTGACTCAACAGGAGGGCCCTCCTTATCCCCGGCATCCACAGTCCCTTTGAATCATTCTAATTTGAGTATACCTCAATTTCCCTTTGTGCACTTCTTCTATGTAAGTAATAGAGCGAACCTTGCCATTCTTGAATCTTTAACTAAGTTGCTATTGTAACCAAAGTGATGAAACTAATCAACCAGGGATGTTGTTATATTATGGGAACATGGAGTGTATGAATCAGTGTATCTGTTGATCTGTATTTTAGTCCCTAGGTAATCATTAATGTGAACGAAACAATAGACAATGTGCTTCTGTCAGAAAAAGATGACAAAATGTGGTTTCGTGTAGTGGACTGAGAAAACTGGCCAGGACTGCCAAGATTAAGAGCCCAGTAGGTAAAAGGTAATTCCGGCAGGGGGAGATCGTGACCACTGACTCACGGACCACCGACCCAAGTAATACCACCTACTCAAAAGAAAACAATGAGAAAGGACGACTGAGTCTGCACAATAATTTACATATGAAGCGAGCAAGTTTGTACCAATCACCAAAGAGAATAATATTGAATATGTATGGAGAAAATAAATATGTATATTTTTAATCTATAAATCACATGAGAAGAGTGTGTAAGGTATGCATGTTAGGAGGAGCGATCCCCCGTGCACCCGGTGCCGTGAATAAAGAATGCCTGTTCTTTAATGCTAAATTGGTGTTAAAGAGTTGTTTCTGATTTTACTGTGTTTTTCAGTAACACTATGTTGACTGTAGAAAATTCCATCAAATTGCTGTTTTAAACTGGCTAATGCTGTTAAGAATTATAAAACTGTGATCCATCTCAAAAATAATAATAAATCTTAAATTGATAACTAAATCTGTGTAACAAATCATATTCCTGAAAATTTGGTGTAGTTGGCAGGATACACAAGGTGGTATTTGTGACAATTTGGTGTAGTCAGCCATGTCCACAAACCTGTATTTGCAACAGAGGACCATAATATTATTTATCTGTGCAACTAAGCAACACACAGCCGCTCTCTCACTTCCCCCACCCCAGTAGGATGGGGGAGAGAATCAGAAAAGTAAGAAAACTCGTGGGTTGAGATAAGAACAGTTTAATAATTAAAACAGTAATAGTAATAATAATAAAAATAAACATATAATGAAAAGGAAAATAATGAGAGAAAGAGAGAGGCGAAACCTGGGGGGAGGGATAAAGCACCAACCAAACAACAAGTGATGCAAATGCTCACCACTGCTGAGCGATGCCACCAGTCCCTGAGCTGCGATCGCTCCTTCCCCATGCCAACTCATCCCAGTTAATATACCGGGCATGACATCATATGATATGGAACATCGCCCAGGTCACCTGGATCAGCTGTCCTGGCCGTGGCCCCTGCCCACCCGACCTCCTGCACCCCCGACAGAGCACTAGAAGCTGGAAAAGTCCTTGACCAGTATAAGCACCACCTAGCAACACTCAGCACCTACTTAGCAACAAGATCAACACCATTCCTACACTAAATCCAAAACATACCCCACTAGCTACGGCAAAGAAAACGAACTCCATCCCAGGCAAAACCATGAAAGTATCCACCCCTTATTCCATACTATTTCTGTCATGCTCAGGTCCCATACTATCCAATACAACCTCAATAACCACCCTCCCTGCTTCCCATCCTTTGATAAAATACAGAGATATCATTCCCTTACTCTATGGACCACCCCTATAAACTGTCTGGAAAATATCCACAAATGACCACAAAATGTCCACTGAGTTCATTTAGTCCATGACTTTGGGCTCCATCTATCATAACAGTGTTTCAGAGCAGGAGGGATGGTGTGTGTAGTGTTGGGTTGCTGCATGCAAGTCAGTCCTTGTTCCATCACCGCTGCACTTGGCTCAGTTTAATCAAAGTTCATTCTCCATTAATTTGGAAGATTCCTACTTTGATACCATTGACATAGCATATAGCAACCATAGTAGAGCTTACATACAATATTATACAGCAATTAACAGAATCATAGAATCATTAAGGTTGGAAAAGACCTCTAGGATCAAGTCCAACCATCAACCCAACACTACCATGTCTCCTAAACCATGCCCTGAAGGGGCCGCACCTACACATCTTGTAAATACCTCCAGGGATGGTGACTCTACCACCTCTCTGGGCAGTCTGTTCCAATGCCTGACCACTCTTTCAGTAAAGACGGTTTTCCTAATATCCAATCTAAACTTCTTCTGATGCATCTTGAAGCCATTTCCTCTCGTTCCATCACTAATGACCTGGGAGAACAGACCAAAACTCACCTCACTACAACCTCCTTTCGGGTAGTTGTAGAGAGTGATGAGGTCTCCCCTCAGCCTCCTCTTCTCCAGGCTAAACAACCCCAGTACACTCAACCTCTCCTTAAAAGACCTGCTCTCCAGACCCTTCACCAGCTGCTTTGCCCTTCTTTGGATGCACTCCAGCACCTCAATGTCCTTCTTATACTGAGGGGCCCAAAACTGAATAAAATATTCAAGGTGTGGCCGCACCAGTGCAGGGGCACAATGACTTCCCAACTCCTGCTGGCCACACTGTTCCTGATACAAGTCAAGATGCTGTTGGCCTTCTTGGCCACCTGGGCACACTGCTGGCTCATGTTCAGCCAGCTGTCGACCAACACCCCCAGGTCCTTCCCTACCAGGCAGCTTTCCAGCCACTCTTCCCCAAGCCTGTAGCTGTCGTGGTTTAGCCGGCAGCTCAGCCCCACACAGTCGCTCACTCCCCCACCGGTAGATGGGGGCGAGAATCACAAGGGTAACGCTCGTGGGTTGGGATAAGAACAGTTTAATAATTAAAATTAAAAGAAACAACAATAGAAATGCAATGTAAAGGAGAACAACGAGAGGCGCAAAGCCCCGGGGGAGGGGAGGGGGGAAGGGAGGGGAGGGGAGAGGGGGAACGAACCGCCGAAACGAACCGCACGCGCCGCAGCCGCTCGCCGACCCGATGCCGCGCCACTTCCAAGCCGCAACCTGCCCCCCCTCAATATACTGGTCATGGTGTCACATGGTATGGAATGAACCTGCCATTGGCCAGTCGGGGTCAGCCGCCCCCACCATGGCCCTGCCCCTCCCAGCCCCCCCCGCCACGCAGCAGAGCGTGGGAAGCTGGAAAGGTAGCCGACCCCCACAGTGAAGAGAATTAACCCCTTCTCAGCCAAAACCAGCACATTCTCCACCCCTTATTCCATACCATTTACACCATGCCCAGGTCCCATATGATGCAATACAACCGTACCAACCACCACCCCTCCCCTTCCCATCCTTTAACATAATACACAGACATCATTCCCTTAGTTCATGGACCTTCCCTGTACAATGTCCATTAAAAATGTCCATTGAGTTCACCCAGTCCATGACTCTGGGCTCCATCTCTCGTATCAGTCTTTCAGGGTGGGAGAGATGGTGTGTGGCATCGGGTTGCTGCACACCGAGTCAGTCATTGTTCCATCACTGCTGCACGGCTTGCTTCATAGCTGATCTTCCGTGAGTTGGGAGGCTCATACTCCGATATCATTGATACAACACAGAGGTGACACACAATATTATATAGCAATTCACATTATGCCATTCAGTTCATTGAATGTTTTCGCCCAAAATCAAATCCCCTTGAGGCACACATCAGATTTCTCCATCCTCCCGCATCACCCACCAAGTGCACCCAGGTCCTCGAGCAAAAGCAATCCCACAAATGGGTTTGCCTTTGCCAGAGGCAGGAATAACCCAGACTGTTTTGCTCAGCATACTTTTTGTGTGCACTACAGGGACTCTATCCCCTTCCACAGTATGTAGGATTTCTGACTGGGCAGGGCCAGCTTGACTGGCAGATCCCCCCGTGTTGACTAACCACGTGGCTTTTGCTAAATGTGTATCCCAGTACTTGAATGTCCCACCCCCCATTGCTCTCAGTGTAGTTTTTAATAGTCCATTGTACCGTTCAATTTTCCCAGAGGCTGGTGCGTGATAGGGGATGTGATACACCCACTCAATGCCATGCTCTTTGGTCCAGGTGTCTATGAGGCTATTTCGGAAATGAGTCCCGTTGTCTGACTCAGTTCTCTCTGGGGTGCCATGTCACCACAGAACTTGTTTCTCAAGACCCAGGATAGTGTTCCGGGCAGTGGCATGGGGGACAGATTATGTTTCCAGCCAGCCAGTCATTGTTTCTACCATTGTAAGCACATGACGCTTGCCTTGGTGGGTCTGTGGGAGTGTGATATAGTCAATTTGCCAGGCCTCCCCATGTTTATATTTCATCCATCATCCCCCATAACACAGAGGCTTTACCCGCTTCGCTTGCTTGATTGCGGCGCATGTGTCACATTCGTGGATAACCTGTGCAATAATATCCATGGTCAAGTCCACCCCTCGATCACGAGCCCACCTGTATGTTACATCTCTCCCTTGATGGCCTGAGGTGTCATGGGCCCACCAAGCGAGAAATAGTTCACCCTTATGTTGCCAGTCCAGATCCACCTCAGCCACTTCAGTCTTGGCAGCCTGATCCACCTGCTGGTTGTTTCGATGTTCTTCAGTGGCCCGACTCTTGGGGACGTGAGCATCCACATGACGTACCTTTACAACCAGTTTCTCTACCCGGGCAGCAATATCTTGCCACAATGTGACAGCCCAGATGGGTTTGCCCCTGTGCTGCCAGTTGCTTTGCTTCCACTGCTGCAGCCAGCCCCACAAGGCATTTGCCACCATCCAGGAGTCAGAATAGAGATAGAGCACTGGCCACTTTTCCCGTTCAGCAATGTCTAAGGCCAGCTGGATGGCCTTTACCTCTGCAAACTGGCTCGATTCACCATCTCGTTCAGCAGTTTCTGCTACTTGTCGTGTAGGACTCCATACAGCAGCCTTCCATCTCCGGTGCTTTCCCACAAGGCGACAGGACCCATCAGTGAACAGGGCGTATTGCTTCTCATTTTCTGGCAGTTTGTTATACAGTGGGGCTTCTTCAGCATGTGTCACCTCCTCCTCTGGTGATAATCCAAAATCTTTGCCTTCTGGCCAGTCCATAATCACTTCCAAGATTCCTGGGCGACCGGGGTTTCCTACTCGAGCCCGCTGGGTGATCAGTGGAACCCATTCACTCCACGTAACATCAGTTGCATGGTGTGTAGAGGGGATGTTTCCTTTGAAAATCCAGCTCAGCACTGGCAGTCGGGGTGCCAGGAGCAACTGTGCCTCAGTACCAACCACTTCTGAAGCAGCTCGGACCCCTTCATATGCTGCCAATATCTCTTTTTCAGTTGGAGTATAGCGGGCTTCGGACCCTCTGTATCCCCGACTCCAAAACCCTAGGGGTCGACCCTGGGTCTCCCCATGTGCTTTCTGCCAGAGGCTCCAGGTAGGGCCATTCTCCCCGGCTGCAGTGTAGAGCACATTTTTTACATCTTGTCCTGCCCGGACTGGCCCAAGAGCTACTGCATGGACTATTTCTCATTTAATCTGTTCAAAGGCTTGTCGTTGCTCAGGGCCCCATTTGAAATCATTCTTTTTCCGGGTCACTTGATAGAGAGGGCTTACGATCAGACTGTAATTTGGAATATGCATTCTCCAAAAACCCACAGCACCCAAGAAAGCTTGTGTTTCCTTTTTGCTAGTTGGTGGAGACATGGCTGCTATTTTGTTGATCACATCCATTGGAATCTGACGACGTCCATCTTGCCATTTGATTCCTAATAACTGGATCTCTTGTGCAGGTCCCTTCACCTTACTTTGTTTTATGGCAAAACCAGCTTTCAGAAGGATTTGGACTATTTTCTCTCCTTTCTCAAAAACTTCTTCTGCTGTATTGCCCCACACAATGATGTCATCAATGTATTGTAGGTGTTTGGGAGCTCCACCTTGTTCCAAAGCATTATGGATCAGTCCATGGCAAATGGTAGGACTGTGTTTCCACCCCTGGGGCAGTCGATTCCAGGTGTACTGGACGCCCCTCCAAGTAAAAGCAAACTGTGGCCTGCACTCTGCTGCCAGAGGGATTGAGAAGAATGCATTGGCGATATCAATTGTGGCATACCACTTGGCTGCCTTGGACTCCAGTTCATATTGAAGGTCTAGCATGTCTGGCACAGCAGCACTCAACGGTGGAGTGACTTCATTCAGGCCACGAGAGTCTACTGTTAGTCTCCACTCTCCATTAGACTTCCGCACTGGCCATATGGGACTGTTAAAGGGTGAGCCGGTCTTACTGATGACTCCTTGGCTCCTCAGTTGGTGAATGAGTTTATGGATGGGGATCAGAGAGTCTCTGTTGGTGCGATATTGCCGCCGGTGCACTGTTGTGGTGGCGATTGGCACCTGTTGTTCTTCGACCTTCAGCAACCCCACCACAGAAGGGTCCTTCGAGAGACCGGGCAAGGTAGACAGCTGTTCAGTTTCCTCTGTCTCCAAGGCAGCTACACCAAAAGACCACTTGTACCCTTTTGGGTCCTTGAAATACCCTCTCCTGAGGTAGTCTATGCCAAGGATGCACGGAGCCTCTGGGCCAGTCACAATGGGGTGCTTCTGCCACTCATTGCCAGTTAGGCTCACTTCGGCCTCCAATACAGTTAGCTCTTGGGATCCCCCTGTCACTCCAGCAATGCTGATGGGTTCTGCCCCTATATAGTTCGATGGCATTAAGGTGCACTGTGCGCCGGTGTCCACTAAAGCTTTATACTCCTGTGGGTCGGACATGCCAGGCCATTGGATCCACACAGTCCAGTAAGCCCGGTTATCCCTTTCCTCCACCCGGCTGGAGGCAGGGCCCCTCTAGTCCTGATCATGGCAGTCACAACTCACTTCCTGTAAATGTGAATCAGGAGTTCCTCTATTACGCTTAGAAATAAAATCTGCGCTTCTACTCCTCTGTCTGGGGACTTGCTCACTGGAAACTGGAGCAGCAGCTTTCCTGGAAGAGCTTCCCTGAGTGACTGTTCTTCCTTGCAGTTCATGTACTCGTGCCTGTAGGGTCGAAGTAGGCTTGCCATCCCACCTCATCATGTCCTCTCTGTGGTCACGCAGGTAGAACCATAGGGTGGCCCGTGGTGTGTATCCCCTCCTTTGAGCCAAAGTACGCTTATTCCTAACAGCTGAGACACTGCTCTGTCGAGGTGGGGAGTAGGACAGATCTTTGAGTTGCTGGACCTCTTGGGATAGTTTCTCCACAGCAGAGATGAGCGAGGAAGAGATATTTGTGTCGTAATCCAGGAGTCTATCAATCACCTCTGCCACCGTTGGTGTCTCGTCATCTTTCCAGGACATTACTGCCAATGAGTTTGCATACGAGGATGGTGCGCTCCGTACAAACTTCCGCCACATGGGTTGTGTGCACTCAGCTTCATCTGGATCTTTGGAGGACCGTTGATCGTCCAGGTCACCATAAATCACCTCAAACACAGCTAATTCCCTTAGATACTGGATGCCTTTCTCCATAGTTGTCCATTTTCCTGGGCGATATGTAACATCTTCTTTAAAGGGATACCTTTCCTTCACTCCGGACAGGAGTCGCCTCCAGAGGCTGAGGGCTTGTGGTTTTTTTCCAATTGCTTTGTCAACACCCCATTCCCCAGAAAGGGATCCCAGTT
Organism: Phalacrocorax carbo; assembly: GCF_963921805.1. Lineage (NCBI taxonomy): Eukaryota > Metazoa > Chordata > Aves > Suliformes > Phalacrocoracidae > Phalacrocorax > Phalacrocorax carbo. The sequence continues at coordinate 111,348 of NW_026990245.1, forward strand.
GTTTGGCTTCTTTTCCCTCTAGTTCCAGGCTACTGGCCCCATTAACCCAGCATCGGAGCAACCAGGTGACAATGTGCTTACCTGAACGATGGCTATAATCTTTTCGCATACCTCGCAACTCACTCAAGGACAGGGATCGGGTGGCCTCTATTTTATTTATGACTTCTCCCTCCTCTCCCTGAGATGGCCCTGGTTCTTCATCATCCCATTCTAAACGAGTTGATGTCTGCTTCCAATATTTCGTCTTGTGTATGGGGGCAACTGATACTGGTACGTGTTTATTTTCTGAGCTAGCTCTGGTACTTGTTCTGGGGGTTTGAGTGGCTGCAGTGCCTGTTGTCAGGGCTGGATTGTCTACGCCAAGTTCCTCAGTTTAAAGTCCTCCTCACCAAGTTTGCCAGCCTGCTGCCAAAGATTCCCTTACCCTGTCCAGACAGGTGGAGTCCATCCCTCCCTAGCAGCCTATGGTTGTTGAAGAACATCCCATTGTCGTAAAAGCTAAAACCCTCACGTTGACACCAGCCACGTAACCAGGAGTTGATTTGCATTATTCACCTATTTCTAGTCGCCCATTTTTCTCCAACAGGTGATATGGAGGAGAAGATAACTTGGGCACCAACATTTTTCACTTGCTTCCCCAGGGCTTTATAGTCTTCCTTAGTTCTGCCCAGGCTCTGGCTTGCAGCATCATTTGTGCCCACATGGAAGAGTAGCAGAGGATAGTAACCTGTGCTCTTGACAAGTTGCGGCACACTCTCAGCGATGTCTCGGATCTTAGCTCCCAGAAGGGAGCAAACCTCTCATGACTCCCTGTCAGGTCGGCAGATGGGTGCCTCAGTGCCTTTCAACAGTGTCACTCATCTCTTCTTTTTATGGTATCCACTCTGTGCTGCTGGTACAGTTGCACCTTGCAGACCTTGCTTGTGAGTGTTTGCAGCCACTAAAGCTACAAATCTGTTGGTGGTGGTGATACTAGGAGGTGGGGGCTGAAGCAGAGCCCTGCTTTTACATATCACCAAGGTCCAAGGTGCCTCCTTCTCAGTGGTGTCTGCTACAGGAACATGGTTCTGAGACCACCTATCTATCCCCACATCAGCTCTACTAATACTATGCAGCCTTCTGTCTCCTGCAACTCAGCCACCTGGCACTTGATTAAGTAATTCACACAGACTAATGGTTTTCAGATGAAAGACTGTGTGTTACATGTATAAAAGACAATTAAAGGGGAGAAACAATGCAGATAAATCAGAAGTTATTAGTCCAAATGTCAGAAGAGCAGGTTATAATTTTTACATTATTCTTGTGTAAATAACAGTAAGTGAATGCTGAAAAGTTTTTGGAATCATTGCAAAAGGAAACAAAAAAATAGTGGGGTAGCAGCAGCAATTCTGGTTTGTTTTGATATTCGTTTTGAAGGTTTTGCTACAGATCCAGAACATGTTTACTGCTTTTCCTCTACTAGATCATGCAGCACTGCAAGTTGTTTATATTGCCTCAGGAGATCCCTGTCGTGGTTTAGCCCCAGTCAGCAACCAAGCACCACGCAGCTGCTCGCTCACTCCCCCCACGATGGGACGGGGGAGAGAATCAGAAGAGTAAAAGTGAGGAAACTCCTGGGCTGAGTTAAAGACAGTTTAATAGGTAAAGCAAAAGCTGCATGGGCAAACAAAGCAAAAGCCGCATGCGCAAGCAAAGCAAAACAAGGAATTCATTCACTACTTCCTATCAGCAGGCAGGTGTTCAGCCATCTCTAGGAAAGCAGGGCTCTGTCATGTGTAATGGTTACTTGGGGAGACAAATAGCATAACTCCGACCGTTCCCCACCTTCCTTCTTCTTCCCCTCAGCTTTATATACTGAACAAGAAAACTTGTGGGTTGAGAGAAGAACAGTTTAATAATTAAAATAAAACAGTAATAGTAATACTAACAATAATAATATAATGAAAAGGATAAGTAACAGGAGAGAGAGAGAGGCAAAACCTCGGAGGGGGGGGACACCAAAAAACAAGTGATGCAACCGCTCACCACCTGCTGACTGCTGCAGATGGTCCCCGAGCCATGATCGCTGCTTCCCCCAGCCAACTCCCCCCAGTTAATATATTGGGCATGATGTCATATGGTATAGAATATCCCTTTGGCCAGTTTGGATCAGCTGTCTTGGCTGTGCCCCCTCTCCTCCCGGCTTCTTGTGCACCAGGCAGAGCATGGGAGGCTGGAAAAGTCCTTGACTAGTACAAGCACTACGTAGCAACAACCAAAACATCGGTGTGTTATCAATATTATTCTCATACTAAGTCCGAAGCACAGCACTATGCCAGCTACAGTGAAGAAAATTAACTCTATCCCAGCTAAAACCATGACAGTCCCTCTTCTGTAAAACATGCATGTTGGAATTGGATCCAAGTCGTCACCTGAAGGCTATGTGTTCCTAATAGAAACATCATTCTGTCTTGGTTTTTGAATATAAGAAAATCAGAAGCTCAAATGGGGAGTTGTAATGTAAATAGTTGTCGTGGTTTAGCGGCAGCTCAGCCCCACACAGTCGCTCGCTCACTCCCCACTGGTAGATGGGGGAGAGAATCAGAAGGGTAACGCTCGTGGGTTGGGATAAGAACAGTTTAATAATTAAAATTAAAAGAAAACAACAGTAGAAATGCAATGGAAAGGAGAACAACGAGAGGCGCAAAGCCCCGGGGAGGGGGCGGGGGGGGAAGGGAGGGGAGAGGGGGAACGAACCGCCGGAACAAACTGCCTGCGCCGCAGCCACGCGCCGCCCGCCGACCCGACGCCGCGCCGCCTCCGTGCTCCCGCTGCAACTGCCCCCACCTCAATATATTGGTCATGGTGTCACATGGTATGGAATGAACCTGCCATTGGCCAGTCGGGGTCAGCCGCCCCCACCATGGCCCTGCCCCTCCCAGCCCCCCCCGCCACGCGGCAGAGCGTGGGAAGCTGGAAAGGTAGCCAACCCCCACAGTGAGGAGAATTAACCCCTTCTCAGCCAAAACCAGCACATTCTCCACCCCTTATTCCATACCATTTACACCATGCCCAGGTCCCATATGATGCAATACAACCATACCAAACACCACCCCTCCCCTTCCCATCCTTTAACATAATACACAGACATCATTCCCTTAGTTCATGGACCTTCCCTGTACAATGTCCATTAAAAATGTCCATTGAGTTCACCCAGTCCATGACTCTGGGCTCCATCTGTTGTATCAGTCTTTCCGGGTGGGAGAGATGGTGTGTGGCGTTGGGTCGCTGCATACCGAGTCAGTCATCGTTCCATCACTGCTGCACGGCTTGTTTCATAGTTGATCTTCCATGGGTTGGGAGGCTCGTACTCTGATATCATTGGTACAACACAGAGGTGACCCACAGTATTATATAGCAGTTCACATTGTGCCATGCAGTTCATTGACTGTTTTCACCCAAAATCAAATCCCCTTGAGGCACACAATGATGTCATCAATGTACTGAAGGTGTTCTAGAGCTTCTCCCTGTTCCAGTACAGTCTGAATCAGTCCATGGCAAATGGTAGGACTGTGTTTCCACCCCTGGGGCAGTCGATTCCAGGTATACTGGACGCCCCTCCATGTGAAAGCAAACTGTGGCCTGCACTCTGCTGCCAGAGGGATTGAGAAGAATGCATTAGCAATATCAATTGTGGCATACCACTTGGCCGCCTTTGACTCCAGTTCGTATTGAAGTTCTAGCATGTCTGGCACAGCAGCACTCAACGGTGGAGTGACTTCATTCAGGCCACGAGAGTCTACTGTTAGTCTCCACTCTCCATTAGACTTCCGCACTGGCCATATGGGACTGTTAAAGGGTGAGCCGGTCTTACTGATGACTCCTTGGCTCCTCAGTTGGTGAATGAGTTTATGGATGGGGATCAGAGAGTCTCTGTTGGTGCGATATTGCCGCCGGTGCACTGTTGTGGTGGCGATTGGCACCTGTTGTTCTTTGACCTTCAGCAACCCCACCACAGAAGGGTCCTTTGAGAGACCGGGCAAGGTAGACAGCTGTTCAGTTTCCTCCGTCTCCAAGGCAGCTACACCAAAAGCCCACTTGTAACCTTTTGGGTCCTTGAAATACCCTTTCCTGAGGTAGTCTATGCCAAGGATGCACGGAGCCTCTGGGCCAGTCACAATGGGGTGCTTCTGCCACTCATTGCCAGTTAGGCTCACTTCGGCCTCCAATACAGTTAGCTCTTGGGATCCCCCTGTCACTCCAGCAATGCTGATGGGTTCTGCCCCTATATAGTTCGATGGCATTAAGGTGCACTGTGCGCCGGTGTCCACTAAAGCTTTATACTCCTGTGGGTCGGACGTGCCAGGCCATCGGATCCACACAGTCCAGTAAGCCCGGTTATCCCTTTCCTCCACCCGGCTGGAGGCAGGGCCCCTCTAGTCCTGATCATGGCAGTCACAACTCACTTCCTGCAAATGTGAATCAGGAGTCCCTCTATTACACGTAGAAATAAAATCTGCGCTTCTACTACTCTGTCTGGGGACTTGTTCACTGGAAATTGGAGCAGCAGCTTTCCTGGAAGAGCCCCCCTGAGTGACTGTTCTTCCTTGCAGTTCATGCACTCGTGCCTGTAGGGTCGAGGTAGGCTTGCCATCCCACCTCATCATGTCCTCTCCGTGGTCACGCAGGTAGAACCATAGGGTGGCCCGTGGTGTGTATCCCCTTCTTTGAGCCAAAGGACGCTTATTCCTAACAGCTGAGACACTGCTCTGTCGAGGTGGGGAGTAGGACAGATCTTCTTTGAGTTGCTGGACCTCTTGGGATAGTTTCTCCACAGCAGAGACAAGCGAGGAAGAGATATTTATGTCGTAATCTCGGAGTCTATCTATCACCTCTGCCACCGTTGGTGTCTCGTCATCTTTCCAGGACATCACTGCCAATGAGTTTGCATGCGAAGATGGTGCGCTCCGTACAAACTTCCGCCACATGGGTCGCGTGCACTCAGCTTCATCTGGATCTTTGGATGACCGTTGATCATCCAGGTCACCATAAATCACCTCAAACACAGCTAATTCCCTTAGATACTGGATGCCTTTCTCCATAGTTGTCCATTTTCCTGGGCGATATGTAACATCTTCTTTAAAGGGATACCTTTCCTTCACTCCAGACAGGAGTCGCCTCCAGAGGCTGAGGGCTTGTGGCTTTTTTCCAATTGCTTTGTCAACGCCCCCTTCCCCAGAAAGGGATCCCAATTGTTTGGCTTCTTTTCCCTCTAGTTCCAGGCTACTGGCCCCATTATCCCAGCATCGGAGCAGCCAGGTGACAATGTGCTCACCTGAATGACGGCTATAATCTTTTCGCATATCTCACAACTCGCTTAAGGACAGGGATCGGGTGGTCTCTATTTCATTTATTACTTCTCCCTCCTCTCCCCGCGATGGCCCTGGTTCTTCATCATCCCGTTCTAAACGAGTTGATGTCCGCTTCCAATATTTTGTCTTGTGTATGGGGGCAACTGATACTGGTACGGGTTTATTTTCTGAGCTAGCTCTGGTACTTGTTGTGGGGGTTTGAGTGGCTGCGGTGCCTGTCGTCCGGGCTGGATTGTCTACAGTGCCAGTCACTTTGCATTTCAATCCAGAGACATTCTCTTCCCCCTGGGGGCATTGAATGCTGTTGAGCAGGGCTCGGTATGCATGGGCCAGACCCCAGCATGTTGCAGTTATCTGTGTCTCTCTGGAGTTCCCAGCGTAACAACATACTTTCTCCAAATATTCTACTAGTTTTTTAGGATTCTGCACTTGTTCGGGGGTGAAACTCCAAAACACTGGGGGTGCCCACTGCCCTAGGTATTTGCCCATGCTATCCCACATGCCCTGCCACTCGTAACTATCAAGCCTCGGGGCAGATTTCTGGGTGATATTCTTAAGTTGCTTAGTCAAAACCAAAACAACCTGCCCAAAAACTAACAATAAGTGCACCTTAACCACCCAAGGATGTTCAAGATACAAAGACGTTGTTGTAACAAAGGCACAGACATCATAGAACAAAGTTGCAAAGGTATTATTCTGTATTTCCTCCATATAAAATCTCTCAGAGGAGGAGGTATAATTGCTAATTGCCTCAACAAGGTGGTATCCGAAGTACAGTAACGGTTTCAGCAAAAACCCCAAATACCAGATAAAGCTGAAAACGAGCGTTTGTATAACAAATCTTGTAGGCAAAACATTACTAATCACAGCAGACTCAACAAACCAACACCAATCTGTAACACCAACTGCAAAAAAGACAACATGGTGCTGTGACCAGCAGCTGTTGTTATCTCCAACCCTTGAGCCCCACGTTGGGCGCCAAAAAGACTGTCGTGGTTTAGCGGCAGCTCAGCCCCACACAGCCGCTCGCTCACTCCCCACCGGTAGATGGGGGAGAGAATCAGAAGGGTAACGCTCGTGGGTTGGGATAAGAACAGTTTAATAATTAAAATTAAAAGAAAACAACAGTAGAAATGCAATGGAAAGGAGAACAACGAGAGGCGCAAAGCCCCGGGGAGGGGGCGGGGGGGGAAGGGAGGGGAGAGGGGGAACGAACCGCCGGAACAAACTGCCCGCGCCGCAGCCGCGCGCCGCCCGCCGACCCGACGCCGCGCCGCCTCCGTGCTCCCGCTGCAACTGCCCCCCCCCCCCAATATTCTGGTCATGGTGTCACATGGTATGGAATGAACCTGCCATTGGCCAGTCGGGGTCAGCCGCCCCCACCACGGCCCTGCCCCTCCCAGCCCCCCCCGCCACGCGGCAGAGCGCGGGAAGCTGGAAAGGTAGCCGACCCGCACAGTGAGGAGAATTAACCCCTTCTCAGCCAAAACCAGCACAATAGTTCACTGAGTTAGCGTGCTGGTTTTGGCTGGGGTAGAGTTAATTTTCTTCATAGTAGCTAGTATGGGGCTATGGTTTGGATTTGTGCTGAAAACAGTGTTGATAACACAGAGATGTTTTCGTTACTGCTGAGCAGTGCTTGCACAGAGTCAAGGCCTTTTCCGCTTCTCACACCACCCCACCAGCGAGTAGGCTGGGGGTGCGCAAGAAGTTGGGAGGGGACACAGCTGGGACAGCTGACCCCAACTGACCAAAGGGATATTCCATACGTCATGCTCAGCATATAAAGCTGGGGGAAGAAGGAAGGGAGGTATGTTTGGAGTGATGGTGTTTTGACTTCCCAAGTAACTGTTACACTTGATGGAGCCCTGCTTTCCTGGAGATGGCTGAACACCTGCCTGTGGATGGGAAGTAGTGAATGAATTCTATGTTTTGCTTTGCTTGTGCACACAGCTTTTACTTATTAAACTGTCTTTATCTCAGCCCACACATTTTCCTACTCTTACCCTTCTGATTCTCTCCCCCATCCCATTGTGGGGGGAGTGAGCGAGCAGCTGTGTGGTGCTTAGTTGCCAGCTGGGGTTAAACAACAACAGTTAGCTGTAAATACTTTGTAAAATTACTTAAAAATAATAAAGAAATCAAGATGCTACCAGAAGATTAAATTTGTATCTTCTGCTGAAAATTGTATAGCCCACAATATGAAGAATTTTTTAATACATCCTGTCGTTTAGTCATATCCATATGACTAGCAGCATACCATGCTGCTAGAAAGTTATGACCTAGTTGCCATTCCTGAGACTTGGTGGGATGAATCCCATGAATGGAATGTGGCTATAGGCTGTTCAGAAGGGACAGGTGAGGAAGGAGGGGCAGAGGCATTGCCCTCTACATTAAGAAATTAATACAGTGTGAAGAGCTGACCCTGAAGAATAACCACGAGCAGGTCGAAAGCTTATGGGTAAGAATCAGAGACAGAGGCAACAAAGGGAACCTTGTGGTTGGTGTCTACTACAGGCCGCCTGATCAAGGGGAGCCTACTCACGAAGTGTTCTTCCTCCAACTCCAGGAGGCTTTGTGCTCGCAGGCTCTCGTCCTACTGGGGGACTTCAACCACCCCGACATCTGCTGGAAAAGCAGCACGGTGAGCTGTAGGCAATCCAGGAGATTCCTAGAATGTGTTGAGGATAACTTCTTGAGCCAGATAATAGACAGCCCTACCTGAGGGGATGAAATACTAGACCTGATGGTCACCAATCCAAGTGACCTCATCAGTAACGTCAAAATTGGAGGCAGCCTGGGCTGCAGCAATCACGCATTGGTGGAGTTCACACTCCTGAGAGATATGGGAAAAGCAAGGAGTATAGTCAGGACCCTAAATTTTAGGAAAGCAGACTTCCAGCTCTTCAAGGAGTTAGTCAGCAGGACCCCCTGGGAAACAGTCCTCAGGGGTAAGGGAACAGAAGAGAGCTGGCAGATCTTTAAGGATGTGTTCCATAAAGCACAAGAGCTCTCAGTTCCCAGGTGTAAGAAATCAGGCAAGGAAGGGAAGAGATCAGCATGGCTAATTCAAGACCTGCTGGTCAAACTAAAGAGCAAAAGGGAACTGCACAGGTAGCAGAAGCAAGGAAAGGTATCCTGGGAAGAGTATAGGGACACTGCCCAGTTGTGTAGAAATGGGGTCAGGAGGGCCAAGGCGCGGCTGGAGCTGGATTTGGCAAGGGATGCAAAGACTAACAAGAAAGGCTTCTACAGGTACATGAACCAGAAAAGGAAAGTCAAAGAAAGCATACCCTCCCTGATGAACAAGAATGGTGACCTAGTATCAACAGATGAGGAGAAGGCTGAGGTACTCAACAACTTTTTGCCTCAGTCTTCACTGGTAACCTCTCTCCTCATCCCTCCCAAGCAGATGGACTGCAGGATGGAGACCAGAGGGATAAAGCCCCTCCCACTGTAAGGGAAGATCATGTTCATGACCACCTGAGGAACCTGGATATACATAAGTCTATGGGACCTGATGAGATGCATCCCAGAGTCCTGAGGGAACTGGCTGATGTAGTCACTAAGCCACTCTCCATGATATTTGAGAAGTCATGGCAGTCAGGTGAAGTCCTTGGGGACTGGAAGAAGGGAAACATTGTACCCATATTTAAAAAGGGTAGAAAGGAGGACCAGGGAAACTACCGACCTGTCAGCCTCACCTCTGTGCCTGGGAGGATCATGGAACAGATCCTCCTAGAAGCTATGCTAAGGCACATGGAGGACAGGGAAGTGATTCAAGGCAGCCAGCATGGCTTCACCAAGGGCAAGTCCTGCCTGACCAACCTAGTGGCCTTCTATGATGGAGTGACTGCATCAGTGGACAAGGGAAGAGCTACGGATGCCATCTATCTGGACTTCTGTAAGGCCTTTGACACAGTCCCCCAAAACATCCTTCTCTCTAAACTGGAGATATATGGATTTGATGGGTGGACTGTTTGGTGGATAAGGCAATGGCTGAATGGTTGCATCCAGAGGGTAGTGGTCAATGGCTCAACGTCCAAATGGAGACTAGTGATGAGTGGTATCCCTCAGGGGTCCATATTGGGACCATTACTGTTTAATATCTTCATCAATGACATAGACAGTGGGATCGAGTGCACCCTCAGCAAGTTTGCAGTTGACACACCAGAAGGACGGAATGTTATCCAGAGAGACCTAGACAAGCTGGAGAGGTTGCCCTGTGAGAACATCATGAGGTTCAACAAGGCCAAGTGCAAGGTCCTGCATCTGGTTTGGGGCAACCGCCTATATCAATACAGGCTGGGGGATGAAGAGATTGAGAGCAGCCCTGTGGAGGAGTTGTGGGTACTGGTGAACGAAAAGCTGGACATGAGCCAACAATGGGCGCTTGCAGCCCAGAATCCCAGAATCACGGGTTGGAAGGGACCTCAGGGATCATCTAGTCCAACATTTCTAGGAAGAGCACAGTCTAAACAAGATGTCCCAGCACCCTGTCCAGCTGACTCTTGAAGGTGTCCAACGTGGCCAAGTCAACCACTTCCCTGGGGAGATTATTCCAATGGTTGACTGTCCTCACTGTGAAAAATTTCCCTCTCGTGTCCAATCTGAATCTCCCCAAGAGCAATTTGTGTCCATTCCCCCTTGTCCTCTCCATGTGACTCCATGTAAAAAGGGAGTCTTCGTCTTCTTTGTAGCTACCCTTTAAGTACTGGTACATGGTGATGAGATCCCCTCTGAGCCTCCTTTTCTCAAGGCTGAACAAACCCAGTTCTCCCAGCCTATCCTCATATGGCAGGCTTCCCAGTTCTTTGATCATCCTGGTGGCCCTTCTCTGGACCCCTTCCAGCCTGTCCACATCCTTTTTGTATAGAGGGGACGAGAACTGTACACAGTACTCCAGGTGTGGCCTGACAAGTGCTGAGTAGAGCGGGATGATGACTTCTTTATCTCTGCTGGCGATGCCTTTTTTGATGCAACCCAGCATCCTGTTGGCCGCCTTGTCTGCAGCAGCACACTGTTCGCTCATGTTGAGCTTTCTGTCCACCAGGACCCCCAGGTCCCTTTGTACAGAGCTGCTCTCCAGCCAGGTGGATCTCAGTCTGTGCTGCACTCCCGGATTATGTTTTCCCAGGTGCAAGACCTTACACTTGTCCTTGTTGAACTTCATAAGGTTCTTGTGAAGGCCAACTGTATCCTGGGCTGCATCCAAAGAAGCATGGCCAGCAGGTCAAGGGAGGTGATTCTGCCCCTCTACTCCGCTCTGGTGAGACCCCACCTGGAGTACTGTGTCCAGCTCTGGAGCCCTCAGCACAAGAAGGACATGGACCTGTTGGAGCATGTCCAGAGGAAGGCCACAAAAATGATATGAGGGATGGAGCACCTCTCCTGTGAAGAAAGGCTGAGAGAGTTGGGGGTTGTTCAGCCTGGAGAAGAGAAGGCTGCAGGAAGACTTTATTGCAGCCTTCCAGTACTTAAAGGGGGACTATAGGAAAGATAGGGGCAATCTCTTTACCAAGGCCTGTTGTGACAGGACAAGGGGTAATGGTTTTAAACTAAAGGAGGGTAGATTTAGACTGGATATAAGGAAAAACATTTTTACAGTGAGGGCGGTGAAGTGCTGGAATGGGTTGCCCAGAGAGGTAGTAGAGGCCTCATCCCTAGAAACTTTCAAGGTCAGGTTGGACGGGGCTCTGAGCAACCTGATCTAGTTGAAGATGTCCCTGCTCACTGCAGTGGGGTTGGACTAGATGACCTCTAAAGGTCTCTTCTAACCTAAACCATTCTATGATCCTATATCTAGTGCTCTGTGCCCCTCCAACCTATAGGAAGCTGAGGGAGGTACTAGAACAAGCTTCAACATGGACCAACAAAATAATGTTTAATTTGCAGAATCTGGAAAATTTACTTTCACGTATTTTATGCCATGCAGAGAGATAGGTAATGCGGGGTGCATTGTAATACACCGAAGTCTAACCCACTAATATAATTGTTTCTTTTTATATTACAGTAGCACCAAAAGCACTAATTCAAGATTGAAGCTATACATGTAAACAGACATGGTTCTTTTCCTTACCTGGTCATATTAAAAGTAAACTTGCCTTTAGTTCACTGAGGAGCAGGAGTGTGGGAGATGAATTTGCAAGTAACTTAGTGCTGTTTGACACGTCCTTGAGCTGAAGCAGCGTGGCAGTAAAAAACAGAGACAGGAGCGTGGGAATGCCAAGAAAGAATTAAGTAAGCTAAAACAAATGAGGTAACGCAAATAGAACAGCCTATTAGAATGTAGCATAAGGTACGTGCTTAGAGCTAGCTGACAAATAACAGAAACTGTTTGTGCGCGTGATCGCGTGGAGAATGTGTCAAAAAGATATAAAAGCAGTGAAAAGCTGGCAATAAAGGTCTTCTGAGGAATATCTGTCAGGAGTCCGTGACATTCATCCCTGCAAATGGTGACCCCCGACATGGGAGAGCAATGCTGACGAGCAGCGTCTGCAGGGATCCCAGCCGGACAAATCAAGCTGACGGCAGGACTGCAGCTCTAATCCCGGGACATCACCTTAATATTAAAGGTGAGCGGCTGAGGCAGTAAGCATGGGAGCTAATCTCTCTGCTGAAGAAGAGGCGATTGTTAAGTTACTGATTCAGTTATTGAGCAAACGAGGCATTAAATATGATACTTTTAAAGTAAAGTTATTACTGAAATTCCTGCAAAAGCATGGGGCTCCATCAACAGTCTCAGCAGTGTTCGATGTTAAAACATGGGAAGAAGCAGGGACAACAGTATGGGAGGCCGCCTCCTGAGGGGATGAGACTGCCAAGGAGGTGATGACCACCTGGCGGCTTGTGTTGGAAACATTAAAGTCCCGGCAAGCGGAGAAAAGAGTGGAAACCATTGCTGTGCAGACAGTGACCAGAGGCGTGGATGGGGGCGATGAGACTCCCTGTAGGGAGTCCCTGCCAGAAAATGACTTAGTAGATTTAGACGCAGACACCGAGCCTTTGCTATCACCCCTGTTAAAGCTGACAGCTCTGCCGTCCATACTCTTGTGACTCCCTGTCAGGTCGGCAGATGGGTGCCTCAGTGCCTTTCAACAGAGTCACTCGTCTCTTCTTTTTACGGTATCCACTCTGTGCTGCTGGTACAGTTGCACCTTGCAGACCTTGCTCATGAGTGTTTGCATCCACTAAAGCTACAAATCTGTTGGTGGTGGTGATACTAGGAGGTGGGGGCTGAAGCAGAGCCCTGCTTTTACATATCACCAAGGTCCAAGGTGCCTCCTTCTCAGTGGTGTCTGCTGCAGGAGTGCAGTTCTGAGACCAGCTATCTATCTCTGCCTCAGTTCTACTAATATTACTCAGCCTTCTAACTGTCTCTTGCAACTCAGCCACCTGGCACGGCAGATCATCAACCTGTGCACACCTTGTGCAGGTACTTACCTTCTCACCAGGCAAGGGGTTGGGGCACATGTTGCAACCTACCATCTGTACTGAAGCCTCCTTCCTTACCAGCTCCATCTGGGTGGATGCATCAGACATCTCTGGGCCTTTCGCCATGGGGACACTGGTATTAGCTCTTCAGTGAGTTCTCACCATCCTGGCAGAGACCTAGAAAACTTCCCAGGCTGTGGGCCTACAAGACGGATGCAGCACCCTCCCTGCTCGCTCTGCCTGCGCAAAATGCTGCGCCACACCCTGTCACTCGCGCTCCCTAGGGGCCGTTTAAACCTCCCGCGGTTGCTCGCGGCAACGCCCAGTCCGCGTCAGCCTCCCTCGCGAGAGCTGCCAGGCCGCTCTGTGCTTCCTCGGGCTTCCCTGGCTCCGGGAACCCCCTTGTCCTCCCCAATCTAGCGCCCAACCGCGGAACTTACCGTTGCCACCGACTATTCTTTGTCAGGTCAAACAGACACATGTATACTATCAATTGTTTCCTCCAATAGGAAATATTCTGTCTTTATATATTTACATAATGCATGCCAATTATAGCTTATGTAACAAACAATGTATTAGTGGTTATACAAGGTAACCTAAAATCTACAGTTCGATAATTATCTTTAAGAATGTTATACATGTCAATAATTAAAATTAATAATGCTGTGATATTATTTGTAAAACACATCAAGATTTAAAGTATCGCAGCCTTGCATTACATCAGCAATTTAAAAAAAATTATTTAAAAAGAACTTACAAAAAAAAAACACACCAGTGGACATGAATACCTTAATGGCAATGGATTTCAGTTTATCCAGAACTTTTAACCCTAGTTCTCCTTCAGAAATGTTGATTCTTGAAGACAGTTACTAAGCTTTGAACAATTCTTACAAGTATGTGATGACTCAGAGAGTGGTTATAAAAAAAAGAGCAAAAATAAGTTCTATATAATGTATTAACATCACTGTGCTTGCTCACCTCCACCCTCCACTACCACTCTGGCTAAGTGGGCAACAATGCAAATGATACAGAAGTTATTTGTAATTATTAAGCCATAATAAAAATAAAAATGCTATTTTTTTTCTTGAATGGAAATCTAAGTTAAATTGGACTTTAGAATAGGAGGAACATCTCTCCAGCTCATGTTCTATCTTCTCAAAAAACTATAAGAGGAATAAATCCAATGAAGAACTCCTTAGAACTTGTAACTCAAGATGGAATACAGTGTGTGACAGGGCAAGAATCTGTGACAGCTGGATCACTTTAATAATGTAATAATTTTTCAGCCTTCTAACGCCTATAAAAAGCAGATTGAAAAAAATAAATAAAAAGCATATTTCCAGGGTCTCCCAACACAATTTAAAGTACCATAAAAATCTTGTGTTCAGACAAGCTTCAGCCATTACATGCTTTGGAATTGCCCTGAAGTTCCTCTAACATGCATCAGTGGCTGGCATTGCTCATGAAAACTGTCTTTTCCAACTTCACCTTACAAATTCAGCTGAGCTGGGCCTCTTCATCTAAGAAAGATTGCAGAGGAAGGCATGTGTTGCAAATGTGTAAATAAGTTTTAATTGCACTTCTTTGGGGGGTTGTTCTGACTTGAAAGAAGCCCAATCTCAAAATTCCTCACAAAACAGAAATGTCAGACTTCCAAAAGACCCTTCTCTTAAAAAAGAGAAAAATGAAAACAAGCATTCTGCAAATTCAACACTCTCGGATTCTGTGAAAAACAATCAAGCATGAAGTAACAAGTACAGAAACTCTGTGAACCAGTGAAAGCATTCACTTACATGTTCAGACACAAAGTAAGAGGAACTGTTATAGAAAGAGGAACTGTTATAGAAAACCACCACAACAGTGCACCGGCGGCAATATCACACCAACCGAGACTCCCTGATTCCTATCCATGAGCTCATTCACCGACTGGAGAGCCAAGGAGTGATCAGTAAGACCGGCTCACCCTTTAACAGTCCCATATAGCCAGTGCGGAAGTCTAATGGAGAGTGGAGGCTAACAGTAGACTATCGTGGCCTGAACGAAGTCACTCCACCGTTGAGTGCTGCTGTGCCAGACATGCTAGAACTTCAATACGAACTGGAGTCAAAGGCGGCCAAGTGGTATGCCACAATTGATATCGTTAATGCATTCTTCTCAATCCCTCTGGCAGCAGAGTGCAGGCCATAATTTGCTTTTACTTGGAGGGGCATCCAGTATACCTGGAATCGACTGCCCCAGGGGTGGAAACACAGCCCTACCATTTGCCATGGACTGATCTAGACAGCACTGGAACAAGGTGGAGCTCCAGAACACCTTCAGTACATTGATGACATCATTGTGTGGGGCAATAGAGCAGTAGAAGTTTTTGAGTAAGGGAAGAAGATAGTTCAAATCCTTCTGAAAGCTGGTTTTGCCATAAAACAAAGTAAGGTCACGGGACCCACACAGGAGAAGCAGTTTTTTAGGAATAAATGGCAAGATGGCCGTCATCAGATTCCAATGGATGTGATCAACAAAATAGCAGCCATGTCTCCACCAACCAGCAAAAAGGAAACACAAGCTTTTATAGGTGTTGTAGGTTTTTGGAGAATGCATACTCCAAATTGCAGTCTGATCGTAAGCCCTCTCTATCAAGTGACCCGGGAGAAGAATGGTTTCAAATGGGGCCCTGAGCAATGACAATCCTTTGAACAGATTATACAGGAGATAGTTCATGCAGTAGGCCTTGGGCCAGTCTGGGCAGGAGAAGATGTAAAAGATGTGCTCTACACCGCAGCCAGTTTTTTACCCAGCAAGGAGTACACCTGTCCAAGCCATGAGCTGCCAGCTTCTCTAGGAGGATGCTGTGGGAGACAGTATCAAAGCTTTACTGAAGTCCAGGTAGACAACATCCACAGCCTTTCCCTCATCCACTAGGTGAGTCACCCTGTCATAGGAGGAAATCAGGTTGGTCGGGCAGGACCTGCCTTTCATGTACCCATGCTGGCTGGGCGTGATCCCCTGGTTGTTTTGCACATTCCTGGTGAGCTCACTCAAAATGAACTGCTCCATAACCTTCCCCATTACCAAGGTCAGGCTGACAGGCCTGTACTTCCCCAGATCCTCCTTCCAGCCCTTTTTGTAGATGGGCATCGAATCGGCAAGCCTCCAGTCATCTGGGACCTCCCCTGTTAACCAGGCCGGCTGATAAATGATGGAGAGTGGCTTGGCAAGCTCCTCTGCCAGCTCCCTCACTACTCCTGGGTGGATCCCATTCAGCCCCATAGACATGTGACTGTCCAGGTGTAGCAGCAGGTCGTAAACTGCTTCCTCCTGGATTATGGCGAGGGTTTATTCCGCTCCCTGTCCCTGCCTTCCAGCTCAGGGGGCTGAATACCCTTGGGATAACTGGTCTGACTGTTAAAGACTGAGGCAAAGAAGGCATTGAGTACCTCAGCCTTTTTCTCATCCTCAGTGGCAACGTTCCCCTCTGCATCCAATAGAGGTTGGAGATTCTCTTTGGTTCTCTTTTTGTTGTTGATATATTTGTAAACACATTTTTTTGTTATCCCTTACAACAGTGGCAAGGCTGAGTTCTACCTGGGCTTTTGCTTGCCTAATTTTCTCTCTGCAAGACTTAACAAGCTCTCTGTACTCTTCTTGTGTAACCTGCCCCTTCTTCCAAAAGCAGTAGACTCTCCTTTTTTTCTTGAGTGTCAGCAGAATCTCCCTGTTCATCCAGGCTGGTCATCTTCCCTACCTGGGAATGTGAGGTAACCTTACAACCAGGTTATCTACCCAGGCAGCAATATCTTGCCACAATACTGCAACCTAGATTGGGTTGCCTCTGCGCTGCCAGTTGTTCTGCTTCCACTGCTGGTAACCACCCTCACAGGGCATTTGCCACCATCCAGGAGTCAGAATAGAGATAGAGCACTGGCCACTTTTCCCGTTCAGCAATGTCAAAGGCCAGCTGGATGGCCTTTACCTCTGCAAACTGGTTTCGATTCACCTTCTCCTTCAGCAGTTTCTGTGACTTGTTATATAGGACTCCATACAGCAGCCTTCCATCTCCAGTGCTTTCCCACAAGGCGACAGGACCCATCAATGAACAGGGCATATTGCTTTTCATTTTCTGGCAGTTTGTTATACAGTGGGGCTTCTTCAGCATGTGTCACCTCCTCCTCTGGCAATATTCTGAAATCTTTGCTTTCTGGCCAGTCCATAATCACTTCCAAGATTCCTGGGTGACCTGGGTTTCCTATTCGAGCCCGTTGGGTGATCAGTGTGAACCATTCATTCCATGTAGCATCAGTTGTATGATGTCACTGGGTAAAAACATGGCTGAATGGCTGAGCCCAGAGAGTTGTGGTGAATGGAGCTAAATCCAGTTGGCGGCCAGTCACGACCGGGGTTCTCCAGGGCTCACTGGTAGGGCCAGTCTTGTTTAATTTCTTTATCAATGATCTGGATGTGGGGATTGACTGTACCCTCAGTAGGTTTGCAGACGAAAGCAAGTTGGGTGGGAGTGTTGAACTTGAGCGCAGGAAGGCCCTACAGAGGGACCTGGGCAGGCTGGATCGATGTGCCGAGGCCAATTGTATGAGGTTTAATAAGGCCAAGTGCCGGGTCCTGCACTTGGGTCACAAAAACCCCATGCAGTGCTACAGGCTTGGGGAAGAGTGGCTGGAAAGCTGCGTGGCGGAGAAGGACCTGGAGGTGCTGGTTGACAGCTGGCTGAACATGAGCCAGCAGTGTGCCTAGGTGGCCAAGAAGGCCAACAGCATCCTGGCTTGTATCAGGAACAGTGTGGCCAGCAGCAGTAGGGAAGTGATCGTGCCCCTGTACTCGGCACTGGCGAGGCCACACCTCGAATATTGTGTTCAGTTTTGGGCCCGTCACTACAAGAAGGACATTGAGCTGCTGAAGCATATCCAGAGAAGGGCAACAAAGCTGGTGAAGGGTCTAGAGAGGTCTTACAAGGAGAAGCTGTGGGAACTGGGGTTGTGTGAAGAAGAGGAGGTTGCGGGGAGAACTTATCGCTCTCTACAACTACCTGAAAGGAGGTTGTAGCGAGGTGGGGGTCGCTCTCTTGTCCCAAGTTACTAGCGATAGAATGAGAGGAAATGGCCTCAAGCTGCATCGGGGAGGTTTAGATTGGATATTAGGAAGAATTTCTTTACTGAAAGAGTGGTCAGGCATTGGAACAGGCTGCCCCGACAGGTGGTAGAGTCACCATCCCTGGAGGTATTTAAAAGACTTGTAGACACGGTACTTCAGGGCATGGTTTAGGAGACATGGTAGTGTTGGGCTGACAATTGGACTTGATGATCACAGAGGTCTTTTCCAACCTTAATGATTCTATGTGGATGCTCACATACCCAAGAGTCGAGCCACTGAAGAACATCCAAACAACCAGCAGGTAGATCAGGCTGCTAAGACTGAAGTGGCTGAGGTGGATCTGGACTGGCAACATAAGGGTGAACTAGTTATACCTCTGTGGGCCGATGACACCTCAGGCCATCAAGGAAGAGATGCAACATACAGGTGGGCTCGTGATCGAGGGGTGGACTTGACCATGGACGCTATTGTGGAGGTTATCCATGAACTTGAAACATGCGCTGCAATCAAGCAAGCGAAGCGGGTAAAGCCTCCGTGGTATGGGGGACGATGGCTGAAATATAAATATGGGGAGGCCTGGCAAACTGATTATATCACACTCCCACAGTACCGCCAAGGCAAGTGCCATGTGATTACAATGGTGGAAGCAAGCACTGGGTTGCAGGAAACACATCCCGTGCCCCATGCCACTGCCCAGAACACTATCCTGGGTCTCGAAAAACAAGTCCTGTGGCGACATGGCACCCCAGAGAGAATTGAGTCAGACAAGGGTATTCATTTCCGAAATAACCTCATAGACACCTGGACCAAAGAGCATGGCATTGAGTGGGTGTATCACATCCCCTATCATGCACCAGCCTCTGGGAAAATTGAACGGTACAATGGACTGTTAAAAACTACACTGAGAGCAATGGGGGGTGGGACATTTAAACACTGGGATACGCATTTAGCGAAAGCCACCTGGTTAATCAACACTAGGGGATCTGCCAATCAATCTGGCCCTGCCCAGTCAGAACCCTTACATACTGTGGAAGGGGATAGAGTCCCTGCAGTGCATGTTAAAAATATACTGGGCAAAACAGTCTGGGTTCTTCCTGCTTCAGGCAAAGGCAAAGGCAAAGCCATTCGTGGGTTATCTTTTGCTTGAGGACCTGGGTGCACTTGGTGGGTGATGCGGGAGGATGGAGGAGTCCAATGTGTACCTGAAGGGGATTTGATTTTGGGTGAGAACAGCAATGAACTGAATGGTATGATGTTAATTGCTATATAATATTGTATTTAATCTCTTCTGTGGTTGCTATATGCCATATCAATGAGATCACAGTAGAAATCTCCCAGATCAATGGAGAATGAACTTTGATGAAACCAAGAAAAGTGCAGCGGTGATGGAATCAGGACTAGCTTCATCACGCAACAGTCCAACAGCACACACCATTTCTCCTGCCCTGAATGACTGTGTGGATAAATGGAGCCCAATGTGATGGACTAAATGAAATCAATGGACATTTTTGTGGACGTTTGTGGATATTTTATGGAAATTTTATGGGGTGGTCCATAGACTGAGGGAATGATGTCTGTGTGTTATGTCAAAGAATGGGAAGGGGGGTGGTGGTTGGTGAGGTTGTATTGGATATTATGGGACCTAGGCATGGCATAAATGGTATGGAATAAGGGGTGGAGAATGTGCTGGTTTTGGCTGGGATAGAGTTAATTTTCTTCACTGTAGCTGGTATAGTGCTGATGGCACATTGATCTTTTGGTTGATTATTCCCCTTTCCCCCCCTCCCCCCGGGTTTTACCTCTCTCTCTTGTTATTTTCCTTTTCATTATATTATTGTTGTTGTTTTCATTATTATTGTTTTAGTTTAATAATTAAACTGTTCTTATCTCAACCCATGAGCTTTCTCACTTTTACCCTTCTGATTCTCTCCCCCATCCCGCTGGTGGGGGAGTGAGCGTGCAGCTGTGTGGGGCTGAGTTGCTGGCTGGGGCTAAACCGCAACAATGCCGAAATACAGAATTGGACATGCTTCTGCATTTATGATAACATCTTGCCTGCCCTCTCCATGGTTCAAAACCTACCCAAAAGTCTGGAGTACAAGCATATGTTGTCACTTAACGCTACAGGGACAGGCAGGTGGTTCTAGGGATTGTTAGCTTATTGTTACACAAAATTTCTAGCAGTTAGCATAGCTTTCATTTAAGCAGAGTTTCTAGTAATCAGCGTAGCTTTCTTACTCTATAGAGTTTTTAGTCACCTGGACTTTTAAGTCACCAGATTGGGTCAAATTCTTAATAAGCAGCGTGTGATACAGTAATCGTAATCTAGATTCAGTCTTTACCTAAAAGAACATGGAGTCTCTCAGTCCTTGGAGGAGGAAGAAAATGGTGGAGGCATCCCTGACCACTGGGGGATCATGGGTTTTGCCATCCAACAGCAGTTCTGGTCTAAGTCCCACTTAGGACTTGCAGCTGCTTGATTTTATAGTCAATATCTCACATGCTGTTACGCTTCCCTGTTCCATATCAGGTGGCACCACATCCTGGCAACAGTGCTTGGTAGGCAAATAGTATTGTCCTAATGCTGATGGGGGTTTATCTGTTCTATAACAGGGGTCATCGCATCCTGGTGACAACAACAGTGTTGAAAAGGAGAAGAGAGAAGGGGGTGATATGTGATCAGCACACTTAAATATTATGGCTGTTTGTCTTAGAAAATAGCATTGGTTAAACAAGGAGTACTGGTCACACATGCTTTAATAGAAATCATATTCTGTATTCTGCAATGTGTGTACAGTAGGTGTATTCAGACTGGCAACAGATTTTAGATGGCTTAAGTACTTAGTGGTGTGTCCTTTCCATAGCATTGTAATATTGGTTGAGATTAACACAGCCTTGTTATTCTGGAATGAAAGTGTCTCTGCACAGTTATTCAGATGCAAATAGTGCTTTAACTTATCTAGCTTCGTCTGCATTAACTTTCAAGCAGAGGTATACCCTTGGATCCTGCTTTTCACTGTTGCGGCCGAGTGGTGTGGGTTTACTTTTTTACTTCCCCCCCCCTTAACGCTGTGGATGAATCCGCGTTAGAGGAATGCAGTAGCCACTCAGGGTAAGCGCCCTCCTCGTGACAGTGCTGTCCAGTCCGCGCGGCTGCTCGTTACCCCTCTGAAGCATTTAATG
Source organism: Phalacrocorax carbo (assembly GCF_963921805.1). NCBI lineage: Eukaryota > Metazoa > Chordata > Aves > Suliformes > Phalacrocoracidae > Phalacrocorax > Phalacrocorax carbo. The sequence goes on from NW_026990245.1 coordinate 132,416, forward strand.
TCGGTGACGCGCGCTGCGTTTGGCAGGGCTGCTCCCGGTGCCGAGAGCATCAGCTCGCCGTCGTTTCAGCAAGTGCTAAATGCAGCAAAACGTACGTTTTCAGGAAGCGGCTCTCGCCTAAGCCCTCCCGTCTAGGGCGATATCCCGGAATACGCAACTGTTTTCCAGCGGCGGGGAGCGGTGGGGTGGGGGGAGGAAGGACGAACGAACGACAATCTCCGGGGTGCACCGCCCCTTGGCTGTGCGGCGGCGCCGGGCGGCACGTGACTGGGGGGGCTGTATTGGTCGTGGCACTAGCGCAGTTGCTGGGCGTGGGTGGGGCTGCTGGTAGCAGGATTGAAGCACAAGCGGTTACAGAGATGGGGTGAGTGTATGCGCGCGTGGCGACACAGAGCCGCCGGATCCTGGTGGCCTTGCTGCGGGGGGAACCGAGGATGGCTCCCTGCGGTGCTCAGCCACGCCTGTGACGGAGGCAGTGGCGTCGGAAAGGGAGAAAAAACGCTTTTGTAGTTAAAATAGGCGGGGGCGGGGAGGAAGAAAAAGGCTTGTTGACATGAAAAGGGGTGGGGGAGGGGAGGAACTGTATCTAAGGAAAGGAGCATCAGATAACGAAGAATGGAAGGGATATATGGCTAGCAGGTCGTCCTGTCCCCTCGCGCTGCCACAGCGGCAGCTGCCGGCGAGGGTCACAAAGCGTCTACCGGTGTGCCCTGCCGCGGCTGTGCCGCCCTGCAGTGATGGGGAGAAGAGGGAGGGGAGGCAGGTATTTCAGGATGCGCAGCCCTTGCCTGTGGGGTCGGAACATGAACATGTTCCTCTGGGGATGACGCACGTCCCGTTGTGAAACGGTAAGGCGCTCACTTGTGTGTGGCACTAGCCCGGCGTTGTTAGTTACAGCACGCGGCGGCGCCGCCTCGGCGCTTCACTGGAGCAGCTTTTTCTCTTCGCTGGAAAATGAGGGCTGTACTGCTGCACTCAGAAATGCACTGGATAGGTGGCCAACTGCGAGCTATGTAGCAGCAGAAATACTGAGGATTCTTATAAGAGGAATGTTGTATGTTTAACGAACCCTAAAATTCTCTGACTTCTTAAAAATGTATTTAACACTACAAAGATGTGCTTAGATCTGTGCTTTAACCTGAATGCTCTGGGAAATGTTAATGAGTGGGCCCTTTTTCTTTGTCAGATACGCAGCTTTTATTCTAGTAGTTAGGTCATTGCCATCAAAATACACCTTGGTTTTGCAAAAACAAGATTTTTTGGAAGACACGTGCTGCCAAATTACTGGATCAGATTTACTATTTGAGTCAAAACTTAATCTCTTCTGTTGACTTAGGTGTAGGACTTTGTGAACTGTAGGGAGTATTTTTCATTTGATAGTTTTTTTCAGTGGATCAGCAAAACTCAGTTTAGACTGGTTTGGATACACATGTTGAAAGATGCCTTTTAAAGGTGTAGCAGGACATGTACAACTTTAGTTTGTATAGAAGTATTTTTATTGTTGTGCATATATGAATAATACAATATAGATTAATTTAAACTTAAATCCTTTCCTTTCTCTGTTTTTTGTTCTGTTGAAAGTGCATCTTAATATTTTTATACTTTATTTTTAATATTTAGTTTGCCTTTTTGTTATTTCTAATGCACTTAATTTCTGAATATTTTATCAAAATTACAGTTCTTTGAAAATACATAAATATATGCACTGAAAGTAGTTTCCTGGAGCCAGACTTCTGTATTTTTAAGGAGACTCCAAGAAACTGATAAAACACTTTCCTCCTCCTTAGTTCTGTTAAATGCAACGATGCACAAAAAAGGTTTGACAAAGACAACTCTAACTTACTGAGTTTGCAATGAAGTCCTTGTTACTAAAATGACAAGCTTGTGAATAAGCAAAGAACAGTTTTCAGTGATGGCTGTTTTCTACTCCTTCCCGCATCTCTCTGACTGATGACCTGGGCATGCTTCATATGAGTCTCGTACCTTCAGTTCCTGTTCTCGTTCATTTTGCAACGCTGCTGTTCCATTCATGGACACTCTTATTCCACACTGTTTTCTTAATTCTGTTTAACTATACCCAAAGTCTTAGAGCCCTTTTAGTGTCCTTGTTGTGTCTATGTGCCCACATAATCTAGATGAGGGGGGAGAAACCAAACCAAACCAAAATAACCTCCCTTCTACTTGAGTAGGCATGTTTGGGTTTCAGTGCATATAGAGATAGGAAGATAAATAGGTTTACAACAGAAGCTATTTTAGTAAGGCTTAGGCGATACTGGAAAAGGCACAAATATCTTTAATATCTTTGTGCTCTATCTGGAAAGAATCAGGATAATGGGCTTTTATGACCTGAGGAGGATGGAGTATTTTTCAGTGAGTGTACAAGGAGAGTATTAAAACCTGTGAAGGATAAGTATACTATGATAAGTATTTTTAAATTAGCAGGCCTGGAAGACTTGCCCCAAACTGAACTGGATAAGACGTGTAGATGTGGTGCTTAGGGACATGGTTTAGTGGTGGACTTGGTGGTGCTAGGTTAACGGTTGGACTTGATTATCTTAATGGTCTTTCTCAACCTAAACGATTCTATGATCTATTATATCCTTGGTTTCGTATTGTTATAATTAAAGTACTTAAAAGTAAGGACGCTGTCATGGTTTTAGCTGGGAGAGAGTTAATTTTCTTCACTGCAGCTGGCATAGTGCTGTGTTTTGGACTTGGTATGAAAACAATGTTGATAACACACAGATGTTTTAGTTGTTGCTGGGTAGTGCTTGTACTAGTCAAGGACTTTTCTAGCTTCCCATGCTCCGCTGGGTGCACAGGAAGCTGGGAGGGGAGGGGGCACAGCTAAGAGAGCGGATTCAAACTGGCCAAAGGGATATTCATTATCATGTAACGTTGTCGTGGTTCAGCCTCAGCTGGCAACTGAACACCACGCAGCCGCTCGCTCACCCCCCCCCACCCCTGTGGGATGGGGAAGAGAATCGGACGAGCAAAAGAACTTGTGGGTTGAGATAAGCACAGTTTAATAACTACAATAGAATGATGATGATAAATGATTATGATAATAATGACAGTAATGTTAATAAAAGGGAAAAGGAAGGAAAGGGAAAACAGGGAACAAAAACGCAGAAACACGAACGATACAACCGCTCACCACCCGCCGACCGACGCTGCCCGTCCCCGAGCCGCGATTGCTCCCTCCTCCCCCGGCCAGCCCCTCCCAGGTAGCATACTGGGCATGATGTTACATGATATGGAATATCCCTTTGGTCAGTTTGAACCCACTCTCTTAGCTGTGCCCCCTCCCCTCCCGGCTTCTTGTGCACCCAGCAGAGCATGGGAGGCTAGACATGTCCTTGACTAGTATAAGCGCTGCCCAGCAACAGCCCAAACATCTGTGTGTTATCTCAACAGGGTTGTTTTTTTTTTTTTTTTCCATGCTAATTTCAAAGCACAGCACTACACCAGCTAGAGTGAAGAAAATTAACTCTATCCCAGCTGAAACCATGAGAAACGTCATGCCCAGTATGTTAACTGGGAGGAGCTGGCTGGGGGAGGGAGGCAGCAATTGCGGCTTGGGGATGGGTAGCGTTGGTTGGCAGGTGGTGAGCAGTTGTATCACTTGTGTTTCTGTTATTTTCCCTTTTTCCCTTTTCCTTTTTATTATATTATCATCATTATTGTTATTACTCTAATAATAATCATTATTATAATTATTCTAATTATTAAACTGTTCTTATCTCAACCCACAAGTTTTCTTTTTTTGCTTTTGCTCTTCCGATTCTCTCTCCCATCCCACAGGGTAGTGGGGGGAGTGAGCAAGCGGCTGTGTGGTGTTTAGTTGGCTGACTGGGGCTGAACCATGACAGATGCTTTTGTATAATGGTATGATTTCCCCTTGTGTATTGTGGCTTCCCCTAATACCTAAAGCAATTATCATCATCTTCCATTTGCTGAATAATGTATCAAATGGAAGCCTACTGAAAAAAAGCTATTGAATTGATGTTAGTTCTAGGCATTAATAGTTTGGTTTAATGGCCTTAAATGAAATGTTTAGTAAGTTGAGTGATAAATGGGAAAGATTGAGGTGTGATTTTATGTTTAGATGTGTATGTTTTTTTGTTTTTGTTTGTTTGGGTTTTGTTTTCTTTTCTAAAACATTTAAATCTAGTATGTTCTCTTATTTTTCCAGGGCTGAGGATAGCCCAGGATGGCTGCAGCTTCATATGACCAGTTGCTAAAGCAAGTTGAGGTATTAAAGATGGAGAACTCAAGCCTTCGACAAGAGCTAGAGGACAACTCAAATCACCTAACGAAGCTGGAAACTGAGGCATCTAATATGAAGGTATTGCAGCCCATATGTCTGTGTGTATCACCATTTCTGTTATTGCCTTTTGGTTTTGACTATGTATGAATGTTTTAATGGACTGGTATTGCTCAAGAAATTTTATGTGCCTTTTTTTTAGATTCCTACAGAAATATTTTTCCATGCTGTGTAAGGGAAAATTATTAATCAAATCTACTTGATTATGAAAACTGTTTTTTGAAATTTGAAAACTAAAACAACATTTCAAAACAGTTTTTAGATACGCCTTTCCGTTTTCATATCTTCTTTTCTGGTCTTTCATGATAAGCCCTACCATTTTACCACTGTTGTACTTCCCAGCAGGAAGTCCAGTCTGTTGACATAGTTTATGACAAAGCGGGCATTGCTCAGCTTTTGAAAACAGTAGAGAGACTGGAGATATTCAGTGTTTTAAGGTAAGTTTTAAAAAATTTTTAGTTTTATTACAATATTTACTTAACATCCCAAAAAGAAAAGCTCATTTTAAAATAATACCACAAGTCTCCAGTCTCTCTCAAGGCCTAAATCTATACTTACTAATTTCACCCAAATGTGTCTGTCTAGTGTTTATTGGCTAGGTGTAAGCCTTTGGAGCCACCTATCCAAGAGGAGACACTAAGCTCAGATGGCGTTTATCTCCCTACTGATCAAAATCCATCTATAGGTGCAGTTGTATTTTGTGTGATACATGGCACTGAACGGGGGAGAGTTTCACAAGCAATGTAGCTGCATTAATGTAGTGCTTTTCCTGAGCTGACAAATCCTGTTTCTTGGTGCTACAGCTAGGAAAACTGGGCTACGTTTGGTACCTAAGCTAACATGACTTAGAAATTGTTGGTATCACTGTATATACTACTGTATAGCGTAGGCATACTCTAAACATTAAACAACATTTGTATGCCCATCTCCTTGCTTTACTGTGTTCATGTGGTAGATTTATTGTTTACTTTATATGAAACGTGCTGATTTGATGAATGTAGCAATTTAAATGTATATTAAATTGAACTTTCTTTTTCTCTAGCATCTAGATTGAGCTATATATTCATTATAAGAAGAAAATTTTTCTTGTGTTCTGGATTACTGTCATTAGTTATGACAACACTTGAAATAACTACATATTTTTTTAGTTACATTTAATCTTTGCATTGCACTGCAAGATTAAAATTACTCTGCTTTCTGAATTGTAGTGAAATTATTCTTCGCTGGGTAAAAAAAAATGGCTGGATGGCCAGGCCCAGAGAGTTGTGGTGAATGGAGCTAAATCCAGTTGGTGGCCGGTCACAAGTTGTTCCCCAGGGCTCAGTATTTGGGCCAGATCTGTTTAATATCTTTATCAATGATCTGGACGAGGGGATTGAGTGCACCTTCAGTAAGTTTGCAGATGACACAAGTTGGGCGGGAGTGTTGATCTGCTTGAGGGTAGGAAGGCTCTACAGAGGGACCTGGACAGGCTGGATTGATGGGCCCAAGGCCAACGGTATGAGATTCAACAAGGCCAAGTGCCCGGTCCTGCACTTGGGTCACAACAACCCCATGCAACGCTACAGGCTTGGGGAAGAGTGGCTAGAAAGCAGCCTGGCAGAAAAGGACCTGGGTCAACATCTGGCTGAATCTGAGCTGGCAGTGTGCCCAGGTGGCCAATAGCATCCTGTCTTGTATCAGAAATAGCGTGGCCAGCGCAGGACTAGGGAAGTGATCATCCCCCTGTACTCGGCACTGGTGAGGCTGCACCTCGGATACTGTGTTCAGTTTTGGGCCCCTCACTACAGGAAGGACATTGAGTTGCTGGAGTGTGTCCAGAGAAGGGCAATGAAGCTGGTGAAGGGTCTGGAGAGCACAAGTCTTATGAGGGGCAGCTGAGGGAGCTGGGGTTGTTTAGTCTGGAGAAGAGGAGGCTGTGGGGAGACCTTATCGCTCTCTACAGCTACCTGAAAGGAGGTTGTAGTGAGGTGGGTGTTGGTCTCTTCTCCCAAGTAACAAGTGACAGGATGAGAGGAAACGGCCTCAAGCTGCGCCAGGGGAAGTTTAGGCTGGATATTAGGAAAAACAATTCTTCACCGAAAGGATTGTCAAACATTGGAACAGGCTGCCCAGGGAGGTGGTTCAGTCACCACTCCTGGAGGTATTTATAAGAGGTGTAGATGTGGTGCTTTGGGGCGTGGTTTAGTGGTGGACTTGGCAGTGATAGGTTAATAGTTGGACTTGATCTTAAGGGTCTTTTCCAACCTAAACGATTTTATGATTATAGTCCTTTACACCAGCTACTTGAAGCTACGTTTGGCATTAACAGCTCTGAAAAATATTGCTTGTTTGCTTAACTATGTATCAGAAAATTTGAGCTAGATCTGTCACTTATAGTATTATCTTAAGAAAAACAGTATAACAAATATCAATAATTCTCCCTTTCTCCCTGTCATTGCAGTCTAAAATAAGGGAGTGAAGAGTAGGAGATGTGATTATCTTCCTCATAGTTTGAAAAAGGGACAGAAATGTTTGGTGGGTCGTTGTCCTGTGTCCCATCCCATCTGTCCGTTCCCCCCCCCCTTTGTCCCCATATAGTTATCTTAGTTTTTTTTTTCTTTTGACTTTTGTGTGTATAATTAAATCTCCAGTGACTTAGAAACAGACCAGCTGTATAAGGTAGTCTCTAGGGCATTAATTTGGGATGTGGGACAGCTTTATGTACTTACTTCATATCTGGCAGATCACCAAACAGAAAGTGATTCTGTCACACTCCACTGAACTGTCTTTATTAGTATACTTTGAGTAGATATTTAATATTTTATTTTTCTGAAATGCTTTCCCGCACCTGAGGAATGTGTCCTAAAAAACCTCCACTGAACTCAGTATGTTTCTCTTCATTTGGGGTGGAGGGGATTGTTTAGATTAACTTGGGTTTTTAAATTATTTTATTTGTGGTTTTTTTTTGTTTTTGTTTTTTTTTTTAATCCCTATTCTATAAAAAAATTTCAACCAGCTCTATTCCTCATGAGTGTTTGCTTCTGGACCTGAAGTGAGACACTGTTTCTTTCCCTTGTTTGTTTTAGATGCATTTGAAAAGTGTTCAAACCTCGCTTTGCTGTATCTTGAATTTGAAAGATGGTTTAGGAATTATCTTGGGAATTGGAGTCTGTGGGTGAAAAAAAATTGAGATTATTGCAGGATCCTCTTTGGTCAAGAGATAATTTTAGCTTTATAAGCTTTAGGACAAGGCACGTGGTGGCTTTGTTTCACTGAAAGAGACTGCTTGCTTTATGGTTTGTGTAGTTCTAGCGCCATGTTTAAGAACAATTACAAGAAAAGTAATCGGAAGGACTCTCAACTTTCACTTCTGGTTCTTTAGCTACTGTATAAATAAGTAAAAGTCCAAATACTTTGAAAAACCAATCCTTTGGGATAGCACATAATTATCTCTGAGATGAAATAGAGCCCTAGCAGCCTCTCCCACCCAATACAATTCCAAATATTAATGGGAGAAAGGGAGTTGGTATTGGGGGAGATGAGCTGCGATTCTATGATGTGTTTATAGCAACATTGTCATTCTTATACCATTTGTTTTGTTCTGTGGGCTAGGGTAGAAACATCTCATGGCGATTCTTTGGACTGTTGATATGTTTACTTGTATCTCCTTTTCTGCCTTATTTCCTTACACAACTAATTAGATAATATACATGGGAAGGGCATTTTAAAGACGATATTGAATATTTCTAAAGAAAGAGATTTTGTAAGCAGTAGTGTTAAAAATGTTCTGCAAGTGTGCCTCATTTTAATAATTCCTCTCTCAGAAATGTAAGATAATCGTCCTAGAATTAAAAGCTTAACGTGAGCTCATCTTGTAGATGCTTTATTATAAACTGCTACTGACCTGTATAAGAATAATGTCTGAATGCTTCATGTTTAAAGCTAAGTTTCATATTTAAAAGTGAAAACTGTCCATTTGCAGACCAGAAGAAATGTTGGGGTAAATGAAGATGGATGCGATATCAGGGGTGCCAAAATGATTAATAAAACAATGTCCACTTTGTTTTTTAATTTGTGTTTTCTTAGGGGTTGACTGTTCAAACAAAAGAAATCCCTTAGAATATTATGACAAACTTGGGAAATGCAGCTGTTGCTATTAGCTTACTGTAGGATGAAATAGTAAGGAAAAAATGTTCTCTTTAAATAAACAGATATGCTATTTTACAGTCAGTGCAACAATGATGCGGGATAATAAATATAGGAGAATTGTTAAAGTCTAGATGTGTAGGTAATGAGAGTAACTACATAAAACACAGACTATGAAGAAATTTAGAAAAAAGATGGAGATAGCAATTTTATTTTTGTTCAAAACCTGTAAAATTCAAAGAGACAAAAATTGGTCCAGTGCTAGTTATATCTACTTTCTGCCTGTAAATGTAGAATTCTTGTCAGAAAGACCTCAATTTTTATATATATAAAATAACAAATGAACACTCTTCTGCTTAGTTTGTGTAACTGACAAGAATTTTTTGTCAGAGCATATATTTCTTTATGTAATATGTAATATATTAATATGAAATAGCTTTTTCCACATGTAAGATCTTGGTGGGAATTAAGTACATGTAATTTAACCTCAGGTATTCAAGAAGAAGCAAAATAATAACTTACGTCATGCTTGATTTCCACATTCACTCTGTCTCTGCTTGGGTTTTACAGTAAAATGAGTAATGTGTTGTCTTGTAAGAAAACAACATAGTACACAGTGTTCTGTGATTAAAAGGCTTTCCCTTTCATCATTATATAATATGTGTAAATTTATATTCTATATAATATTTTCCAATTCATTTAATTGCCTCTCTATTGTGTCCACATGTATCGATAATAAAATAGGAAGAATGTTATTTGAACTGGTTTTGATTTCTTAAATTATTTGAGAAGCATTCTAATGTATGTCCTAAAGGGAATGAAATCATGTAAGTACAAGCTGCATTTTCTGCTCCCTACAGAAGAGGTTTATGCATTTAACTCTCTGCTCATTCCTCTTTCTCTGCTGTAAGAGCAAAGATAAGCCTTATATTTTGCTCTTTTATGCTGTGAAGCATGCTTGAATAAGTCTTGAGAAAAGTATTGACTGGCTTATTTCTATGATTATATTTCTTACACTGTCCTAAGCCTCACTAATTTTTTTTTAGTGCAGTCTTCATGAGGACATGTTAAAAGTGCCTTGTCACTATTGCTGTTTGGACAATTTTAAACTAATGTTTTGGAGAATACTCCTGGAGAGAAAAATTTTTTAAAAAAGTATTCCTTTTCTGACAGCTACAAATGAACATTTTCAATTTTTTCATTATTTTTAAATATGAATCATGGTTCAGTGTTAAATAAAACCAGTTGAGATTAAGTACTTTTGGTATTCCATTGTGTTAGATAACAGCAAAAATACTTTATGCAGCTATATAAATTCCTTCTGGAAATTTAGGAAAGTCAAACTTCACCAGGAAAAGGTTGTCCGTTTTTTCAGCATCACTGATGAATACACTTTTTGAAGAAGAAAAAAAAATACTTTGACTATTACAACAGTCGTTGAATAAAAGTCAGTAGTTGAGATGAAAGAATACATAGTATTTCTGCAGTGATTCAGCTTAGCTACTCGTGTTAATTCAGTTAAAAAGCATGACTATAATAGCATATTAATGTTAAAATTATATAGTGCTTAGTGGTCTAGAAGACCTCTAGTATATGTTGTGGTAGTTGGCAAAGTAAAAAAAAAAAAAAAAATTTCAAATACTTATCTGTGGTGGGTTGACCTTGGCTGGCTGCCAGACCCCCACCCAGCTGTGCTCTCACTCCCCCTCCTCAATAGGATAGGGGGAGGAAATAAGATGGAAAAAAAGCTCATGGGTTGAGATACTGTCACAGGCAAAACAGGTTTGACTTGGGGAAAATTAATTTATTGCCACTTAAAAATAGAGTAGGCTGGTGAGAAACAAAGACAAAAAGTAAAACAGCTTTACCCCCACCCCTTTTTTCCAGACTCAACTTCATTCCTTTATTCCCAACTCCTTTATCCCCCGCCTGCGCAGCACATGGGGAACAGTGGGGTTGGGCTACGGTCAGTTCATAAGAATTCCTCTCTGCTGCTGCTTCCTCCTCACACTTTTCCCCTGCTCCAGCGTGGGCCCTTCCCACAGGCTGCAGCTTCCTTCAGGGCACATCCACCTGCTCTGGCTGGGGTCCTCCACAGGCTGCAGGGGAATCTGCTCCTGCACCTGGAGTGCCTCCTCCCCCTCCTTTTTCACTGCCCTTGGTCTCTGCAGGATTGTTTCTTGCAGTGTTTTGGTCGCGGTGGTTTGTTTTGTTTTGTTTTTTTTTCTTTATTCCCCCACTCTTGCTCTTCTCTTGCACACTACTGCACCTTTTTTTTTTACCCTTTCTGAAATATGTTTTCATGGAGATGCCATCAGTATCACTGATTGGTCCAGTTTTGGGCAGTGGTGGGTCTGCTACAGAGCTATCTGTAACTGGCTCTGTCCAGCACCAGGGCAACCTCTGGTGTCCTCTCACAGAGGCCACCCCTATAGACCCCTGCTACCATCTCCTTGCCATCTAAACCCAATACATTATCACAAAGTAGCATTTTAACTTCAAACTCAAAGAGGAAAGGAAGATAGGTTTTAATATAACGTACAGGTGTGGAGTTTTTTGTGGCAGCTATTTCAAAGTAAATTTATTTTGTGCCATTTTGAAGCTGATTTGCATTTTGTGATTTCTTAATTTGATAAGGTAAATTCAACATGAATTGGCTAATTGTCTAGTTCATTTCTTCTTTAGAATACTTGAGATTGAAAAAAAATCCTTATTTAAATTTTTTAAAGGCAAGAATTTTGGTCACCTGTAGTCTTAAATATACATTCTAAAATCTCCTACTTCAGTGTTTATTTAACTGGTCATGGTCTTAATGTTTTCAGTAGTGTTTTCAATTTTTAATGTTAAAGGTTCATGTTGGTTCATAAAATATGTCAAAATATGTGAGCTGTCTCTTTCTGGTCCAAACACTTTGGTAAGCAGTGATGTAACTTCTGTATTTAGCTTTTTATTCTTTCAGATGCAATTTGTTATTGTCTTGTACAGGATGAATAGATGGAGAAGATCAACAAAAAAAAGATGCAAAAATGGCAAAAGCTTTTTACCTAAATACATGCTGAAATGAAAGCAATGTTTAAACTTTTGTTTTGGGGAAATCGTGAGCTGCTTGGTGGTATTTTTATAGTTACTTGGTTTTTAGAGGTTTTTTTAGCAGATCATTGCCCTCAAAGGTTTTAGTTTTAGTAATTTTCTGTGGGATGTGGGGTTTTCAAGTTTTGTTTTGTGTGGTGGTTTTTATTTTGGTTTTTTTTTTTTTCTTCTTCTTTGATGTCCAAGAATGGTTTATGGTTTATTTTTGGTGTGGATAATGTTTTGTGGGGTGGTTTTTTTTTTGGGTTGTTGGTGGTTTTTTTTCCCCCCTGCTAATTAGATGGTAGAGTAACCTTGTGATGCATTGTTATCCTGGATTGGAATGGATTTTGACTAAATACAAAAACAAATGAGAAGATGTCTTGAAGATTGTGAATGTGTTTGTGCAATTTTAAGCAAAGATAAGATAATGTGGTTGGAAATTATTTTAAACCAGTAGAATATAATCTCCTAGATTTATTGCAGTGTCGTATATGCTTCCTGTGGTGTCATGGTTTTAGCTGGGATAGAGTTCATTTTCTTCACTGCAGCTGGCATAGTGCTGTGCTTTGGACTTAGCACGAAAACAATGTTGAGATAACACACAGATGTTTGGGCTGTTGCTGGGTAGTGCTTGTACTAGTCAAGGACTTTTCTAGCTTCCCATGCTCTGCTGGGTGCACAGGAAGCCGGGAGGGGAGGGGGTACAGCTAAGAGAGCTGATTCAAACTGGCCAAAGGGATATTCATTATCATGTAACGTCATGCCCAGTATGTTAACTGGGAGGAGCTGGCTGGGGGAGGAAGGCCGCAATCGCGGCTTGGGAACCAGCAGCGTTGGTCGGTGGGTGGTGAGCGGTTGTATTGTTTATGTTTTCTGGCTTTTTCCCTTCTTCCCTTGTCCTTTTATTATATTATCATTATTGTTATTACTCTAATAATCATAATTTTTATAATTATTAATCTAATTATTAAACTGTTCCTATCTCAACCCACAAGTGGGTTTTTTTTGTGCTTTTGCTCTTCCTGTTCTCTCCCCCATCCCACAGGGTTGAAGGGAGTGAGCGAGCGGTTGCGTGGTGTTTAGTTGGCCGACTAGGGCTGTACCACGACATGTGGTTGATTTAATTAGTAATTGAATTAGCAGTATTAAAGGTAAGAAGTGTGCTAAAGATGAAAGGCACCATGACATCATCTTGTTTCTGTCACGCTGGGTTTGTGAGAATAAGAAACCTTATTTCTTATTAGAACCGAGTGTGCAAATATAACTTTCTAGAATATCTTTTAATGACTATTTAAGGGGATGAACATACAAATCATAACAGGAATAACAGACTGGCTAGCAATTTAGCATCTTAATGGAACAGAGTAGCTTGGTTGTTTCACTGAAAAGAGAAAAACTTAAAAATAAAAAAATGTAATACTTCTAGCTTTGAATGTTGTAATGGTTTAGCCCCAGTCAGCAACTAAGCACCACACAGCTGATACCGTAAGTCGGCAAATATAAGAACCCTCTAAAACTCAATTTGTAGTTTTAGAAAGCAGGCATTCTTTATTGCACTGCCAGGCGAACAGGGGATCACTCCACCTAGTGTGTGCACCAAGTTGCTCTACTACAGGGGTTATATGCAATCAAAAGATACATATTAATTAAATTTCTATGAAATAATTACCATATCCACGCTATTCTTGGAACTCATTAATATATGCAAATGTCCTTAACACACGTGCATTCATGTTCCTTGGTGATCTTCCAGGGTCCTCTGGTGGTCATCGATAGTCTTCCTCACCGTGTCCGCTGGTTGAACTCAGTCTCTGGGCATGCTCAGTTTGTTTTTGGCTTGGTTACACAATTCTTAATGATACCGAACTAGCTTATTCTAGCACATCTCCCTTATTTATTCTACTCAAGGATACAGTGCCTCCAGACTCCCTTCTATATGATCATGTATAGCAAGTTCTAAAGCTGTCTTATTCGCAAAGTATTCCAAGTATTTTAAACTTAGCTGTTTTGCTCTGATTAGAGGGGGCTGCATGTTCTTTTGAAGCTGGTATCAGGTATCACAGCCTCTCACTCACTGCCCCACCCCAGTGGGACTGGGAAGAGAATCACAAGGGCCAAATTAAGAAAACTTGTGGGTTGAGATAAGAAAAGTTTAATAATTAAAATAAAACAGTAATAGTAATACTAACAGTAATAATATAATGAAAAGGAGAATTAACGGGGGGGAGAGTGAGAGAGGCGAAACCTCAGGGGGGGGGAACCAAACGAGTGATGCAACCGCTCGCCACCCGCTGACTGCCACCGCCGGTCCCGGCTTCTTGTGCACCAGGCAGAGCATGGGAAGCTAGAAAAGTCCTTGACTAGTATAAGCACTACCTAGCAACAACTAAAACATTGGTGTGTTATCAATATTATTCTCATACTAAGTCCAAAGCACAGCACTATGCCAGCTGCAGTGAAGAAAATGAACTCTATCCCAGCTAAAACCATGACAGTATTTTAGTATAAGTTTGTTTATAAAAATAAAAATTGATGTTCAGAATGTTTCAGGAACGAACTGACTTGCAGTGTTTAGATACTCTGTCATACTTTCTGGACTTGAGGTCTTTGTTAGCCTTGTATGAAAGTAGGACTTAACGGTCTATTTGCCTTAAGAGAACAGTGAATGCTGATCCTTTATTACCAGGTTTTCCAGTGGCTGAATTGCATCCTTTTTTAGAATTTTACCCTTATAGGTACATAAGGTTTCAGATGCTATTGCTACCCTTTATTCTTCTTGCCCAAATGTTAAAGTTTACTTTAACATGACTGCAGAGAAGTGTCTCTTTCAAAACTTGTGACTCCTTTTATCCAGTATCTCCCTGATTAAGTAGGCAGGTGATCAGATTTTCTTTTAACTCACCTTCCCCATTTTATGGCCAATCTCCTGCTTAGCCTGTTCAGTGTTTAAAAAAACCAACAAAAACCCAAACCAAACAAACAACAAAACCCTGCTTTATTCTGATCAGCTGTCTGTTTCTCTGCTCATCAGTGTTTAATGGTCCAGTCCAGGGGACTGGAGCATCTCCCTTATGAGGAAAGGCTGAGAGACCTGGGTTTGTTCAGCCTGGACAAGAGAAGACTGAGGGGGGACTTCATAAATACCTATAAATATCTGAAGGGCGGGTGTCAAGAGGATGGGACTAGGCTCTTTTCAGTGGTGCCCAATGACAGGACAAGGGGCAATGGGCACAAGTTGGAACACAGGAAGTTCCACCTCAATATGCGAAAAGAACTTATTTCCTGTGAGGGTGAAAGAGCAGTGGGACAGGCTGCCCAGGGAGGTTGTGGAGTCTCCTTCCGTGGAGATATTCAAAACCTGCCTGGATGTGTTCCTGTGCCCCCTGCTCTAGGTGTGCCTGCTCAGGCAGGGGTGTTGGACAAGATGATCTCCAGAGGACCCTTCCAACCCCTACCATTCTGTGATGCTGTCCTAATTATAATGCACAGAAAGATGACAGGAGATATTTTTGTATCTGGCACAAAACTTAGTTCATTATGTCATGATAAAATACAGCATATAATAATCCACGTGCATGCAAATCAGAATTTGAAGCCTAACATTAAACTAGATATGAAGGGGGAAGGGGATAAAACCAGGCTTGCTAGGGATGAGCCTAGGGGTGGCATGCCTGTGTTGGAGATGAGATCCATAGCTCAACTGAAGTGCATTTACACCAATGCACGCAGCAGGAGGAGCTGGAAGCCATTGCGCGCCAGGGAAACTATGATGTGGTCGCCATCATGGAAACATGGTGGGATGACTCGCACAACTGGAGCGCTGCAATGGATGGCTACAAGCTCTTTAGAAGGGACAGGCAAGGAAGGAGAGGTGGAGGGGTAGCCTTGTATGTTAGAGAGTGTTTTGACTGTCTAGAACTCAACGACGGTAATGATAAGGTTGAGTACTTGTGGGTAAGGATCAAGGGGAAGGCCAATAAGGCAGACATTCTGGTGGGAGTCTGTTATAGACCACCCAAACAGGATGAGGAGACAGATGAAGTACTCTACAAGCAGTTGGCTGAAGTCTCACAATCTCTAGCCCTCGTTCTCGTGGGAGACTTCAACTTACCAGATATCTGCTGGAAATACAACACAGCAGAGAGGAAGCAGTCTCGGAGGTTCCTGGAGTGTGTGGGAGATAACTTCCTGACGCAGCTGGTAAGCGAGCCTACCAGGGGAGGTGCCCCGCTGGACCTGCTGTTTACGAACAGAGAAGGCCTGGTGGGTGATATGATGGTCGGAGGCTGTCTTGGGCTCAGCAACCATGACATGACAGACTTTTGATTCTTGGAGAAGTAAGGAAGAGGGTCAGCAAAACCACTGCCCTGAAATTCAGAAGGGCAGATTTTGGATTGTTAAGGAGTCTGGTTAACAGAGTCCTTTGGGAGGCAGTCCTGAAGGGCAAAGGAGTCTAGGAAGGCTGGATGTTATTAAAGAAGGAAGTCTCAAAGGCACAGGAGCAGGCCGTCCCCATGTGCCATAAGTCGAGCAGGTGGGAGAGAAGACCGGCTTGGCTGAATAGGGAGCTTTGGCTGGAACTCAAGAAAAAAAGGAGAGCTTACCGCCTTTGGAAGAAGGGGCAGGTGACTCAGGAGGACTACAAGGATGTTGTGAGGTTATGCAGGGAAAAGATTAGGAAGGCAAAGGCCCAGCTGGAACTTAAACTGGCCGCCACCATTAAAGATAACAAAAAATGTTTTTATAAATACATCAGTGACAAAAGGAGGGCCAGGGAGAACCTCCCTCCTTTGTTGGATGCGGAAGGTAACCTTGCCAGGAAAGATGAGGAAAAGGCTGAGGTACTTAATGCTTTCTTTGCCTCAGTCTTTAATAGTCAGACTGGTCGTCCTCGGGGTTGTCAGGCCCCTGTGCTGGGAAATGGAGCTAGTATGCAGAATGAAGTCCCAGTTGTTGAAGAGGTGGCAGTCTCCGACCTGCTCCTTCACCTGGATGTTCACAAGTCCATGGGGCCGGATGGGATCCACCCGAGGATACTGAGGGAGCCGGCAGAGGAGCTCGCCAAGCCACCCTCCATCATTTATCAGCAGTCCTGGTCAACCGGGGAGGTCCCAGATGACTGGAAACTAGCGAATGTGATGTCCCTCTACAAGAAGGGTCGGAAGGAGGATCTGGGGAACTACAGGCCTGTCAGCCTGACCTCGGTGCTGGGAAAGGTCATGGAGCAGATCATCTTGAATGCTGTTACGCATCACATGTGGGACAACCAGGGGTTCGGGCTCAGCCAGCATGGGTTTATGAAAGGGAGGTCCTGCCTCACTAACCTGGTCTCCTTCTATGATAAGGTGACCCGCTTAGTGGATGAGGGGAAGGCTGTGGACGTTGCCTACTTGGACTTTAGTAAGGCCTTTGACACTGTCTCCCACAGCATTCTCCTGGAGAAGCTGGCTGCTCACGGCTTTGACGAGTGCACTCTGCACTGGGTTAAAAATTGGCTGGATGGCCGAGCCCAGAGAGTGGTGGTGTATGGAGTCAAATCCAGTTGGCGGCCGGTCACGAGTGGTGTTCCCCAGGGCTCAGTGTTGGGGCCGGTCCTGTTCAATATCTTCATTGATGATCTGGATGAGGGGTTGAGTGCACCCTCGGTAAGTGTGCAAATGGCACCAAGCTGGGTGGAAGTGTTGATCTGCTGGAGGGCAGGAAGGCCCTACAGAGGGACCTGGACAGGCTGGATCATTGGGCTGGAGCCAACGGTATGAGATTCAAC
Source organism: Phalacrocorax carbo (assembly GCF_963921805.1). NCBI lineage: Eukaryota > Metazoa > Chordata > Aves > Suliformes > Phalacrocoracidae > Phalacrocorax > Phalacrocorax carbo. Next base: position 149,710 of record NW_026990245.1, read on the forward strand.
AAGGCCAAGTGCCCGGTCCTGCACTTGGGCCACAACAACCCCATGCAACGCTACAGGCTTGGGGAAGAGTGGCTGGAAAGCTGCCTGGAGGAAAAGGATCTGGGGGTGTTGGTTCACAGCTGGCTGAACATGAGCTGGCAGTGTGCTCAGGTGGCCAAGGCCAATGGCATCCTGGCTTGTATCAGGAATAGTGTGGCCAGCAGGAGCAGGGAGGTGATAGTGCCCCTGTACTTGGCACTGGTGAGGCTGCACCTCGAGTACTGTGTTCAGTTTTGGGCCCCTCACTACAAGAAGGACATCGAGGTGCTGGAGTGTGTCCAAAGAAGGGCAACGAAGTTGGTGAAGGGTCGGGAGAACAAGTCTTATGAGGAGTGGCTGAGGGAGCTGCGGTTGTTTAGCCTGGAGAAGAGGAGGCTGAGTGGAGACCTCATCGCTCTCTACAACTACCTGAAAGGAGGTTGTAGCGAGGTGCGGGTCGGTCTCTTCTCCCTAGTAACAAGTGATAGGATGAGAGGAAACGGCCTCAAGCTGCGCCAGGGGAAGTTTAGGCTGGATATTAGGAAAAACTTCTTCACCGAAAGGATTGTCAAACATTGGAACAGGCTGCCCAGGGAAGTGGTGGAGTCTCCATCCCTGGAGGTATTTATAAGAAGGGTAGATGTGGTGCTTGAGGATATGGTTTAGTGGTGGACTTGGCAGTGATAGGTTAGCGGTTGGACTTGATGATCCTAAGGGTCTTTTCCAACCTTAACGATTCTATGATTCTATGATTTTCAGAGATCCCTGCTACATGGCAAAATTCATAAGCTATATATAGATATGCACACATATACAGTGTATATGCATATATGAGATTCCTCAAGTAGATGGTAGAGGTATGCATTTAATGGAGACCTGTTGTACTTTAAGGTACCAGAAACTTGAACAGTTTGCTGGGGGTACTTACTGTGTCAAATAACAGGACTTTTCTTTTTTTTTTCCAAATGAAGAGTGTGTTTAGCTTTGTCTTGCCTTTTTGCTTTTATCTTTGGAGAAACGATTTTTAGTTGACATCACACACAGTAGAATGTTTCAGCAAGGCATACAGAAATAATGGGTTTTTTGAAGAATGATTTTCATATTACAACATCTTAACATAAAGCATTCAAGACAAGAGAAACGTTTATATTAAATTAGATCTGGAATTGCTATTATTGAATAGGCTGCAGGTACTAAGCCAACTGCGGTGCAACTGAAATGTTTATATTTGAATCTTGAATTTAGTACACTAGTTATTCATGTGTGCATTCTGTTACACTCTAGGATATTAACATTGTTTCAAAGCTGTCACTGGAAATCTGATTTCCAGGTGATCTGAGATATCAGATATAACTTCTGCTAAGAAATCAAGTCAGATATAGCACAGTGGATTATAGTTTCTTGATGGACCAAAACAATATAGTAAAATCTCTGCAGTGATTGCAGACTTGGAGCTTAGGGATATTTCCGTGCTATAGAGGGAACATGTCTGTGGCCCTGTCTCAAATTTAAGTGTTAACAATAGAAATTTTAGAGCAAAGGGATAAAATAGATATCGTGAAGTGTCAGAAGTAATAGTCATCAAAGTGTTCTAAAGTAACTAGAGTATGAAATTGCTGTACTTTTAACTGTAACATATAACCTGTTCCACCCTCTTCTCTTCAGCAATTGGGAAAAATCCAGGTATGACCCTTTTGGCTTTAAGAAAAAGCAGATTACAGCCTAAGAGAATTCCTTTACTAGAGTAATGAGATTTGGATAATGAAAATCATAGTCACCCTTCTGTCAGCAATCTCATCAGTTCATCAGCCAGTCACATCTTGTTTGTGGATCGTTAAGTTCTTCTGTGATAGGCTCCCTCGCAGCAATTCAAGCAAATATGACTTGTTGGCCATTGGTTCTTTTCTATATAGTCCCCACTATTTCAATTTATTGCTTGAGAGAGATGAGAAATCTTATAACTCTTGGGTACCCCCATACCTGAACTTCTTTGACAAGTTTTCACTTGCTTCCTTAATATATTTTTCTTTTTTTGTTATCTGTTAAACATAAGGGTAATATTATACTGTCAAAAACCAGAATTTAAACTGAATAAAGTTTAGCATTCACTTTCTTATTTTTGCTATTCCACCACACAGATGTCTGCATTACCCAATTTCTGCATATGTAATTTTCCTGCAAGAACTTTTACATATTTAAGTCCTTCGGGTTAAAACAACCACTTGTACATGTCAGACAAAGGTAAAGCTCTAAACCAGAACACATAGCCTAATAATGACATTGTTATCTAAACAGTGTTTCTACGGAAAAGAAATAATGGAGAGTTTTAAGTGTTGACTAAAAATAAAAAAGCATACACAGTTGAAAAAAAGAAGTGGAAAATTTAAAAAATAAAAGTTATAACCCCAACTAATGAATTGTAGCAGAGAAAATTGAGAAATGTGATCTGGTATGCTGATGTTTAGCACTTGCTGTTACCTCATATTCAGAGAAAGCAGTCCTTAGCTACCTGGACATCATTCAGCCATGTAGTTTGGTAACACAGGAAAAGGTGATAGTATTTTTGCTTAGCTGTTAATATTGGCCCTTGAAGCAAGAGGACTCATAATGTAGTAAAGTATCCTGAATATGATCTTTGAAATAGCAGAACTGTCATGCAGAGAGGTGAGAAGATGACTTCTAAGAAGGAAGTGGGAGGAAATGTTGGATGTTTGGGTTGGTTTTGTGTTTGGTTGTTTTGTTGGGTGGGTTTTTTGGGGGTTGGTTGTTTTGGTTTGGTGGGTTTTGGTGGTTTTTTTTGTGGGTTTTCTCTTCACTGTCACCTGCGGCTTGTTTTGGTTGTTCATGCCCCCTTCCCCCAACCCCAGGTTTTGCACTTCTCTCATTGTTTTCCTTTCCATTGCATTTTTGTTGTTGTTGTTTTCAGTTTAATTATTAAACTGTTCTTACCTCAACCCATGAGCTTTACCCTTCTGATTCTCTCCCCCATCTACCGGTGGGGGAGTGAGTGAGTGGCTGTGTGGGGCTGAGTTGCTGGCTAAACCACAACAACTAGTAACGACAGTTTGAGTACAGAAAGGCTCAATATTATATCTGTTAAAAATGAAGAGTATCTTGACTTTGTGTAGATGCTGGTTTTGTTCTCTTCGAACAGAGCAAAATGCATTTAAAGTGTACCTGCTGTACAAGCTGCAAGAATTAATAGCATTGACAGTAAGGCATGCTAGTTTCCTAAAAGAACAAGACAGTGTTGTGGAGATTTTTGTAATTACCTAAAATTCATTAGATTTAAGGTCTGAACAGATGATGAACGATTCTAGGTGTAGAGTCTGTGTATGACAAGTATGGAGTATCTCTCATTACTTAGAGTTTTTACTTGACTACTGCTTCTAAAAATATTTTGTTTTCTGTAATATGAAAAATCATATTTTAAATTATAATAAGGGCTTTTTGCCTTGGGGGGCCAGTCTTTTCAATTTATTCTTGCTCAATTTATTTTCCACCTCAGTTTAGGCCACTGAGTATTAGGACCTGGGGACTTACAGGCCCCTTTTAAGCTACTATTAATTATTTACTCTGATTATTTTTATGCATTAGAAGTATTTTCCTCTAGCTGTATAATTTGATCGTATGTAGTTTTGATAGCATGCAGGGATATTCTTAGCTTTGAAGCTTTGGCTGCATGAAGGAGTCCTAAATCTTTGCCTCATAGGCATTATGGTAGTAGTAGTAAGCAGAATAATATGACTCCATGAAGGAGCCCTAAATCTGTTCCTCATAGGCATGATAGTAGTAGTAAGGAAAATATGACTCTCTGCTGGCTTACAGTGGTGATAAGGCCTCGCAGGAAGAAAAAAACCCAACACATAAACAACCCAACCCAACAACCTACAACAACAAAAAATAAACACCTGGAGAGTGTTTCTCCTGATATCTTTGAGGTCCAAAAAAAATGCACTGTTCAAGACTCTTTAGTAACTTTCAGTTATTTATCCAAATTTTGTATTTACAAGACTAACTTTAAGAACACAGATCAAAGAAATTTGACTGTAGTTTGTGCTTCCATTTCTCCATCTGTAAATTAGAGATATGATACTCACTTTGAGAGGAATTTTTAAATAAGCTGATAAATTGTATTATCAGAGAAGATGATTCATTCAGTATCGACTTTACATTGTGACAGTGTTTGGGGAAATACTGTAGAATATATTTGATGGAAATTAAATTTGTGACACTTGATCACTGCTCACATTAAATAGTTTACATCAGTGTCACAGTAGCTGTTGCATAAATGTGTACTTGAGGGCAGGATAAGATGTATTTAGCTTGGTTTATTACTGTAAGGATTTCTTAATTATGCTTAATTTTTTATAGGAGGTGCTGAAACAGCTACAAGGAAGTATTGAAGATGAGACAACGGCATCTTCTGAACAAATTGACTTAATGGAACGACTTAAAGGTAAACTTAGAATTATGCTTTAAGTAGGTTCATTTGTTTCTTAGTTGTTGCTTTAGGATAAAGTTTTCCAACTCAGCTGCATCTTCTTTCCAGTGCTAACTTTGGAAGTTAGGCATAATCTCAGTGTCTGTTATTTTTCGTCAATTATTTTGAGACATATTTTCAAAAAAGAATGTGTTCTTATGTTGCTTTTGTGCTTTTGCTACTGTTACCCCAAGGCTTCATATGAATTGCATTTGATATATCTTACACTTTATTCACTTCATCATGAAAAAAAACCACCCTAGTTTTAATTGTTTAAATTAGTGGTGGATTAGTTCCACCAATTTTCTGAATTCATTTACATGCCCTGCCCTTTCCCTGTCACGTTACTAGAACTCTATCTGTCATGCTGAAAATTGATGCCCCCCCTTCCATAGAGCGTGTGGTGGAATGTGTACCCATCCTGTTATATGGGATGTGCAGAGCAAGCCCAGATCAATGACTCCCTGCATACATCTGTTATCCCTATCACAGAACCAGAAATATTGTAGAGGATGTCTACATTTAGGCCCCTATGGTGGAAGCACTTATCATTTACATGATGGCAGTGCATCTGTGGGATCCCTGAGAAAGAGGCTATTAGGAAGTGGGACACAAGAGCAATTCATATGATATTTATGTCACACACTGCCCATTTTTTTAAGAAAGTCAGGCATACTGGTGTCATGATACTGTTCTGGTTGGCAGGATTGTAGTTTGGGCATCTCCTCATTTAGAGGATTAGTATTCTCTAACTGTACCATTAAGACTGGTTTTGGTCACATTATGTTCTGTGTATCCCAAAGCAAAACGTTTTAAGTGTTTCCATCAAAAAAGTCATGGATATGTTAATGAAATATGAAATTAAGATAGAAATGATCTTTTAGTTTTGTGCTGCTCTTTGTTTTCAGCTCTGAAAATGTCTGCTCTTTATTACCCAGAACTGAACTTGGAAAGTAGTAACTTCCCTGGAGTGAAGTTAAGGCCAAAGGTGTCCGTGTGTTCATATGGGAGCTGGGAAAGGTCTGTGTCAAGCCCTTCAGGAGAGTGCAGTCCTGTTCCCATAGGATCGTTTCCAAGAAGAGGATTTATGAATGGAAGCAGAGAAAGCGCTGGTTATTTAGAAGAGCTAGAGAGAGAGAGGTAAACTTCTTCATTTATTCATTCAGTACAGGTTGACTTCTAATTTTAACATGAAAATTTACTAATACACCTACTATTTAGCATATGATTTTGATCAATGGTATAGTTATCCTACCAGGCAAGGAAACCAGCATGGGTCCTTTTCCAAGGGATACAGTCTTTCAGGAATGGACTGCTCCAGTGTGGGTCCCCCCATGGGGTCACAAGTCCTGTCAGCAAACCTGCTCCAGCCTGGGTTCCTTTCCACAGGCCACAGTTCCTGCCAGGAGCCTGCTCCAGTGTGGCCCCTCCATGGGCTGCAGCTTCCTTCAGGGCATATCTACCTGCTGTGGTGTGGGGTCCTCCACGGACTGCAGGCTGGATACCTGCTCTGATGTGGTCCTCCATGGGCTGCAGGGGACAACCTGTCTCACCATGGTCTTCTCTGTGGGCTGTAGGGGGATCTCTGCTCCTGCACCTGGAGCACCTCCTCCCCCTCCTTCTTCACTGACCTTGGTGTCTGCAGGGTTGTTTCTCTCCCATTTTCTCACTCCTCTCTCCCAGCTGCTGTGCAGCATTTTTTTTACCCTTTCTTAAATATGTTATCACAGAGGCACTACCAGTGTTGCTGATTGGCTCAGCTTTGGCTAGCGGTAGGTCTGTCTCGGAGCTGGCTGGAACCATAATACAAAAACTTGGTGGGTAGCACTTTAGAAACCCCTGCTCTAAAGGGCCTTTCCTGGTGTTTAGTAAAACTTTTGCAATCAAGAGCTGAAAGGGGTACACTTTTCGTCTAAGGTACTATGTCTAGGCCCCTTTCTTTCAGTCCTATCAATGAAATTGAAGCACTTTCCAATGAGTCTGTTCTGATCCTCATCCAGTAGTCATTCAGTTTTTTTCATTTTCCTAGTCAGGGTCACTAATCATGTTTGCTTCCTCTCATAAAATCTAGGTTCATGAAGGGTTGTATGAGACTATCTTCCCTTAATTTAGGAATCTCTTCCCACTTGTTCATTCCAGTCTTTAAGAATCTAATGTGTCTGCCATTTTGAACTAATGGCTATCTTCCCTTCCAGTTTTCCACTGAAATGGTCTTTCTTCGTAGTGCCTAGAGTAGTAGCAAGACTAATGGAACAGAGTTCTCCATGTATGGTATTTCATAGGGACAGGGCACCTTGGTTCTTATTCAGAGTAAGAACCTTGCAGTAGTCTTTGTCCATCTTAACAAAACAGTGTACTTGTTTGTATTTTTTCCAGTGCTGTATTCTACCACATGATAGTAAAATCTTTAGGTGTACTTGGGGCTTTCAGTTAAGCTTCAAATGAACTCCAGGTCACTCAGAACAAGGAGTATTAATTTATAGCAACTGGAGTTTTTCAATGTGGTTAGTACATCTGTTTTATGACCTGTGATCCTTTCCCACTATTGTGGATTCTAAGGTGACAGTTTTTTGGATGTTTTTCTCAATGATAATGACAGCTTAAGCAGTGAACTGATCTTTGTTTAAAATAACCTGGGGAAAAAAAGGGAGAGGGATATTTTAATTTGAGATGAGTTCACTGGTCTGGTTATGAAACACTACACAAGTGGCGTTACTGTCACAGTTCAGGGGGTGAAGATTTGTGCTGCTGAGAACATGATCTGTAGAGACATGGTCAGGTAACATCTGGCTTCATTATTAGTGAAATGATTAATAATCAAAACTGCCCTATTCATTACGCTGTTTGAGGGGACATGTAAGAACACTTAGGGCATCAGCATGGAACCTGAATAGCCAAAAGAATCAGAATTTGAGGGTGGGGGACACAGGACAGTGCATCTGGAATCACTGATTCCTGAAAGGAAAAGTAACCGCTTATTTTCCTGTGCCCTGTGGTTAAATTTTTTGGCATATTTTAGTAAGTTTCCATGTTTCTAAACATATATTTAACAGATATTTATTTTCTAGTAGATTGTGTTGTTTGTATTGAAAGAGACTTTCAGAGAACTCATGGAATTTGCAAATCTGAATATTAAAACAATTTGGAAAGAAAACGAACATTTTTCAGAGGCCTGAAACGGGAACAGATCCACTGAGGAATCTAATACATTGTCACAATACATGCTGCTTGTGGGCAAACACTTGCGTCCACGTGTTTGGACGAGGACCAAGTCATTTACTGACTGTGTGTGAATTTGGCAAATTCACTAGATGTTTAGCTTGGCCAAAATGGTCTTCTGAAGAGAGAGAAAAAAAAAAAAGGATTAAGTTACCAGAATAAATGAAGAAATTGTCTGCATATTTCTCCTTTGCTCATCTCCCCTCTAGTTCCAAAGTGTTTAAAGGGAGGGAAGAGGGTGTATGTGTTTCGTTTAACAGTTTAGAATAGAATTCCTATTAAATGTAGCCTGCTTTCTCTCTAGCTAGTTCCAAATGTATTTGGTTTTACTGAATTAGTGAAGCACGTACCTAATGTAAGTAGAGTAGCATATATTTTTGTTACCCTTCTTACTGGGAATAATATTGACATATTTATCCAAAAAAGATTTCCAAAAGAAGAAACCACTTTTCTATGATCCTGCATTCATTCAGCTTTACTTATTGTTGTGAGCCCCAAAAAAACCTCACAAACACCAAACCAGCTGGTTTTGGCTGAGAAAGGATTAATTCTTTTCACTGTAGCACCGGCAGTAGTCAGAGACCATTCCTGCTTTCCATGCTCTGCCATGTGGGCAGGAGGCCAGGAGGGGTGGGGCCACATCCAAGACAGCTGACCCTGACTGGCCAATGGGATGTTCATTCCATACCATGTGATGCCATGACCAGTATATTAAGGGGGGGCAGTTGTGGCTTGGGGACTGGTGGTATTGGGTCAGTGGGTGGCTGCATTATGTGCAGTTTGTTTTGGTGGTTCATTCCCCCTTCCCCCCGCCCCGGGTTTTGTGCCTCTCATTGTTTTCCTTCCTATTGCATTATTGTTGTTGCTGCTGTTGTTGTTATTGTTTCAATTATTCAACTGTTTGTACCTCAACCCACAAGTGTTACCCTTCTGATTCTCTCCCCCATCCCACTGGTGGGGGACTGAGTGAGTGAGCGAGAGGCTGTGTGGGGCTGAGTTGCTGGCTAAACCAAAACAGTCTTTCTTGGTACCAAATGTGGGGCTCAGAGGGTTTGAGATAATAACAGATGCTGGTCACAGCACCATGTTCTCCTTTTTGCAGTACCTGTTAAAGATGGGTGTTGGTTTGTTTAGTCTGCTGTGTTCTGCTGTGATTAGTGATGTTTTGCCTACAAGATTTGTTATACAAGCACTGGTTTTCAGCTTTATCTGGTATTTGGGGTTTTTGCTGGAACCGTTACTGTACTTTGGATACCACCTTGTTGAGGCAATTAGCAATTATACTTCCTCCTCTGAGAGATTTTATATGGAGGAAATACAGAATGGTATCTTTGCAACTTTCTTCTATGAGGTCTCCGCCTTCATTGCAACAACCTTTTTGTATCTTGAACATCCTTGGGTGGTTAAGGTGCACTTATTGTTAGTTTTTGGGCATGTTGTTTTGGTTTTGACTAAGCAACTTAAGAATATCACCCAGAAATCTGCCCCAAGGCTTGATAGTTACGAGTGACAGGGCATGTGGGATAGCATGGGCAAATACCTAGGGCAGTGGGCACCCCCAGTGTTTTGGAGTTTCACCCCTGAACAAGTGCAGAATCCTAAAAAACTAGTAGAATATTTGGTGAAAGAATGTTGTTACGCTGGGAACTCCAGAGAGACACAGATAACTGCAATGTGCTGGGGCCTGGCCCATACGTACCAATCCCTGCTCAACAGTATTCAGTGCCCCCAAGGGGAAGAGAAGGTCTCTGGATTGAAAGGCAAAGTGACAGGCACTGTGGTCACTCCAGCCCTGACAACAGGCAGTGCAGCCACTCACACCCCAGGACAAGCACTGTGGCTACTCAAACCCCCATGACAGATACTGGAGCTGAATCAGAGAATCAGCCCATGCCAGTATCAGTTGCCCCCATATACAAGAAAAAATCTTGGAGGCAGAAGTCAGCTCGTTTAGAATGGGATGATGAAGAAGCAGGGCCATCATGAGGTGAAGAGGAGGAAGAGTAAGAACTCATACAAGAAACAGAAACTACCCGATCCCTGTCCTTGAGTGAGTTGTGGGATATGTGAAAAGATTTCAGCCATCGTTCAGGTGAGTACATTTTCACCTGGCTGCTCTGATGCTGGGATAATGGGGCCAGTAGTCTGGAATTAGAGGGGAAGGAAGCCAAACAACTGGGATCCCTTTCTGGGGAAGGGAGCATTGACAAACCATTGGAAAAGGGACACAAGCCCTCAGCCTCTGGAGGTGACTCCTGTCCAGAGTGAAGGAAAGGTATCCTTTCAAAGAAGATGTTACGTATTGCCTAGGAAAATGGACACCCATGGAGAAAGGCATCCAGTATCTAAGGGAACTAGCTGTGCTTGAGGTGATTTCTGGTGACCGGGATGATCAACAGTCATCCAAAGATCCAGATGAAGCCGAGTGCACACGACCCATGTGGCGGAAGTTTGTACGGAGCGCACCATCCTTGTATGCAAACTCACTGGCAGTGATGTCCTGGAGAGAGGACGAGGCACCAACAGTGGCGGAGGTGATTGATAGACTCCGGGATTATGAAACAAATATCTCTTCCTCACTAGTCTCTGCTGTGGAGAAACTGTCCCGAGAGGTCCAGCAACTCAAAGATAGGTCCTGCTCCCCACCTCTACAGAGTAGTGTCTCAGCTGTTAGGAATAAGCGTCCTTTGGCTCAAAGGAGAGGATACACACCGTGGGCTACCCTATGGTTCTACCTGCGTGACCACGGAGAGGACATGATGAGGTGGGATGGCAAGCCTACCTTGAACCTAGAGGCATGGGTACACGAACTGCAAGGAAGAACAGTCACTCAGGGAGGTTCTTCCAGGAAAGCTGCTGTTCCAATTGCCAGTGAGCAGGTCCCCAGACAGAGGAGTAGAAGCACTGATTTTATTTCTGAGCTTAATAGAGAGACTCTTGAGTCCCATTTACAGGAAGTGAGTTGTGACTGCCATGATCAGGACTAGAGGGGCCCTGCCTCCAGCCAGGTGGAGGAAAGGGATAACCGGGTTTACTGGACTGTGTGGATCCGATGACCTGGCACATCCAACCCACAGGAGTATAAAGCTTTAGTGGACACTGGTGCACAGTGCACCTTAATGCCATCAAGCCATATAGGGGCAGAACCCATCAGCATTGCTGGAGTGACAGGGGGATCCCAAGAGCTGACTGTGTTGGAGGCCGAAGTGAGCCTAACTGGCAATGAGTGGCAGAAGCACCCCATTGTGACTGGCCCAGAGGCTCCGTGCATCCTTGGCATAGACTACCTCAGGAGAGGGTATTTCAAGGACCCAAAAGGGGTACAGGTGGGCTTTTGGTGTAGCTGCCTTGGAGACGCAGAGAATTGAACAGCTGTCTACCTTGCCCGGTCTCTCGAAGGACCCTTCTGTTGTGGGGTTGCTGAAGGTCAAAGAACAACAGGTGCCTATGGCCACCACAACAGTGCACCAGCCGAGACTCCCTGATTCCCATACATGAGCTCGTTCCTTCCCATGGGCTGCAGTTGTTCAGGAACTGTAAATTTGGTGAGGAAAATGAATCTGGGAAAGAAATCACAGGTTGGCTGGGGAATATATTTGTATATCAGTCAGACCCAGATATTAAGATATATTTTTCTAAACTTATACCTGGATGGCAGGGCAAAGGATTATATTAAATAGTCAGCATTTTGATGTTCGTGTGTAATGGAAGAAATGAAAGATGGATGAAGGAAAACGAAAAGAACATGAACAGAAAGATAGTCTATTGGCAGCAACATTGAATGGTAATTCTAGACTATGGGGATGTGGAGGTCTTCAAGGCAGAAGCAGAGGGGGCTGAAGGAACAGGAGGCTGTTGTAATTATTGTGGATAACAAGGTCAGTGGAAATGCGAACGCCCAGTATGACCAAAGGGCTTCCCAAAAGAACCTCTCAATCCTATGGTGCAATCTTTTCCTGTTCTGTGCAATTGGGGCCACTAGGTTTCACCCAGGACTGACAGGAGGGACCTATTGTGCAGTCACTACAGGAGCCTCTGAATACAAAATATTTTCCCCTTCTTATGAGAATCTGGCCTTAAACCTTTTAATGAATGACCCCTATCTAATAGATGCAGGCGCAACTTTTTCTCCCTTAAATCAGTATACCTATTCATCTGGATTCTCAATACCTTTTTGCATTTACTTGGGGAAAGATACAGCTAACATAGGGTTCCCTCAGGGTTTCGCTGGGTCCTCCGCTGTTTTTCTAAAATGTTAGTAAAAGATTTGCAGGATGATGTGTTTAAAAGATTAATCTGTGTTTGATACAGTATGTTGATGATTTATTAGTAGCTAAGAAATTTTGTATAGCTGACACCCATACCTTACTTTTTGCTTTAGCTGAGAAGGGACATTGAATTTCTTCACATAAGTTACAATTTTTTTTTAATAAGATATCTGGGTTGCATTCTCCAGCAAGAGAAGTGGCGTTTATCTGAGAACCATATTAAAACCATTCAAAATCTTCTTTGACCAGTTGCTAAAAACGAATGTGAGCCTTTTTAGGAACTGTAGGATTCTCCCCACCCTGGATAGCTGTTTTCGAGGAAATGGCAAAACCACCGATACAGATTACTGCTCAAGATGCTGGAGAACCCATTCACTGGACAGCAGGCAAGGTAAAGCCATTTGAGCTTTTGAAGCAAGCTGCACCTGCTCTGGGGTTGTCAGACTATGGTAAGCCATTTACTTTGTTTGTACATGAAGGGAAAGGAATAGCCTCAGGGATGTTAACTCAAAGCCTTGGGAGATGACAATGTCCAACTGCACATTATTAAGCTCGGTGAGATCTGGTAGCTCAAGGATCCATTGCCTGCACCTGTGTGATAGCTGCTGCAGCACTCTTAGTTGAACAGGGTAAAAATCTAGTGCTCGGACACCCTCCAATGGTACAAGTCCCACACGAAGTTGAAATGCTGCTGTCACAGCACGTTACGCAGGCAATGTCACCACAGCGACTAACTATGAGCCTGTTCTCTTAACAGAAGACATAATGATTAAGCAGCGTAATACACCGAACCCTGCTTCTCTATTCCCTTTACCTGGGTGTCGTGGTTTAGCCCCAGTCAGCAACCAAGCACCACGCAGCCGCTTGCTCACTCCCCCTGCAGTGGGACGGGGGAGAGAATTGGAAGAGTAAAAGTGAGGTAACTCATGGTTTGAGATAAAGACAATTTAATAGGTAAAGCAAAAGCTACATGCGGAAGCAAAGCAAAACAAGGAATTCATTCACTACTTCCCACTAGCAGGCAGGTGTTCAGCCATCTCCAGGAAAGCAGGGAAGACAAACGCCATCACTCCAAATGTCCCCCCTTCCTTCTTCTTCCCCAGCTTTATATACTGAGCATGACGTCATACGGTATGGAATATCCCATTGGTCAGTTTGGGTCAGCTGTCCCAGATGTGTCCCCTCCCAGCTTCTTGTGCACCCAGCAGAGCATGGGGAGCTGAAAAAGTCCTTGACCAGTGTAACTGCTACTTAGCAACAACTAAAACATCTCCACATTATCACCGCTGTTTCCAGCAAAAATCCAAAACATAGCCCCATACTAGCTACTACGAAGAAATTTAACTCTATCGCAGCTGAAACCAGGACACTGGGGAAGGAACTCCACATCGCGATTATGTAATAACAACCCGTGAAGCCAAAAAGACTCGAAGATTTAACAGATGTGCTGTTTCTAAATCCTGATCTGGAACTCTTTGTAGAGGGGTCCTTGTATTATCAGAATGGCAACTGTATTACAGGTTATTCAGTAACTACTGTGAATGAAGTAGTGGAGGCTTCACTACTCGGTCCAAAGCTGAGTGCACAAGCAGCAGAATTAATTGCATTAACAAAGGCCTGTCAGCTGGACAAAGAAAAGACTGAAAATATTTATACTGATTCTTGATAAGCATTTGGAGTATGCCACACTACTGGGCAGTTCTGGAAGCTGCATGGGTTTATGACTTCTAGTGGAAGTAAAATATCAAATGCTACTCAAATTACGGAACTGTTAAAAGCTATACAATTCCAGAGAAACTTGCTGTCATTCATCAGGCAGCTCGTACTGGCGGAAGGACAAAAGAAGAGATAAGAAATCATCTAACAGATATTGCTGCTGAAGCTACAGCATGACTGCTGTACGAACCACTGGGCTTACAAACAGTCCAGTGGTCTGACCTGGTGTTGCCCACTCCTGAAAAGATATGTTTGACTGTTCCTGCTGAAGTAATTGACTCCTGGAAAAGGTATGAAGTGACCAAAGACTCCCAGGGAATATGGAGAGCAGGTATGGAAAATCTTCCCATTTTACCTAAGCAATACCTGATGCATCACCATCTAGGGTGTTTTGGGACTGCTGCACTAGCCCAGACAGTGCTGAAGAATTGGTTTGTGACAGGAATTTATGCTGCAGCCTAATATGTAACCGTCTTGCACACACTACCTTTAGCCTTAATGAACATTTAACAAAGACCTCAGCAAACAACAAAACTGTCTCCCTATGAAATACTATTTGAAAGACTGATACAACTCCCTGGAACTGATGTACCCACTCATGTAACTTTATGAAAATGTGACCCGGTATATTTTACAGGTTCATTAATTATTAAATGCAATCAGGCCCATGCACAGCTAATGCAACCGGTACCTCTAGAAGGGGCTCTGCGCCCCTTCAATCTAGGGAATTATGTTTGGGTAAAAGTACACAAAGGAAAGGATAACTTATCTCCTCAGTGGGAGGGACCATTTTTGGTATTGCTAACCTTTTCAGTAGTAAAGGTGGAAGAACAATAGACTTGAATTCATCACTTCCACCTAAAAGCTGCAGCCAGTCTGGAAGCGGAACCAGGAAACCCTCCTGCCACTAAGGGAACATCCACAACTGCAGAGACTGATTCACCCACAGCTGGGAATTTATGCAGAGCCAGCGGATTGGCTGTGAAACCACTGATCTTGCATAAGAATTGGACAACAGGAAAGTGGAAAGTAATCTGATACTTATGAATTGCAGATGGGCTGAACCATGCCCTTACTTAGAATTAGAGTGCAACCAAGGGATAATTATTTTTGCTATTTGTGTCTGTTTGTTTTTCCTGTTAATAGTGATTTGGAAGCCTAGATCTTAATATGATAGCCTTTTATAATAAGCCTGTGGTGGAATATTGATTATATGCATTCATTCCATAATTCGGCCATAGCAACAGTCCAAACTATAGCAGCAGCGGCAAATAAGCCCAACTGTTGGATGTGCATTCAAAGCCTATCCTCTACCGGAAATCAACTCTCCTGGGTTTCTGTCCCATTGAACACTCAGTGGTACAAGGATGGGCATATATGTTATGAATTTTCACTAAAGAAAGGAAGGATACCACCCTTCCACCAAGAAGGATTTGTCACTAGTTTGAAAGGAGACCCCTGGGTACGCTTGGAGAGCAAACCTATTGACAAGCATACTCACTTTGTAGGGGCTGGGAATTGGAAATATATCTTTAAAATCAATAGAATTAATGGAAATGGACAATTCAGATCTTGGGACCACATAGATGAAAGGGGGACTCTTATGCCTGCAGTGTTCCATAGATCTGTTCCTATGCCTGAAGGCAATTAGTATTCCTCCACAGATTCTTCCAAAACCTTACTATATACTACATCCACTGAGTGGGAAGGGAGATTCTCCAAAAGCCCTTACATAAAACCTATCATAATAAGGCATCACGCTGTAGATTTGTTCCTGGATGGAGTTTATCAGATCCTGCAGACTCTGAGACAATGTGGATATTTGCAGATAGATTAACTTGGTATTCTGTAGGAAGCCATAATCAAACTAAAGATAATTATAAAATTTTGTTCTCTGCTACAAGCCTATAGGATCCTGATTGCTCTGAATCCTTTAATCCAGGTCCAAGCTTTACTGGTTTACCTAAACAACCAAACCTGGCGCATGCTAACCCTTTTGCAGGAAATAGTTTACATTACTCAGATTTATTTGAAGATTATACTACCTTATTTACACAACTACCAGGGCAATATTGGGTATGTGGAGAAAGGGCATTTGAGTGTTTACCCTCAACCTGAGCTGAAAAGAATATTCTAAGTGCATTAATACCATCCGTCCAGGTTAGAACTAGTATCTCTTCTGCCTCTGTAGCTCATAACTACTGATATATATGGGGAAAAGTGTTACAACCCTCTGATAGAATGTGGAACTAAGTTCCACCTGTTAGGGATCATTGAACTAGAAAGAGCTATTGTAAATGTATCAGCAAAAGTAGAAAAAGCTCTTAATGTAACTGTATTAGTAGCCTTACAGGAAGAGATTAAATCATTATCTCAAATGCTAATACAGAATTGATTAACCTTGGACTACCTATTAGCAGCACAGGACAGAGTATGGGCATTATTGAATAATAGTAGTTATAACTACTCAGCTCTGTACTATGCTTATGATGCCCATTTAGAATGTGTTAAGCAGCTGTAAATGTATCCTGTATATAACATACAATAGAAAAATACTCTTTGAAAGTGTTCTTTAATCATGGGTTTATGTGCTTTAACATTGTTTTGTCATGGATGACAGAGTGAGGAGGTACTACAAAGGCAGAAAAGGTAACTGAATTTAGTAATGGGATTCTGAGGTGTATACGCTTCTGTAATATCCAAGCCTTTTCTTAAATAGCAGTTGTAGTTTACTGCATTGTATAAAGCATATTTTTATAAAGCAGCAGGATGCAAGTTAGCACGTGACTAATAACTGCTTAGATTTCACAAAATGCCTCTCAGCTATAGACTTTAAACTGGTTTTATAAAGAGCTATAGGTATTCTTTCTTGTACAGATGTGGATTTGATATACAAGAAGTTAAAGTGACTTGCTTAGCACAGCATAGTTGGATAGTTTGATTAGCTAGGGCCAGAGGACAGAACCCACCTTCTTGACTTCTTGTTAGTTCCGTCTTCATCAAACCTCATTTCTTATTTCACCTTTTATATAGGTATCAATGCCTATTGCTGTACTTGTATTTGATAATGAAGACTTACTAGTGAGACATTTCTGGCTTTTGTTTTTGATAGATCTCTCTTGCTTGTGGAGCTTGAGAAGGAAGAGAAAGAAAAGGACTGGTATTATGCTCAGCTTCAGGAGCTTACTAAAAGGATTGATGGTATCCCCCTTACTGAAAATGTAAGTAGCTACAGCATGCTCATTTATGTATCTGGTGCTACGATCTCCATTTAGATGCTGTGTATATTTTATGAATTTAGGGACGTTCTCTACTATTGTTTTCATTTAAAGCATTTTTTTGTTCACTATGCAAATTTAATTCAGACTATATAATGTATTGTTTCCTTTGCAATTCCCTGGTTTTTAGATCTTATTTTAACTGTTAAAGTTTGTACCCATCAGTATGAATGTCAGTGCTAGAGAGAGGAGCATTGAAAAGTTATGACAAATGAGTTATATGTCAGTAGGTTTCTTCTTTAACTGTATCCCCCCCCCCAAGGCCTTTTTTTTCTATCAGTTCTGTTATTTTATGGATTCCTTTAATTTTGAGAGCAATATTAGCCTAAGAAACTATTTACGCAGGAGCTCTTAATTCAGAACAATGAGTAAAGTGGTGCTATAGCCTACACAGATATTAATGCCCCTGCAAAATTTTACCTTGGCATCTCCAAACTATAGTCAAGTCACTGTTTTCTGGGATAATTAAGATCTCTGATATCCTAGATAATACAGGTTTTCCTGCTGTCAGACTTCAGCAGCTTGGATATATTTGCTGTGCATTCTTTAGTACATACAGTTATGGGAAGACTTAGTTGCCCATCTTTACAGAGCCATATCTGTTCAGGAATCAGTTTAGCTGTATTTATGCAGTACTGTCAGAACTAGTGAGCTTCCTGGAAGTAGAAATAGAATATAGAAACACTTCAGTGACTGGGGTGAAACAGATGGACTTGAGCAAATCTAATATTGAGTCACAGCCAAGTTAATCAGAAAACCAGGAACAAGGGGAGAAAGAAGGAAAAAGGACCTTGAGGAAATGTAATCCATTTCCCAAAGGCATTGTCAGCTGTATCTGTGTCACTCTAAATGTGTCATAGGTTTTAAGGTGAAGTTTCTTCAACTTCATAGGTAATCAATTAACTTACCTCTTCGTATTATTAGAATGTTTTACTTAACATCTATACTAAATCTCTTTTGTGGAAATTTATGTTCATCACTACTTATTCCATCCACAGTGGAAGGATAGATCCCATTCTTTTTTAGCAGTGTTTTACATATTTGTAGACTGTTATATCTCTTGTTAGCTTTCTGAATCAACCTTGGTGAAGTCTTCTGGGAGACCTGCTGTTGGTGACTTGTTTATCTGCAAACTGAATAATTGTAAAAAAACAGTGAAGAGTTGACTTCTAGCAATAATGAAAAAATACATCAGCCAAAACTGAATTTTCTAAGGATAAATAAAACTTTAAAACTCTCTCATAGTTTCCTCAAAGTTTCACATTTCTGCCTCTTAGTTAAGCTCATGCTTTTGTTTCATGCTTTGAAGTGCACAACCTTCTCATTTCTGTGCATCTGCCAGAATACAGTTGGGCACTAGGGTTGTGCTTCAAGGTTTATTTTTCTTTTCATATGTCTGTAGCTGAAGGCTTCCTTCTGACCTTTTTAAGACCCTTTTCCAGAACAAAAAAGGGTAATGAATTCTGCCTTCATAAGATCTCAGCATATTATTGGTGGAACAGAGTGATTAATGTATACTGGCTTTGATTTTTCCTCTTTCCATAGCAGGAGAACCTCTAAAACAAAGAAGCAAAGGTAATTTCTGTCTTCTGTCAGTGACCATCAATAATGTGGTACTATGGTAACGCCAGAAGGTCTGCCATGTCCCCGTAATACATAGCACTGTTTTAAGATTGATAGTGAAATATAGTAGTGAATTTGGTTTACATGGCAAGGTTTTTTGGAAGGTGGGCACAGAAGGGGTGGCTTCTGTAAGAAGACCAGAAGCTACCCTCATGTCAGAAAGAGCCAGTTCCAGCCGGCTCAGAGATGTACCTTCTGCTGACAAAAGCTGAACCAGTCAGCAAAGCTGGTGGTGCCTCTATGATAACATACTTAAAGGGTAAAAAATGCTGTGCAACAGCAGCTGTGAGAGAGAGGAGTGAGAAAATGTGAGCGAAACAACTCTGCAGACAAAAAGGTCAGTGAAGAAGGAGGGGGAGGAGGTGTTCCAGGTGCTGGAACAGAGATAACCCTGCAGCCCATGGAGAAGACCATGGTGAGGCAGGTTGTGCCCCTGCAGGAGCAGGTATTCTGGCAGGAACTGTGGTCCATGGGGGATCCATGTGTTGTGGTTTTGCCAGCAACTCAGCCCCACACAGCTGCTCGCTCACTCCCCCACCGGTGGGATGGGGGAGAGAATCAGAAGGGTAACGCTCGTGGGTTGAGATAAGAACAGCTTAATTAAAATAAAACAACAACAATAAAAATGCAATGGAAAGGAAAACAACGAGAGGCACGAAACCTGGGGAGGGGGGGAAGGGGAATGAACCACCAAAATAAACCACATGTGACACAGCTGCTCACCACTCACCAACCCGACGTCACCAGTCCCTGAGCCGCAACTGCACCCATTAATACACTGGTCATGGCGTCACATGGTATGGAACGAACATCCCATTGGCCAGTTGGGGTCAGCTGCCCTGGCCCATGGCCCTGCCCATCCCAGCCTCCTGCCCACATGGCAGAGCACGGGAAGCTGGAAAGGTCCCTGACTACTACAAGCACTACAGTGAAGAGAATTAACCCCTTCTCAGCCAAAACCAGCACATTCTCCACCCCATATTCCATACCATTTATGCCATGCCCAGGTCCCATACCATCCAATACATCCTTACCAACCACCACTCCCTCCCCTTCCCATCCTCTGACACAAACTAAGGGAATGATGACTATGTATTATAGACCTTCCCTGTAAAATTTCCATAAAAGTGTCAATTTAAGAGTCGTCTGGACAGGGTGCTGGGCCATCTTGTCTAGACTGTGCTCTTCCCAGAAAGGTTGGACTAGATGATCCCTGAGGTCCCTTCCAACCTGGGATTCTGTGAATTGAGATCACCCAGTCTATGACTCTGGGCTCAATCTGTCGTATCAGTCTTTCAGGGCAGGAGAGATGGTGTGTGTGGCGTTGGGTTGCTGCATACCAAGTCAAGTCATCGTTCCAACACTGCTGCACGTTGCTTGTTTCATCAAAGTTCATCTTCCATGGATTGGGAGGTTTGTACTATGATATCATTGATACAACGCAGAGATGACACACAATATTATATAGCAGTTCGCATTGTACCTTTCAGTTCATTGGCTGTTTTCACCCAAAATCAAATCCCCTTGAGGCTCACATTGGACTCCTCCATCCTCCCGCATCACCCACCAAGTGCACCCAGGTCCTCAAGCAAAAACAATCCCACGAATGGATTTGCCTTTGCCTGAGGCAGGAAGAACCCAGACTGTTTTGCCCAGCTTACCTTTTACGTGCACTAGAGGAACTCTATCCCCTTCCATGGTATGTAAGGTTTCTGACTGGGCACGGCCATCTCGATTGGCAGCTCCCCTAGTGTTGATTAACCAGGTGGTTTTTACTAAATGTATATCCCAGTGGTTAAATGTTACACCCTGCATTGCTCTTAGCATAGTCTTTAACAGTCCATTGTACCGTTCAAGTTTTTCCAGAGGCTGGTGTGTGATAGGGGATGTGAAACACCCACTCAATACCATGCTCTTTGGCCCAGCTGTCTATGAAATTATTTTGGAAACGAGTCCCGTTGTCTCACTCATTTCTCTCTGGGGTGCCATGTTGCCACAGGACTTGTTTTTCGAGACCCAGGATAGTGTTCCGGGCAGTGGCATGGGGAACATCTTGTTCCAATGGTTTGTCAATGCTCCCTTCCCCAGAAAGGGATCCCAGTTGTTTGGCTTCCTTCCCCTCTAATTCCAGACTACTGGCCCCATTATCCCAGCATCGGAGCAGCCAGGTGAAAATGTGCTCACCTGAACGATGGCTGAAATCTTTTCACATATCCCACAACTCAGTCAAGGACAGGGATCGGGTAGTTTCTGTTTCTTGTATGAGTTCTTACTCTTCCTCCTCTTCACCTCGTGATGGCCCTGCTTCTTCATCATCCCATTCTAAACGAGCTGACTTCTGCCTCCAAGATTTTTTCTTGTATACGGGGGCAACTGATACTGGCATGGGCTGATTCTCTGATTCAGCTCCAGTATCTGTCATGGGGGTTTGAGTAGCCACAGTGCTTGTCCTGGGGTGTGAGTGGCTGCACTGCCTGTTGTCAGGGCTGGAGTGACCACAGTGCCTGTCACTTTGCCTTTCAATCCAGAGACCTTCTCTTCCCCTTGGGGGCACTGAATACTGTTGAGCAGGGATTGGTACGTATGGGCCAGGCCCCAGCACATTGCAGTTATCTGTGTCTCTCTGGAGTTCCCAGCGTAACAACATTCTTTCACCAAATATTCTACTAGTTTTTTAGGATTCTGCACTTGTTCAGGGGTGAAACTCCAAAACACTGGGGGTGCCCACTGCCCTAGGTATTTGCCCATGCTATCCCACATGCCCTGTCACTCGTAACTATCAAGCCTTGGGGCAGATTTCTGGGTGATATTCTTAAGTTGCTTAGTCAAAACCAAAACAACATGCCCAAAAACTAACAATAAGTGCACCTTAACCACCCAAGGATGTTCAAGATACAAAAAGGTTGTTGCAATGAAGGCGGAGACCTCATAGAAGAAAGTTGCAAAGATACCATTCTGTATTTCCTCCATATAAAATCTCTCAGAGGAGGAAGTATAATTGCTAATTGCCTCAACAAGGTGGTATCCAAAGTACAGTAACGGTTCCAGCAAAAACCCCAAATACCAGATAAAGCTGAAAACCAGTGCTTGTATAACAAATCTTGTAGGCAAAACATCACTAATCACAGCAGAACACAGCAGACTAAACAAACCAACACCCATCTTTAACAGGTACTGCAAAAAGGAGAACATGGTGCTGTGACCAGCATCTGTTATTATCTCAAACCCTCTGAGCCCCACATTTGGTACCAAGAAAGACTGTTTTGGTTTAGCCAGCAACTCAGCCCCACACAGCCTCTCGCTCACTCACTCAGTCCCCCACCAGTGGGATGGGGGAGAGAATCAGAAGGGTAAAGCTTGTTCATTAAGATAAGAACAGTTTAATAATTAAAATAAAACAACAACAAAAATGCAATGGAAAGGAAAAGAATGAGAGGCATGAAACCTGGGGCAGGGGGGAATTAACCATGGAAACAAACTGTACATGACACAGCCACCAGCCCACAACTGCCCAAGAACCCCACACCCCTGCACCAACTGCCCCATTAATATACTAGTCTTGGTGTCATATGGTATGGGATGAACATCCCATTGGCCATTCGGTGTTAGCTGCCTTGGCTGTGGTCCCGCCCCTCCCAGCCTCCTGCCCACGTGGCAGAGTATGGGCATCTGGAAAGGTGCCTGACTACTACAGGCACTACAGTGAAGGGAATTAACCCCTTATTTGCCAAAAGCAGCACACCATGCTTGAGCAGTCCATTCCTGATGGACTGTACTCTGTGAATGGACCCACACTGGAGCAGTTCCTGAAGAACTGCAGCCCATAGGAAGTACCCAAGTTTGAGAAGTTCATGAAGGATTGTATCCTGTGTGTGGAACCCCACGCTGGAGCAGGGGAAGAGTGTGAGGAGGAAGTGTGAGGAGAGAGAAAGTGTTATGAACTGACCGCAACCCCCATTCCCCATCCCCCTGTGCTGCTTGGCGGGAGGAGGTAGAGAAATCAGGTGTAAAGTTGAGCCTGGGAAGAAGGGAGGGGTGGGGGGAAGGTGTTTTTAGAAGGTTCGTTTAGTTATTAGTATCTTTTTTGCTGGAGAGTAGACTAGAGAAAAGTCTTCATAAAATTAAGTACAGCTGCCATAATTTGCTTATCACCCCCCTTTTTTTGAAAGAGCTCATGTTGCCCTCTTCCAGAAAGACAGTTCTTGCTCATATTTAAATGATACATCTCCTAATATTCCATGGCATTAATTTAATTTTACTTGCCGCTCCCATATAGCTATTGTATTTTAAACCACTGACCTGACAAGAAATTAAATAGATTCATATTCATCTAGCAAGAACATTTAGAGTGAAAGCTAATCATGTGTATCAAACGATGGTATCAATTCACTTTTTGAGCAAATATGTTTACTGGACCTGTTACTATTTTCCATATGCTTGAATAACTAACCTGTGTACATATGATGGCATGGTGGAATCTGCCTTGCTGGAAATATTCAAAACTTGTCTTGACTTGGGCCTGGATAATGTAATCGAAGGCCCTGCTTTCAGCAGAAGGTGGGACCAGGTGATCTCCAGAAGTCCCTGTTAGCCTAGACTTTTCTATGTTTCTACAGTCTTTTAAAATAAAGCTTGAGGGAGTTGAACTTTAATCAACTTTCTTGCTCATTTTTAGTATTTTCCCTTAGTTGCAAAGACCTGCTTTTTAAAATAATCATTAAAATTATAAACTAGCTTTCCTGATGCCTTGAAAAATATATTGGTTGGAGTACCTTTCCTTAAGCAACATTGTAGGTTATGAATTCAACAGGTTAGTTAAAAAATGTTAATGAATTATATTGTCTCCATGGTTATATATTGCTTTTAGTTATTTGACAAGACTTGCAGGTAGCCTGTTGGTTTACTAGTATTATGTGTTCATGTTTTTAACAATGTAGTAATATTTTAAGGGTCTATTTTAACATTTTTTTAATGAAGTTTGGTGTGGAAATATAATTCTTTTGCTTTTGTTCAGAGAAATACATATTTTTTATCAACCTTATTTAAAATGCCTTCTTTGTACTTCAATTTCAGTTCTCCTTGCAAACAGATATGATCAGAAGGCAGTTAGAGTACGAGGCAAGGCAAATCAGAGCTGCAATGGAAGAACAACTAGGTACTTGTCAGGATATGGAGAAGCGAGCACAGGTATAGTTTTTCTTTCATTGGTAGAAGGAATGAGGAAAGGTTTTCCTGTGTTTTAAGTTATTGGTGGTTTATATCTTTAACCTGTGTGTAAGCCCAGTGAATACCTTAGAACATATATCTAGCCTTTTAAATACAAGAATAAGAATCGAAACACAGAAAATGTCTACTCAGCAAAAAGGACCTTTCTCTCCCTGTTTAAAAGAATGCTTGTGAGTAGGTGGGAGTAGTAGACAATGTTTTGAAAAGAAAGTAATTTTTGATTATTTGGTTGTCATTTATTTCAATTTTAGCTTTGAACAAACATGTAATCGCAACTGCTTTATTTTGTTTGTCGTGTGGTTGTTGAAGTTTGTGCTTTTAAGTTTAGAGTAAATTCCAGTTACTGTTGTTAAGTTTCCTTGACCAGAAAGGAATCAAGGCATAATCTTTGAAAATGAGATATGTCGGCAAAATGTAATTTGCATCCTTACCCGTAAATTCTTTATGTATAAAGTATACGTATAATTCTGTATGCAAATCATGTTACACGCATTTGGAAGTATAATTCAGAATGTAATTGTGTGTAAGTGAAATTATCAATTGCATGCTGGCTTTAAAAAATATTCCCCCACAGTAGTAGAGTGAAAATTTGAATTATATATTGCCATCTATTTCCATCGATGTTAAATAGCCAGTTTTGTTATTAATATCCAATTTTTAATAAAAATAGTCTCTTTAGGCTTCATTTTCCTCACCAACTTTACCTCAACACAAAATTCTACATATGAAATATTTCTAATTAATTCTGTTTGTAATTAAAATTTAAAATGGCTTTTTCTAAAGCAAGTAATTTATTAGCACTTTTCAGAAAATTCTTATGGTTATAGTTTTTAGCAAAATATGCATCCTCTAATTGTAGAGCTCACTCTATGAGGTATGTACGTTAAGGCCGTGTAGGGATCTATACTGACGTACTCAGACAGATCAAAGTTCACTCTTGTTTTAAGCTGCTTGGATAACTGGCTCTGGTCTGGAAGCCGTATGGCTATGTTATAGAGGTTTATCAGCTATGGTGCTGCCCTGCACTAATACAGCTGTGCTACTTATGTGCAACCAGTTCCAAACGAAGGCAGAACAGACTCAGAATTGTCTGTGCATGTCTGGTTAGCCCTGTTGTAAAAGAAAGTAATGCTGAATCGTCACTAGAGCTTCTGAGCAAGATATCTTCTTACTAACAAACTGGCTAAACTTTAAGTGCGCTCAGAGAATAAATCAAGTATTTCTAAGATTTGACTGTAGTTATATCGCTATGAAAGTAATTAAGTTGTCCCTAAATGTGTACTTTCCTACACATTCTATTTTATTTTGGGGGTGGTGGTGGTTTGTGGGCACACTACCAAGAGGATGTTGACTTTTTTTATGGTTTTCTGAATTAATGTTTGCATATGGGTTTATCACAACTATTTTATTCCCTATACATATGTATAACACCTATATACTCATGGAAATTAATGTCTACTAGGATTATATAAAGATTATAAAATAGGAAATAACTAATCTGCATTGGTTTTTTTATACTAGGGACAGGTGCCAAAACTGTGTAGAAGTTAATTGTTGTATAAATACATAAAAGTGAATTCCAGATTATTCCACTGTAATGTTCAAATGTGAAAACTGAACTTTTCATATTTGGCAGGTATAGTGAACTTGCTAGTTTTTCAACTGTCATTTTGCTCTGTATTTTTGTTCCCCCATGATTGTGATACAGAATGCAATGCCAAATGAGGAAAAGAAAAGTTGATCTATGTGAAGACTGGCATTTCAGACCACTCTGTATTAATAGTCCTCAAATACTTGTTCTGTGAGAGAGCTGATAACCTGCCGCTGGCCGAGAAATTAATGTACTAGCTGCCCTTTCTCCTGGGCCTTTGGGCCTTAAAATAATAGTAAAATAATAAATAGCCTTCTCCCTCTCTCACCTGTCATCATCGGGGCTTGCTTCCTTTAACCTCCTTCTTCTGAAACACTGTGTACATTAGTTAGCTCACAGCAACTTATTATTTATGCATTATCCTTTATGAAGTTTGTATACAACCACATACCCAACAGTTATTAAAAAAGATGCATTAGTAGTGTTAGCAATTTATTTTAGCTTATCCATTTAAACTTCACATGGTAGTCCTTGTTTGAAAAAAGAAAAAGATGTAGTTAATCACATTTTATTCTGACTATTCATATATTGTGGTCCAATACTTATAAGCAGAAGTAAAATTTCATTTATGTAAATGTGATGAGTTGACCTCAGCCAGAAGCCAAACACCTACCCAGCCTCTCATTCACTCCCCTCTCCCACAGGATGGGATCAAAGTAGAAGGAAGTTGAAAAGATCCAAATAATGACATTTAATAGGGAAAGCAAAAGCTGCATGTGCAAGCAAAGCAAAAAGAAGAATTCATTCACTACTTCCCATCAGTAAGCAGATGTCCAGCCACTTCCTGAAAAGCAGGGCCTTAGCATATGTAATGGTTGCTTGGGAAGACAAATTCCATAAGCATGAATGTCTCCCCCTTTCTCCTCCTTTCCCTGAACTTTTATTGCTGAGCACAAGGTCTCATGGTATGGAATATCCCTTTGGTCAGTTGGAGTCAGCTGTCCTGGCTGTGTCCCCTTCCAGTCTCTTGTCTACCCTCAGCCTACTTGCTGTCAGGGGAGGGAAGAGAGAGGAAGTCTTGATGCTGTGCAAGCACTGTTCAGTAGTAGCCAAAACATTGGTGTGTTATCAACACTGCTTTAGCCACAAATACAAAGCACAGCACCATAGGGGCTGCTATGAAGAAAGTTAATGCCATCCCAGCCAGACCCAATACAGTAAAATCTTAAAAAATAAAAAATAAATTCTAATTCAAAGACTTGAAATCATGTTCACATAGAATGTATTTTTCCTTCATGCCAGAACAAAAATGATGTCACTAGGTTTAGAGTTTCTTAAAATGTCTCAGAAAAATTACCGTTCTTGTAGGAATTTATTCCAAGAGCTTTAAAAATTGGCTAAACCAGCAGACCACTAAAGGTTGCAGAAAACTTGCACTGTGGTGCAGTTTGATGCCAGCCAGTAACTAAGCATCCACCAGCCGCTTGCTGACTCCCCTGGCACAGCAGGATGGAGAAGAGAATTGGAAGAGCAGAAGCAAGAAAAACTTGTGGGTCAAGATAAAGTCAGTTTAAGTGAAGGGGAGGAAAAAAGGGAAAAAAGGCATATGATGCAAAGGCAATCACTCACCACCTCCCACAAGCAGACTGATGCCCAGCCAGTCTCCCAGCAACAGCTACTCTGGAAAGACTACACGCCCCCACCCCCCACCCCCCATCCCCCCCGGCCCCGAGTTTTATTGCTGAGCATGATGTTATATGGCATGGAATATCCCTTTGGTCATTGGGGTCAGCTGTTCTGGCTGTGTCCCTTCTCAATCTCTTGCCCACCCCCCCAGCTTACCCACCAGAGAGGGGTAAAGTGAAAAAGAGAAGGCCTTGCGCAAGCACTATTTGGGAATAGCTAAAACACTGGTGTGTTATCAACACTGTTTTGGTCACAAATCTAAAACACAGCACCATATGGGCTGCTAGGAAAAAAAGGTACTGCTACAGATCAATTTTCCTCCTTCTCAGGGTTGACCCCTCCAAACATTCTCACTTGTTTAACCAATTGGGCATAATATTCAGAAGGATGTTTGGCATTTCCTTGCTGGCATTCTTGGACCTTAGCCCAATTCACAGTCTTCCTTCCTGCCAGTTCTGAGGATTTTAACAATTCCCCCTTGCTCTTTGCAGCATATCTCTATTGGCTGGTAACTTTGGGGGACCAACCTGGGTCACTAGCTGGCCATGGGGTTCTGCCCTGTGCTTCCCCAGCCCACCTGTGATTTGTTTCCCAGATTTTAATTTTTTTCATCAGGAGTAAAAAGTGTCTCAAATAGTTGCTGCATATCAGCCCACGTAGGGTTGCAAATGCAAAAGATGCCACATATACTTTGCATCACCTTCTGCAGATCATCCCACGGTCTGGGCACTTGCTGTTGCCCCAAAACCAAATCAGCAGATGCAAATGACATGTGGACTGTTGTCACAGAAAACTCTCTAGGTTCCAGTTCTGGCTCTATAATTTTTGTCAGAAAGGTGCTTACAAACCAGAAGCAGTAGCGATAGTTGGAGCAGAAATCAGAGTAAAAGCAGAAAAAAAGAGCAGTAGGATAGGCAGGTAGAGCTAAATGTGTAACATCCCTGATTTTCCCGTTCAGCCAAAGGTTTTACTCAGTTTCTGACCTGAAGGGGAAACTTCTCAGATTGCAAGGGACGCCGGAGCAGTGTGAGGAGCACCAGCAACAGCAAGGGATGCACAAGGGATACACAAGGACAAGAAGAGACTACGACTGAACAGGAGGCATTCCCCAAGCAACTGAGCCCAGACCCACTGATTGGACAAGCCAGCAAGGGGCAGAGCCTGCACCCCACAGTGCAGGAGATGTAAACAGGCTAAAACAATCAGCCCAGCTGATTGCAATGGATGAGCATATATATTTCTCAGTGGGCAGGTATGTGGCAGTATGGTGACTGCATGACAAAAAGCTGTGTCCTCTGCTTCTCCTGAGCTTCTAGCACCTGGTAGAACCAATGCAGCCACACAGACAGATCTCCAGTCAAAGCATGCAACCACACAGGTTTCTGGCTGTGGGGTGTGTGCAGGGATATTCCTGGAGATGGAGAGTGACAGCAAGAAAGTCTGTGGGATGTGTGGCCAGGTAGATGAACTGCTCTGCCTGGTGGCCGAGCTGCAGGAGGAGGTGGGCAGACTGAGGAGCATCTGAGAGTCTGAAAAGGAAATTGACCAATGTAGCTGTGCTCTGCCATCTCTGGTACACACAAGCCAACTCAGCTTGTCCACTACAGAGGCAGGTCCAGGATGTGTTTGGTGCCAGGAGGAAGGCAAAGTTACGAGGGACAGGGAGGAGTGGAAGAAGGTTACTGCATGGACCTGTAAGAGAAACCCCTCCTTACCCTCTAAAGTACCCTTACAGAATAGGTATGAAGCGCATAATGAGATTGAGACGGCGCCTAGGCAAGCAGTCTTGCCAAGGTCAGATAGACCAATGCATTGCGACAAGACCTGCATTAAGACCAGCACCGAGAAGAAACAATAGCGAGTTATGGTCATCGGCAACTCCCTCCTGTGTGGAACAGAAGTGCCCATTTGCACAGTGGGCCCTTGTTTCAGGGAAGTTTGCTGCCTCCCTGGGGCCCGAATTAGGGATGTCACCAGACAACTGAAAAGCTTAGTACAACCTTCAGACTGCTATCCACTCCTCTTTCATGTGGGTGCTAATGATGTCGCAACAAAATGGCTAAGGTCAATCAAAAGCGATTTCAGGGCCCTGGGAAGAATGCTAAAAAATTCAGGAGCACAAGCAGTGTTTTCCTTAATCCTCTCAGTAATAGAGAAAGACCTTGGAAAAAACAGATGAACCTAAGATATCAACACCTGGCTCCAGGATTGGTGCCTCCACCAAAACTTTCGGTTTTATAACCATGGAAGAGTCTTCGAGGCACAAGGTATGCTGGGGCCTGACAGGATTCACCTGTCCCGAAGGGGAAATCACATCTTTGGGCATAAGCTAGTGGGACTGACCGAGAGAGCTTTAAACTAGAATTGATGAGGGAAGGGGGTACCAACAGGATTGCAGTAGGTAAGCCAAGGGCTGGCATAGCATCGTCTGAGGGTGGCAATGCTAGCGGGAACACTTACACTGCTCCTGGGAGCACGGAGGGCTCAGGAGTGTATCTGAAATGCACGCAGTATGAGAAACAATAAGGATGAACTGGAAGTGTTGGCCAGTTCCCAGAGCTATGCTGTCATTGGTATTAGTGAGACTTGGTGGAATAAGTCCCACAACTGGAGTGCTGGGATGGAGGGCTACAGGTTGTTTAGCAGGGGTAGGCAGGGCAGGCGAGGTGGAGGAGTTGCACTGTATGTAAAGGAGAGGTTTGACTGCACAGCCCTTACAGTAAAGGGATGATGGGGTTGAGAGGGGGATGGAAAACAAGGGACATGTTGCAGTGGGTGTCTACCACTGATCACCCAGCCAGGATGATAGCACTGATGAGTTAGTCTATAGGCAATTAGGAGAAATCTCTGGATCAGTAGACCTTGATCCTTATGGGAGATTTCAACTTCCCATATGTGAAATGGGAATACCATGCTGCTGTGACAAGCAGGTCTTGGAAAGTCTTGGAGTTTGTAGGAGATAATTTCTTGTCACAAGTACTCAGTGAGCCAACTAGTAAAGATGCCGTCCTAGACTTCTTGTCTGTGAATAGAGGACTCATGGGAGATTTGTCACTCCAATCTTCAAAAAGGGCAAGAAGGAGGACATGAGGAACTATAGGCCAGTCAGCTTCACCTCCATCCCCGGAAAGGTGATGGAGCAGTTCATCCTGGAGGCCACCTCCAGGCACGTAGAGGACAAGAAGGTTATCAGAAGTAGTCAACATGGATTCACCAAGGGAAGATCATGCTTGACCAACCTGATAGCCTTCTATGATGGCGTGACTGGCTGGGTCGATGAAGGGAGAGCAGTGGATGTTGTCTCTCGACTTCAGTAAGGCATTCGACACTGTCTCCCATAACATCCTCACAGGCAAGCTAAGGAAGTGTGGGTTGGATGAGTGGACAGTGAGGTGGATTGAGAACTGGCTCAATAACAGAACTCAGAGGGTCGTGATCAATGGAGCAGAGTCTGGATGGAGGCCTGTCACTAGCAGTGTTCTCCAGGGATCTGTGCTGGGTCCAGCCCTGTTCAACATATTCATCAGTGACCTGGACGATGGGATAGAGTGTACCCTCAGCAAGTTTGCTGATGATACCAAGCTGGGAGGAGTAGCTGATACACCAGAAGGCTGCGCTGCCATCCAGCGAGACCTGGACAGGCTGGAGAGCTGGGCCGAGGGGAACCCGATGAAATTCAAGAAGAGCAAGTGTAAGGTCTGCACCTGGGGAGGAACAACCCCATGCACCAGTACAGGTTGGGGGTTGACCTGCTGGAAAGCAGCTCTGCTGAGAAGGACCTGGGAGTGCTGGTGGACAGCAGGTAGATTATGAGCCAGCACTGTGCCCTTGTGGCCAAGAAGGCCAATGGTATCCTGGGATGCATTAAAAGGAGTGTGTCCAGCAGATCGAGAGAGGTTATCCTCCCCCTCTACTCTGCCCTAGTGAGACCACATTTGGAGTACTGTGTCCAGTTTTGGGTGTCCCCCCCCCAGTT
Source organism: Phalacrocorax carbo (assembly GCF_963921805.1). Classification (NCBI taxonomy): domain Eukaryota; kingdom Metazoa; phylum Chordata; class Aves; order Suliformes; family Phalacrocoracidae; genus Phalacrocorax; species Phalacrocorax carbo. The sequence continues at coordinate 180,794 of NW_026990245.1, forward strand.
TAAAAAGGACAGGGAACTACTTGAGCAAGTCCAGCTGATCCAGATGATCAGGGGACTGGAGCATCTCCCTTACGAGGAAAGGCTGAGAGATTTGGGTTTGTTCAGCCTGGACAAGGGAAGACTGAGGTGGGATTTCATCAATACCTATAAATATCTAAAGGGTGGGTGTCAGGATGACGGGACTAGGCTCTTTTCAATAGTGCCTGATGACAGGACAAGGGGCAATGGGCACAAGTTGGAACACAGGAAGTTCCACCTCAATATGAGAAAAGAACTTCTTTACTGTGAGGGTGACAGAGCAGTGGAACAGGCTGCCCAGGGAGGTTGTGGAGTCTCCTTCCCTGGAGACATTCAAAACCCACCTGGATGCGTCCCTGTGCCCCTTGCTCTAGGTGTCCCTGTTCGAGCAAGGGGGTTGGACAAGATGATCTCCAGAGATCTCTTCCAACCCCTATCATTCTGTGATTCTGTGAGATGTGATGGTAGGTGGCTGTCTTGGCCACAGTGACCATGAAATGGTCGAGTTCAACATTTTCAGTGTAGTGAGAAAGAAGGACAGCAGAGTTGCTACCCTGGATGTCAAGAGAGCAAACTTGAAGGTATTCAGGGAGATACTTAGCAGAGTATTCTGGCAATCTGCTTTTGAGGGCTTAGGAGTCCACGAGTGCTGGTCAGTCTTTAAGAACCACCTTTTAAAAGCACACGAGTAGGCAATCCCATTGTGTCAAAAGTCAAGCAAGTGGGGCAGAAGACCAGCTTGGCTGAACAGGGAATTCCTCTTGGAACTCAGGAGGATAAAGAAATTGTACGATCTCTGGAAGCAAGGTCAGGCTTTGCAGGAAGATTACAGAGCTGTGGTTCGCATATGCAGGGAGAAGACACAGAAGGCCAAAGCTCAGCTAGAGTTGAAACTGGCCAGTGGTGCATCGGGCAACAAGAAAGGCTTTTTAAAGTACATTAATAGCAAGAGGAGGTCTAAGGAAAACATTGGACCAGTACTTCTTGAGGATGGTCACCTGACAAATAGGGATGAAGAAAAAGCGGAGGCATTCAACGCTTTTTTTATTGCCTCAGTCTTTAATAACACTGAGACCTCGGGCTGCCCGGTCCCCTGAGTCAGAGGACTACGAGTGTGGGAACAGTGACTTTCCATTTGCATGCACTGAAATTGTAAGGGAGCAGCTGTATCAGCTGAATGTTCACAAGTCCATGGGGCCTGATGGGATTCATCCCAGAGTACGGAAGGAGCAGGCGGATGTTACAGCAGGACCCATCTCAATCATCTACCAAAGGTCTTGGGAGTCTGGGGAGGTCCCTGCTGACTGGAAGCTAGCCAATGTTATTCCAAGCCACCAGAAGGACGTGAGGGAAGACCCAGGAAAACTACAGACCTGTTAGCCTAACCTCAGTACCTGGAAAAACTATGGAGAAGATCATACTGGGTGCTATTGAAAAGCATTTAAAGGACAGTGCAATCATCAGGCACAGTCAACATGGGCTCACAAAGGGAGAGTCCCGCCTAACTAATTTGATATCCTTCTACAATAAGGTCACCCACCTAGTGGATGAAGGGAAGGCGGTGGTTGTAGTTTTTCTGGATTTTAGTAAGGCTTTTGCTACTTACTGTCCCTCACAGCATCCTTCTGGACAAGTTGTCCAACTGTGGGATGAGCAGGCACACGGTGCACTGGGTGAAGAACTGGCTGAAGGGCAGGGCTGAAAGGGTTGTAGAGAATGGGGCTACATCTGGCTGGTGACCGGTCACCAGCGGTGCTCCTCAGGGCTCAATTCTAGGGCCAGTTCTGTTCAATATTTTTATCAACGATCTGGAGGCAGGAGTTGAATGCACCATTAGCAAGTCTGCTGATGATACCAAACTGGGAGGTGCTGTTGACTCCCTCAAGGGGCAAGAGGCCTTGCAGAGGGATCTAGATAGATTGGAGCATTGGGCTGTGATTAATGGGATGAAATTTAACAAGATTCTGCACCTGGGACAGAGTAACACTGGACACAAGTATAGATTGGGAGAGGAGTGGCTGGAGAGCAGCCCTGCAGAAAGGGATCTGGGGATGGTGGTCAACAGTAGGCTCAACATGAGTCAGCAGTGTGCCCTGGCAGCTAGGAGGGCAAACTGCATTCTGGGGTGCATCAAACACAGCATAAGCAGCCGGTCCAAAGAGGTGATTATCCCACTGTATTCAGCATTGGTGCAGCCTCGCCTTGAGTATTGTGTGCCGTTCTGGGCCCCACAATTTAAGAAGGACGTGAAGGTCCTTGAATGTGTCCAGAGGAGGGCAACAAAGCTGGTGAAAGGGCTGGAAGGCATGTCCTATGAGGAGCGGCTAAGGACGATGGGTTTGTCTAGCTTGGAGAAAAGGAGGTTGAGGGGCGACCTCATTGCTCTCTACAGCTTCCTGAGGAGGGGAAGTGGAGAGGGAGGTGCCGATCTCTTCTCCCTGGTATCCAGTGACAAGACATGTGGGAATGGGTCAAACCTGCGCCAGACGAGGCTTAGACTGGACATTAGGAGGAAGCATTTCTTTACCGAGAGGGTGGTCAAACACTGGAACAGGCTTCCCAGAGAGGTGGTCGATGCCCCGTGCCTGTCAGTGTTTACGAGGCATTTGGACAGCGCCCTTAATAACATGCTTTAACTTTTGGTCAGCCCTGAAGTGATTGGGCAGTTGGACTAGATGATTGTTGTAGGTCCCTTCCAACTGAAATAGTCTTATCTAGTCTATTCTGTTCTGTTCTAAATTTGCATCCCAGTGTTTGAATGTCCCAGCACCCATTGCTCTCAGTATAGTCTTCAAGAGTCTGTCGTATCATTCAGTCTTTCCAGAGGCTTGTGGGAGAATAGGGGATGTGAATGCGATACGCCCAAGTCAATGCCATGTTTCTTGGCCCAGGTGTCTACGAAGTTGTTTTGGAAATGAGTCGCGTTGTCTGACTGAATTCTTTCTGGGGTGCTGTGGTGCCATAGAACTTGTTTTTCAAGACCCAGGATGGTGCTTCTGGCAGTGGTATGGGTCGCAGTGGTATGGGTCACAGGGTATGTTTCCAGCCACCCAGTAGTCACTTCCACCATGGTAAGCACATGGCACCTGTCCTGGTGATATAATCGATCTGCCAGGCCTCCCCATACTGGTATCTCAGCCACCATCCTCTGTGGCAGAGAGGCTTTACCTGCTTGACTTAATTATGGTGCATGTTTCACATTCATGGATAACCTGTGCGATAGTGGTGGTAGTCAGGTCCACCCCTCAGTCATGAGCCCATCTGTATGTTGCATCTCTCCTTAGATGTCCTAATGTTTCATGGGCCCACTGAGCTGTGAATAGCTCACCCTTACATTCCTATTCCAGATCTACCTCAGGCACTCCAATTCTGGCAGTCTGGTCTACCTGCTCATTCTTTTGATGTTCTTGGGTGGCGCAGCTCTTGGGCATGTGAGTATCTTCATGACGTACCTTTATAGCGATGTTTTCTTCCCACGCAGTGATGTCTTGCCACAATGCAGCAGCCCAGATGGGTTTATCTCTGTGCTGCCTGTTGGTCATCTTCCACTGCTGTAGCCACCCCCATAGGGCATTTGCCACCATCCATGAGTCAGTACAGAGATAGAGTGCTGGCCACTTTTCCCATTCGGGAAATATCTAGGGCCAGCTGGATGGCTTTCACTTCTGCAAACTGACTTGACTTGCCTTCTCCTTCGACAATTTCTGTGGCTCGTCGCGTGGAACTCCACACAGCAGCATTCCACCTCCGATAGTTTCCCGCAATACGACAGGACTTGTTGGTAAACAGAACATATTGCCTTTCATTTTCTGGTAATGCGTTACACGGTGGGGCCTCTTGGGCACAAGTCACCTCCTCAGGCGATGCCTCTGAAATCTCTGCCTTCTGGCCAGTTCATGAGCTCTTCCAGGATTCCTGGGCGGTTGGGATTACCCATTCGAGCCCATTGCATGATCAACGGCACCCACTTATTCCACGTCATTTCGGTCGTGTGATGTGTAGAGGGGACTCTTCCTTTGAACATCCAGCATAGCACAGGCAGTCACGGTGCCAAGAGGATCCGTACTTCTGTACTGACTACTAATTAAGTGGCCCGAACCAGTTCATATGCTGCTAGTATCCCCTTTTCAGTCCCAGTGTAGTGGGCCTCGGATTCTCGATACCCCCAGCTCCGACATCCTAGAGGTCTGACATCGAGTCTTTCTGGGTGCTTTCTGCCAGAGGTTCCAGGTGAGGCCATGCTCCCTGGCTGCAGTGTAGAGTGCGTTTCTCACATCTGGTCCTGTCCAGACTGTCCCAAGGGCTACTGCACAAGCCATCTCCTGTTTGATCTGTTTGAAGGCCTGTTGCTGCTTGGGGCCCCAGCTGAAACAGTTACTCAGAGAATCATAGAATGTCCTGAGTTGGAAGGGACCCACAAGGACCATTGAGTCCAACTCCTGTCCCTGCATAGGACAACCCTGAAATTCATACCACGTGTCTGAGGGTCCACTCTGAACCTCGTGACTCAACAGGAGGGTGTTCCTTACCCTTTGTGTCTCCGGTCTCTGTGTGAATCATTCTAACGCAATTTTCCTTTGTATGTTTCTTCCATGCAGTAATTAATAAGGTGAACCTTGCCATCAGACTTATTGAACCTTGGTAAACCACTATTAAACTTTGTTAAATTCCATCAAATTTATTGAACCCTGTCAAATTATTATTTTACCTCAGAAAAAAAAACATATTGCTGCTTCTCTCTTTTGAGTGAGGTGCATTCCACTCATCCACGACGGGAGGGGAAATTTTTTTTTTTTGGATACCTGATAGACCATAAGACCAGTAATTATCCCAGATATATCAATAGTCCATTTGTAAGGGGAACCAATCCTCCAATTGCTGCCATAAATAGCTCAGCTTAATATCATTAAAAGAACAGGACTGTGGCCATGCTTGGTACACATCACCAAAAGTGGTCACTTCTGGCCAAAGTTCCTGACACAGGGCTCGGGCTTTTGATGACCCAGCTATCCCATCAATAAATTTCCAGTGTTGCAACAATTAATCTAACAGTGACCTCTTCACTATACTTTGTCCGCCTCCCATTATTACAAAAAAAACCCCAAACAAAACAAAACCAACCCCCAAAAAACAAAAAACAAGCAAACAAAAATCACCTCTTTACCACCAAATAAGATCCACAGTTCACTGCCCCCATGCCTGAGTATCTCAAGGTGAAATCACCCACAAGCCAACAATGCAGATCGTCAGGGCTTGGGCAGTAGTGACATGTTGGATCAGGTGAGTCAGCTATGTCTCATCTGGGTCGCTAAAACCATCATGAAAATTTTGCAACTGGCCCATGACGAGTAAGGAGAGAGGCCAGGATGCAAAGTATAGAATTACAAGAGTAATTCTTTTATTCATACGCCTGAGGTGTCCCATTCAAATCGGAACACAACAAATGCAGTTTTACACAGGGTTCTTACACCTTTCAAGTGTTCAGATGCAACATGATTTGACCAATCACTACTTAACACACACACGCTCACGTACTACTGTTTTGCAAAGCAACTATAATTCTATGGTGTCATCATCCACCTGCTTCTTTATTGTTCTACATGTCCCTGGAGTCGGTCTTGCTGCAGTTACTTATCTATGATGCCAGATAATGGGAGGGTTTCACAGAGGTGTTAGAGGGGCTAGGATGCTGGCATTATCTCAGTACTTCAGGGGTAATCCTTTATTCTTCAGGGTGCAAGGAAGAGGACAACAGCCCCTAATGAGCTGGGGTCCTTTAGTCATGCTGACTTAACCACGACTATGCAGTAAACAATCTACCCTAAGAAACTTCATACAATTTCATACTGTAAAGACTAATTGATACAATAGTTAGGGAATTAGATTTTCCTGTCAACAGCTTCCCTTTTTTCCCCCTCCATGTGTGTCCATGCACTGGATCTGTCCAGATTATGGAATTAAATTTGCAAAAGTATAATTAATTCAATCCTTATAAAAAGTATTTTTATTTGTAAATGTTTTTACTAATGGTATGAGTCAGATTATTCTCATCTGTTGCTGATCATTGCTGGTCATGATTTTGAGGTTAGGAGAGAGTTTAAGGTGGAAGACTTGTTACTGATCAAAGAAAAATTTCAATGGAAATTATTCCATCTTTTTACACCCCAAGATTTTTTATATCACTACTTTCACACTATCAGAATATTCTGTATAATGCAGCAAAGCAAGTGAAGTTGTTTCTTTTTTAACATTATAATGCTTTTATGAGGAAAGAACGTTTTCAATTTGAACTGCTTTTCTACAGGATGAGGATTTCAAAAGACTTGTCTAATGTGGGGGGGTGGTGTTGTGGTTTAACCGGCAACTCAGCCCCACACAGCTGCTCACTCACTCCCCCACCGGTGGGATAGGGGAAAGAATCAGAAGGCTAAAGCTCGTGGGTTGACATAAGAACAGTTTAATAATTAAAATGAAAACAGCAGCAGCAGCAACAATAATGCAATGGAGAGGAAAACAATGAAAGAGGCGCGAAACCCGGGGGCAGGGGGAAGGGGGAATGAACCACCAAAACAAACCGCACGTGACACAGCCGCTCACGGCCCGCCAACCCGACACTGCCAGTCCCCGAGCTGCAACTGCCCCCCCTGCACAAGAGATCCAGTTCTTAGGAATAAGATTGCAAGATGGCCGTCGTCAGATCCCAATGGATGTGATCAACAAAATAGCAGCCATGTCTCCAACAACTAGCAAAAAGGAAACAAAAGCATTTTTGGGCGTTGTGAGTTTTTGGAGAATGCATATTCCAGATTACAGTCTGATCGTAAGGCCTCTCTATCCAGTGACCTGGAAGAAGAATGATTTCAAATGGGGTCCTGAGCAACGACAAGCCTTTGAACAATTTAAAGAGGAAATAGTTCATGCAGTAGCTCTTGGGCCAGTCTGGGCAGGACAAGATGTAAAAAACGTGCTCTACACCGCAGCTGGGGAGAATGGTCCTACCTGGAGCCTCTGGCAGAAAACACCAGGGGAGACCCGAGGTCGACCCCTAGGGTTTTGGAGTCGGGGATACAGAGGGTCCGAAGCCCGCTATACTCCAGCTGAAAAAGAGATATTGGCAGCATATGAAGGGGTCCGAGCTGCTTCAGAAGTGGTTGGTACTGAACGAAGCACAGCTGCTCCTGGCACCCCGACTGCCGGTGCTGGTCTGGATGTTCAAAGGAAAGGTCCCCTCTACACATCTTGCAACGTGGAGTAAATGGGTTGCACTGATCACCCAGCGGGCTCGAGTAGAAAACTCCAGTTGCCCAGGAATCTTGGAAGTGATCATGGACTGGCCAGAAAGCAAGGATTGTGGAATAGCACCAGAGGAGGAGGTGACACGTGCTGAAGAATCCCCACAAGCTGCCAGAAGATGAGAAGAAATATGCCCTGTTCACTGATGGGTCCTGTCGCCTTGTGGGAAAGCACCGGAGATGGAAGGCTGCTGTATGGAGTCCTACACGACAAGTCGCAGAAACTGCTGAAGGAGAAGGTGAATCGAGCCAGTTTGCAGAGGTAAAGGCTATCCAGCTGGCCTTCGACATCTCTGAACGGGAAAAGTGGCCAGTGCTCTATCTCTATACTGACTCCTGGATGGTGGCAAATGCCCTGTGGGGGTGGTTACCAGCAGTGGAAGCAGAACCGGAAGCGCAGAGGCAAACCCATCTGGGCTGCCGCATTGTGGCAAGATATTGCTGCCTGGGTAGAGAACCTGGTTGTAAAGGTACGTCATGTGGATGCTCACGTCCCCAAGAGTCAGGCCACTGAAGAACATCCAAACAACCAGCAGGTGGATCAGGCTGCCAAGACTGAAGTGGGGAGAAATATGGGGAGGCTTGGCAGATTGATTACATCACACTCCCACAAACCTACCAAGGCAAGCGCCACGTACTTACAATGGTGGAAACAAGGACCGACTGGTTAGAAACATATCCCGTGCCCCATGCCACTGCCCGGAACACTATCCTGGGCCTGGAAAAACAAGTCCTGTGGCGACATGGCACCCCAGAGAGAATTGAGTCAGACAACAGGACTCACTTCTGAAATAGCTTCATAGACACCTGGGCCAACAACCACAGCGCTGAGTGGGTGTATCACATCCTCCATCATGCACCAGCCTCTGGAAAACTTGAACGGTACAATGGACTGTTAAAGACTACACTGAGAGCAATGGGGGGTGGAACATTTAAACACTGGGATACACATTTAGCAAAAGCCACCTGGTTAATCAACACTAGGGGAGCTGCCAATCGAGATGGCCGTGCCCAGTCAGAACCCTTATGTACTGTGGAAGGGGATAGACTCCCTGTAGTGCATGTGAAAAATATGTTGGGGAACAGTCTGGGTTCTTCCTGCGTCGGGCAAAGGCAAACCCATTCGTGGGACTGCTTTTGCGCGAGGACCTGGGTGCATTTGGTGGGTGATGCAGGAGGATGGAGGAGTCCGATGTGTACCCTAAGGGGATTTGATTTTGGGCGAAAACAGCCAATGAACTGACCAGCATAATGCAAACTGCCATGTAATATTGTATGTCATCTCTATGTTGTGTCAATGGTATCATAGTACAAACCTCCCAATCCATGGAAGATGAACTTTGATGAAACAGAAGTGCAGCAGTGATGGAACAAAGACTGACTTGGTATTAAGTGACCCAACACCACACATACCATTTCTCCTGCCCTGAAAGACTGATAGGACAGATGGAGCCCAGAGTCATGCACTGGGTGGACTCAATGGACATTTTTATGGACATTTTACAGGGGAGGTCCATAGGCTAAGGGGATGATGTCTGTGTATTATGTCAAAGGATGGGAAGGGGAGAGGTGCACCAACTGCCCCGGTTAATATACTGATCATGGTGTCACATGGTATGGAATGAACATCCCATTGGCCAGTTGGCGTCAGCTGTCTTGGCTGTGGCCCCGCACCTCCCGGTCTCTTGCCCACGTTGCAGAGCATGGGAAGCTGGAAAGGTTCCTTACTTCTACAGGTGCTACAGTGAAGAGAATTAACCCTTTCTCAGCCAAAACCAGCACATTCTCCACCCCTTATTCTATACCAGCTACACCATGCCCAGGTCCCACACCATCCAATACAACCTTACCAACCACCACCCCTCCCCTTCACATCCTTTGACATAATACACAGACATCATCCCCTTAGTCTATGGACCTCCCCTTTCATGGACAAAACAGGCTTCTCTTGGGGTAATTAATTTAAATTCTTGCCAATCAAAATCAGAGTTGGATAATGAGAAATAAAACCAAATCTAAAACCATCTTCCCTCCACACCTCCCTTCTTCCCATGCTCAACTTTACACCTGACTTCTCTACCTCCTTCCCCCGAGAGGCACAGTGGGATGGGGAACGGGAGTTGCGGTCAGTTGATCACACCGTCTCTCTGTTGCTCCTTCCTCCTCACACTCTTCCCCTGCTCCAGTCTGAGGGTCCCACCCATGGGAGACAGTCCTTCATGAACTGCTCCATCATGGGCCCTTTCCACGGGTGTAGTCATTCAGGAACTGAGTGCTCCAGCATTGGTCCCCGACAAGGCCACAGTTCCTGCCAGGAAACCTGCTCCACTCTGGGCTCCTCTCCATGGGGGCTGCAGTTCTTGCCAGGAGCCTGCTCCAGCACAGGCTCTCCACAGGGTCATAGCTTCCCTCAGGGCACATCCGCCTGCTCTGGCATGGGGTCCTCCATGTGCTGCAGTGGGGGAATGCCTGCCTCACCATGGTCTTCTACATGGGTTGCAGGGGAATCTCTGCTCCGGTGCCTGGAGCACCTCCTTCTTCACTGACCTTTGTGTCTGCATAGTTGTTTCTCTCTCACATATTCTCACTCTTCTCGCCCGACCACTGTTGTGCAGCAATTTTTACCCTTTCTTAAATATGTTATCGCAGAGGCACCACCAGCTCCTCTGACTGGTTCAGCTTTGGCCAGTGGTAGGTCCGTCTTGGAGCTGGCTGGAACTGGTTCCGTCCGACATGGGGGCAGCTTATCTTCTCACAGAAGCCACCCCTGTAGCCCCCCCACCCACTACCAAAACCTTCTCAAGCAAACCCCATACAAGACAACTGTAGGGATCCCCCTGGAACTCCAGAAATCCAGATGGCTTCCGTGCCCTTATACCCTGATGTCTTAAAGGTACACTGTACACCAGTGTCCACCATAACCTTGTACTCCTTTGGGTCTGATGTTCTAGGCTATTGAATCCACATAGTGGAGTAAACACAGTTCTCCCTTTCCTCTTCCTGGCCAGAGTCAGGGCCTCTCTATTCCCAGTCAGAGCATTCCTTACCTCACTCCTGTAATTGCAAACCAGAAGTCCATTCATTAGGAGCAGAAGCAGGATCAGCCCTTCTACTCTGTCTGGGAAATTGCTCACCATCAAACGGAGCAGTCATCTTCCTGGATGGACTCCTTTTGGATGCTGGGTTTTTGTTTTGTTTTGTTTCGTTTCTCTTGTAATTCATGTGCACAAGCTTCTAGGATTGAGGTAGGTGCACCGTCCCAATTCCTCATGTCTTCCCTGTGGTCATGCAGATAGAACCACAGAGTGACCCACAGTTCCCTTTCCCTTGAGCAGAAAAAGGCTGATTCCATACAGCATTCTTGAAAGCTGAGACACCACCCTGTAGGGACAAGGAGGAAGACATTCACTTTGAATTGTTGGACCTGTTGGGACAGTTTTTCCATAGCTGTGACGCAGGCCCATAGTGTCAGGGAGGATGAGAGTTCCTCTTTGAATTGCCAGAGCTAGCAGGCCAGTTTATCCACAGTTGGTGCCTCAATGTCTGTCCAGTCCATTATCACCAGGGTGCTGGTGTACAATGTCAGTGTGTTCCGGTACAAACTTCCACCACATGGCCCATGTGCACTAAATTTCATCCAGATTTTTGGAGGCCTGATTGTTGTCCACGTTTCTGTAGATCATCTCTGCCACCACTAATTCCCTCAGATACTGGGCACCTTGCTCAGTGGTGGTCTACTCGTCTTGGTAGTTTACAACATCTTCCTTTGAGGGGTTACCTTGCCTTCATGCTTGACAGGAGCCACTTTCAGAAGCTGCAGATTATTGCCCCTCTTATGATCCCTTTTCTGATTACCCAGTCCCTAGTTAGGGATCCCAGGTGCTGTGCTTCCTTACCCTCTTAATTCCTGACTGTGGGCCCCAGTATCCCAGCATTGGAACAACCAGCTGATAATTCACTCGCCTGGCTGGTGGTTGTAATCTTTTTGCATATCTTGCAGCTCACTCAGGGATAAGGACCAGGTGGTTTCCACCTCTTTTATGATTTCAATCTCTTCCCCCTCCTGTTCTTGTGACTGCTCTGCTGCAGAACAGGCTGCCTCTTCTGATTCTTCCTCATGTTCCGTCTCAGGAGGAGCCTCTTCCTCCCTTACTAACTGGATCAGCCTCCCACCACAGCAGGATGGGGGAGAAAATCAGAAGAGCAGAAGTGAGAAAAGCTCAGAAGTTGAAATAAAGGCAGTAGAGTAAGTCAAGAGGGGGAAGCAAGTGATGCAAAGTCAGTTGTCAGTCTCTGAGCAACGGTGACTTTGGAAAGACTCCCCCCCACCCCCAATTTTATTGCTGAGCATGACATTATATGGCATAGAATATCCCTTTGGTCATTGGGATCAGCTGTCCCAGCTGTGTCCCCTCCCAACTTCTTGCCCATCTCTAGCCTACTCGCTTTGTGGGGGCAGAGTGAGAAACAGAAAAGCCCTTGATGCTGTGTAAGCACTGGTCAGCACTATAGCTAAAACATTGGTGTGTTATCTACACTGTTTTGGTCACAGATCTAAATCACAGCACCGTAGGGGCTGCTATGAACAAAATGAACTCCAGCCCAGCCATATCCAGTACTCCCGGACTCTTGCACAGATCAAGATTTCAGCACTGTTAGATTTCTGCATTTGTCTTGACTGTAAATGTAATACAGACCAACCCATTTATGATTTCCTCACTTTTTATGTTATGTTTTTATTTGAAGAAAATATTATCCATGTTTATAAAACAAAGTATTTTAAAGCAAAATTCTATTCCTTGTTTTTATTTTAAAATAAGTTATTATTTTTCTGTCGCTGTGAAGAGAGGATTTTTTTTGTTAGAATTTTTACTATGGCAGTGAAATCCAAATAATTTCTAATTGTAAATGTTAAGATACTTTATCCATAGATCTATGGTGATGATTAATTTAATGAAATGAATATAAGTGTACTATGAATAAATAGGAATAAAAAGTAATGTTTCTTTTATAGATTTAAAAAGTTAAAACCATTCCTAAATGCATTCAGATACTTGAAAGTTAATTCCTAGTCATGCAAAAGCACAAGTAATCAAATGACATTGTTAACTAATGTAAAAATAGACAGTGTTCACATAATGCAGAGCACAGGTAATGTTTTCTTATTTTATTTAATAATAAATTATTAAATAAAATATTTGTAGATATTATAATTAAAATTATTATTCAATTCTTGTTTATTTAATATTTTTCTTACTATGTAGTTTAGAGCCATTTGTCTTCTGTAATATGAAACTGTTTCACTTTTTAATCATAGAATCATAGAATAGCTTGGGTTGAAAGGGACCTTTAAAAGTCATCTAGTCCAAACCCCCCCTGCAACGAGCATCTTCAACTAGACCAGGTTTCTCAGAGCCCCATTCAACCTGACCTTGAATGTTTCCAGGGATCAGGCATCTCCAACCTCTCTGGACAACCTGTTCCAGTGTTTCACCACCCTCATCATAAAAAATTTCTTCCTTGTATCTAGTCTGAATCTACCCTCTTTTAGTTTAAAACTATTACCCCTTGTCCTATTGCTACAGGCCCTGGTAAAAAGCCTCTCTCCATCTTTCTCATAAGCCCCCTTTAAGTATTGAAAGGCCGCAATATGGTCTCCCTGTAGCCTTCTCTTCTCCAGGCTGAACAACCCCAACTCCCTCAGCCTTTCCTAATAGGAGAGGTGTTGATCATTTTTGTGGCCTTCAAATGGACCTGCTCCAACAGGTCTTTCCTGTACTGAGGACCCCAGAGCTGGATGCCATAATCCAGGTGGGGTCTCACTAGAGCAGAGTAGAGGGGCAGAATCACCTTCCTCGACCTCCTGGCCATGCAAATCTTGTAAGATACTCAGTCATATGGAGATTTTCTTGATGTTTTTGCCTTCCCCTTATCATCTTCAGCTAAGTAAAGCTCAGCATTACTCCTACTGCTGTGCTTTGTTACTTTGTGTTCACATAGCAAAAAGTATAATTTGTCTTCATTCAGTGATGCTGGAGAGAACTGGAAGAGTAAAAGTGAGGAAACTCCTGGGTTGAGATAAAGACAGTTTAATAGGCAAAGCAAAAGCCGCGTGTGCAAGCAAAGCAAAACAAGGAATTCAATCACTACTTCCCATTGGCAGGCAGGCGTTCAGCCGTCTCCAGGAAAGCAGGGCTCCATCAAGCGTAATGGTTACTTGGGAAGACAAACGCCATTACTCCAAATGTCCCCCCTTCCTTCTTCTTCCCCAGCTTTATATGCTGAGCATGATGTCATATGGTATGGAATATCCCTTTGGTCAGTTGGAGTCAGCTGTCCCAGCTGTGTCCCCTCCCAGCTTCTTGTGCACCCAGCAGAGCATGGGAAGCTGAAAAAGTGCTTGACTAGAGTAAACGCTACGTAGCAACAACTAAAACATCTCTGCATTATCACCACTGTTTTTAGCACAAATCCAAAACACAGCCCCATACAAGCTACTATGAAGAAAATTAACTCTATCCCAGCTGAAACCAGGACATTTGCTTTACAAATAAATATCTAATTTATATCTTACTATTTGTAACTCCACTAAGTGTTGGTGTTTAGGATGGTTTTCCCACAGCTTATTATCCTGCATGTTTTAAAAATTCATTCTGTTCTTTGTTTCTAAAATGTCTAGATTTTATTGTGTTTCTATTACAATTTACAAATGTATTCTTTGGCATTTGCAGCTTTTTAAAAAGTTTATGTTATTTCCATTTTCAGATTATAAAAATGTTAAATAAGGCTGGTTGTAACGCTGATCCTTGCAGTGTCCACTAGATTCACAAAGCCTTTCCACTTTTAGTATAGCACTGTAAATACTATTCAGGTAAAATGATCAAAATTGTTTTTTTAAACCATGCATTAATTTTTTAAGCTATCCATCATACAAAAATAAATCCTATTTAATCAGTTCAGTGTTTTGTTTCTGTCTTGATATTATTGGGTTAATTATTTTCTGCCCACTTTTAAAGTCAAATAATGTCAATTTATTAGCAAGCTGGTAGAGGGCTAGATATATCACTTATCAAATTCACTTGTGTCACAGATTCATAATGCATCCTGTGCTCCACAGTACAACTTACATGGAATATATGTATCCTGTAAAGTTTGGGTTTTTAACTTTCCATTTACTAACCACAGAATGATTGCAGTGGGAACTGTCGATATAGCTATAAAAGACTTGCATCAGAAATGTCTAGAAAATCCTAGAGAAACCAAAGAAGCAGTATGTAATTTTCTTTTTACTAACCCTGTAAATTCTTTGAAATCTGTAGGAACAGAAAATATTCAGAGGCTGTGCATAGGCAAATTTCCCAAATCATCATAGTAACTGAAAATAATTGAAAACATTCAGGATTTTATACCTTCAAAACACTCTGCAAATATAAATCTTTCAAATCTCTGTAAGGCAAGTAGAAGTCTAACATTTAAGATGAAATAATTTGCTACAAACCTGCATAGAATGTCAGTTTCAGAAATAGGGAAATTGTGCAAGTTTACTGAAATGTTTTTCTATACCTGGGCTTGTACTGTGTGACAGTCTAATATTATATCCAAATTAGTGTCAGTTTTATTAAAAACCCAACTACCCATTATATTTTCAGTGTTTGCAATCATGCCTGGTTTTTATTGTCAAGAACATTTGTGGAATTACCACATGAACGAAGTAGCTCTATTTTGCATTCAGCTATATTTGGAATGAACTCTTCTCACTGTCATTCTGTACAATAAGTATAAGGAATTTTAAAAAAAAAAATCAAACATGAAAATACATTCATTTCAGGTAAGGGTGATGAGGATTCAACAAATAGAGAAGGACATTCTTTGTATACGACAGTTCCTGCAACCACAAGCAGCTGAAGCAGAGGTTAGTGAGCAATTTCTTGCCTTCTTTTGATCAGAATATGTATCTTTTTTAAAAAAAAAGAATCTACTTAAATGAGTATATTGGTGGGCAGCATTATTTGTATCAGCAAGTGATGTCATGGTTCATAAATCAGTCAATATTCATAAGCTGTAGCTGCCCCGGGAATAAAACTTGGTAGCGTGTTACTTGCTCTGTTAGCAATGAACTGAGGGTGGAAAACTTGGAATACTCTTTATGCTACTGTTGAATTTTAATCAATAATTATATATCAGTTAAAAGTTTAACTAGCAATTTCAATGAAAAGGTCAAGGTGCAATGTATTATAAAGGCTGAGCGTTGGGTTTAGCAAATAATTATAACAGTTTTGCATGTATTTCTAGACATGAATCTCTGATAAGCAGCTTCATGGTTTGCTTATCTTTTGAGATAAGAAAAAAATAGAGAATACAGTTTCTGTCAGACTTCATTAGAGAAGACTTGTATGTTTTTAGTGTTTAAGTATTGGGTTCTATATTAAGAAGTACAGGATAATGTTTCCTGTAAATGGCAAAGTCCATAATAATAGTTGTCATTAACAAAACCTGCACTCACAGTGGAAATTCATTTACAAGCTCAAATCTTTCTCATACTTGTAAATTAACTATAAATTGTATGTTGGACCTGAATCACAGAATCACACAATGGTAAGGATTGGAAGGGACCTCTGGAGATCATTTTGTCCAACCCCCCTGCTCGAGCAGTGACACCTAGAGCAAGGGGCACAGGAACACATACAGGCGGGTTTTGAATGTCTCCAGGGAAAGAGACTCCACAGCCTCCCTGGGCAGCCTGTCCCACTGCTCTGTCACCCTCACAGTAAAGAAGTTCTTTTCTCATATTGAGGTGGAACTTCCTGTGTTCCAACTTGTGCCCATTGCCCCTTGTCCTGTCATCAGGCACTATTGAAAAGAGCCTAGTCCCGTCATCCTGACACCCACCCTTTAGATATTTATAGGTATTGATGAAATCCCACCTCAGTCTTCCCTTGTCCAGGCTGAACAAACCCAAATCTCTCAGCCTTTCCTCGTAAGGGAGATGCTCCAGTCCCCTGATCATCTGGATCAGCTGGACTTGCTCAAGTAGTTCCCTGTCCTTTTTAAACTGGGGGGGGGACACCCAAAACTGGACACAGTACTCCAAATGTGGTCTCACTAGGGCAGAGTAGAGGGGGAGGATAACCTCTCTCGATCTGCTGGCCACACTCCTTTTAATGCATCCCAGGATACTGTTGGCCTTCTTGGCCACAAGGGCACATTTCTGGCTCATGGTCAGCTTGCTGTCCACCAGCACTCCCAGGTCCTTCTCAGCAGAGCTGCTTTCCAGTAGTTCAGCCCCCAGCCTGTACTGGTGCATGGGGTTGTTCCTCCCCAGGTGCAGGACCTTGCACTTGCTTTTGTTGAATTTCATCGGGTTCCCCTCGGCCCAATTCTCCAGCCTGTCCAGGTTGCTTTTACTGTTTTTCTTTGCCCAAAATAACTACTGTGAAAGTTCAGGGCAGCTTCTGTATTATCAGGAGATTGAGATTTTCTCACTGTAGAAAATAAATTATTTCACAGTTCCATTCTTTGGGGGGGAAATCTGGTATTATAAGTGAATCTGACAGTAGTGTGTATAATTAAAGTTGTTCAGTCTTTTGACATGTTAGCCAGTCCAGCTGCAATTCTGTTTGATTTATGCCCTTGATTGCTGCTTTTAAAAATCTCTAAACATTTTGGAGAATTAAATTATCAGTTTCTTTTCCTAACCTTTTCATTTAATTCTGTCAGCATACTTATATTTGCTAAAATATGGATTTGATTTTTTGAAGGAAGTGACTTTTGCATTCATAGTAAAATGTTTCCTAGTTTGGTTTGTATAAGTCTCCTAAAATTGGAGTAGCAGACTTGCACAGTTGCATTAAGGAACTGAATTAAATTACAATAGCATTGGGTTTGTGGTCCAAAAAGTAATGGAGTCTGGACGTTATAAAGGAAAGCTTTATTGAGGCAGTAGGAAAGATGAACAACACCACACCCATACGGTGACTCACCCAATCACTGACAGCAAGCACAGGATCATAAGCAATGCCCTGGCTCCAGTGAACTGCCAGGGACACTTGGCGTCTGGGTCACCTGGCAGCAACAGCCAATCATGGAAATGCCTTTTGACTGTGGGAAAATTCATAATGCCTTTTGTCTCCACCAATGGCAGTGTGATTTGAGAGAATTGTACCTTACGTGAATGATGTGGGTGGCATCCTGCCTCTGCTGCCAATGTTGGCAGTCTCTCTATGCTGCCAATTCTGGTCAAGGGCAGTGTGTCACTTCCACCCCTTGACTCTCTCAAATCATCACTTGACATGGAGTTATAGGCTAGGGTGTTATTTTTGCGGGTCGATAGATATATAAAAAGATAGGTGAGTGTCATGGTTTCAGCTGGGATAGAGTTAATTTTCTTTATAGTAGCTTGTATGGGGCTGTTTTGGATTTGTGCTAAAAACAGTGTTGATAATGTGGAGATATATTAGTTGTTGCTAAGTAGTGCTTACAGTAGTCAAGGACTTTTCCAGCTTCCCATGCTCTGCCAGGTGCACAAGAAGCTGGGAGGGGAGGGGACACAGCTGGGACAGCTGATCCAAACTGACCAAAGGAATTTTCCATATCATATGATGTCGTGCCCAGTATATTAACTGGGGGGAGTTGGCCATGGAAGGAGTGATCGTGTCTCAGGGGCTGGCGGCATCAGTCGGCAGGTGGTGAGCAGTTGCATCACTTGGGTTATTTTTCCCCTGTGTTTCACCTCTCTCTCTCTTGTTTTTTACCTCTTCTTCATCATCATCATCATCGTCATCATCGTCATCACTGTCATCATCATCATCATTATTACTATTACTGTTTTATTTTAATTATTAAACTGTTCTTAACTCACGAGTTTTCTTACTTTTGCTTTTCCGATCCTCCCCTCCATCCCACAGGGGTGGGGGGAGTGAGCGAGCAGCTGCGTGGTGTTTAGTTGCTGACTGGGGCTAAAACACAACAGTCCTTTTTGGTGCCCAATGTGGGGCATGTAGGGTTGAGATAATAACAGTTGCTGGTCACAACATTGACACATCTGTCCTCAATATTGGTTTTTCAGATCTGCACCATGCTCTTCTTTTTGCTGTATGTGTTAAAGATTAGTGTTGGTTTTTGTAGTTTGCTGTGCTCTGCAGTGATTAGTGATGTTTTGCCTAGGAGTTTTGTTATTAAAACACTGGCCTTGCCCGTTATCGGTTATTTGGGTCTTGCATGGAAGCCATTACTGTACTTCAGCTACCACCTCATGGAGACAATTAGCAATTATACCTCCTCCTGTGAGAGGTTTTTTATGGAGGAAATACAGAATGGCACCTTAGCTACCATCTTCTATAATGTCTCCTCCTTCATTACAATAACTTTTCAGTATCTTGAACATCCTTGGGTAGTTAAGATACATCGACTGGTATTTCTTGGGAATATTGTTTCAGTTTTGTCTAAGGTTAATAAGCAATTTAAGAATATCATCCAGAGATCTGCCCCAAGGCTTGATAATTATGAGTGGCAGGGTATGTGGGATAGTATGGGCAAATACCTAGGACGGTGGGCACCCCCAGTGATTTGGGACTTCACCCCTGAACAAGTGCAGAATCCTGAAAACCTAGTAGAATATTTGGAGAAAGGATGTTGTTACGCTGGGAACTCCAGAGAGACACAGATCACTGCAATGTACTGGGGCCTGGCCCATGCCTATTGAGCCCTGTTTAACACTATTCAGTCCTCCCAAGGGGAAGAGATGGTCTCTGGATCTAAAAAGACAAAGGAAAAATAAAAGCGACAGGCAGTGCGGCCACTCTAACCCTGGTGACAGGTATTGCAGCTGCTCAAACCCCAGTGACAGGCACTGCAGCTGAACCAGTCAAACCAATCCGTGCCGGTATCAGTCACCCCTATACACAGGAAGTAATCTTGGAAGAGAAAGTCAACTCAGTTATAAAGAGATGATGAAAGAATAGGGCTATCACAAGAACAGGAGGAGGAAGAGGCAGAACTCATAAATGAGATGGAAACCACCCAATCCCTATCTCTGAGTTAGCTGCAAGATATGCAAAAAGATTTCATCCCTCGTCTAGGTGAGCACATTGCCACCTGGCTGCTCCGATGCTGGGATAAGGGGGCCAGTAGCATGGAATTAGAGGGTAAGGAAGCCAAACAACTGGGATCCCTTTCTAGTGAAGGGGGCATTGACAAAGCGATTGGAAAAGGGGCACAAGCCCTCAGCCTCTGGAGATGGTTCCTGTCTGGTGTGAAAGAAAGGTATCCCTTCAAGGAAGATGTTATATATTGCCCAGGGAAATGGACCACCATGGAGAAAGGTATCCAGTACCCGAGGGTATTAGCTGTGCTTGAGATGATTTATGGTGACCTGGAAAATGAACAGTCACTCAAACATCCAGACAAAGCCCAGTGCGCATGACCTATGTGGCAGATGTCTGCACGGAGCACACCATTGTTGCATGCAAACTCATTGGCAATACTGACCTGGAAAGATGAAGAGGCACCAACAGTGGGGGATGTGCTTGAACAGAATCCAGGATTATAAAGCAAATATGTTTTCCTCCCTCATCTCTGCTGTGGGGAAATAGTCTCAGAAGGTTCAGCAACTAGAAAAAGATATGTCCTACTCCCCACCTCTACGGAGTAGAGTCTCAGCTTTTAGGGATAAGCATCACTCTGTTCAAGAGTGGATACACACCACAGGGCCACCCTATGGTTTTACCTGTGGGACCACGGAGAGGACATGAGGAAGTGGGATGGAAAACCTACCTCGACCCCACAGGCATGGGTACACGAGCCGCAAGGGAAAACAGTCACTCAGGGGGGGTTCTTCAAGGAAGGATGCTGCTCCAGTTTCCAGTGAGCAGTTCCCCAGACAGAGGAGTAGAAGCACTGATTTTATTTCTGAGCTTAATAGAGGGAACTTGGATTCACATTTACAGGAAGTGAGTTGTGACTGCCATGATCAGGACTAGAGGGGCCCTGCCTCCAGCCAGGTGGAGGAAAGGGATAACCGGGTTTACTGGACTGTGTGGATCCGATGGCCTGGCACATCCGACCCACAGGAGTATAAGGCTCTAGTGGACACTGGTGCACAGTGCACCCTAATGCCATCAAACTATATAGGGGCAGAACCCATCAGCATTGCTGGAGTGACAGGGGGATCCCAAGAGCTAACTGTATTGGAGGCCGAAGTGAGCCTCACCGGGAATGAGTGGCAAAAGCACCCCATTGTGACTGGCCCAGAGGCTCCGTGCATCCTTGGCATAGACTACCTCAGGAGAGGGTATTTCAAGGACCCCAAAAGGGTACAGGTGGGGTTTTGGTGTAGCTGCCTTGGAGATGGAGGAAATTAAACAGCTGTCTACCTTGCCCGGTCTCTCGAAGGACCCTTCTGTTGTGGGGTTGCTGAGGGACAAAGAACAACAGGTGCTGATTGCTGCCACAACCAACTGACACTCCCTGATTCCCATCCATAAGCTCATTCATTGACCGGAGATCCAACTGAGTGCTGCCGTGCCAGATATGCTAGAGCTTTAATACAAATTGGAGTCAAAGGCAGCCAAGTGGTACGCCACAATTGATATCACTAATGCATTCTTCTCAATCCCTCTGGCAGCAGAGTGCAGGCCACAGATTGCTGGAAACGACTGCCCCAGGGGTGGAAACACAGTCCTGCCATTTGTCATGGACTGATCTAGAATGCACTGGAAGAGGGTGGAGCTCCAGAAAAAACTTCAATACATTGATGACATCATTGTGTGGGGCAACACAGCAGAAGAAGATTTTGAGAAAGGGAAGAAAATAGTCCAAATCCTACTGAAAGCTGGTTTAGCCATAAAACAAAGTAAGTTCAAGGGACTTGCGCAGAAGATACAGTTCTTAGGAATAAAATGGCGAGATGGATGTTGTCAGATCCCAATGAACGTGATCAACAAAATAGCAGCCATGTCTCCAACAACTAGCAAAAAGGAAACACAAGCTTTATTATGTGTTGTGGGTTTTTGGAGAATGCATATTCCAGATTATAGTCTGATCGTAAGACCTCTCTATCAAGTGACCCAGGAGAAGATTGATTTCAAATGGGGCCCTGAGCAATGACATGCCTTTGAACAATTTAAAGAGGAAATAGTCCATGCAGTAGCACTTGGGCCAGTCTGGGCAGAATAAGATGTAAAAAATGTGCTCTACACCGCAGCTGGGGAGAATGGCCTTACCTGGAGCCTCTGGAAGAAAGCACCAGGGGAGACCAGAGGTCGACCCCTAGGGTTTTGGAGTCGGGGATACAGAGGGTCTGAAGTATGCTATACTCCAACTGAAAAAGAGATATTGGCAGCATATGAAGGGGTTTGAGCTGCTTCAGAAGTGGTTGGTACTGAAGCACAGCTGCTCCTGGCACCCCGACTGCCGGTGCTGGTCTGGATGTTCAAAGGAAAGGTCCCCTCTACACATCTTGCAATGTGGAGTAAATGGGTTGCACTGATCACCCAGCAGGCTCGAGTAGAAAACCCCAGTTGCCCAGGAATCTTAGAAGTGATCATGGACTGTCCAGAAGGGAAGGATTTTGGATTATCACCAGAGGAGGAGGTGACGTGCTGAAGAGGACCCACTGTATAACCAACTGCCAGAAAATGAGAAGAAATATGCCCTGTTCACTGATGGGTCCTGTCGCCTTGTGGGAAAGCACTGGAGATGGAAGGCTGCTGTATGGAGTCCTACACGACAAGTCGCAGAAACTGCTGAAGGAGAAGGTGAATCAAGCCAGTTTGCAGAGGTAAAGGCCATTCAGCTTTCTGTGGACATTGCTGAATGGGAAAAGTGGCCAATGCTCTGTCTATACCGAATCATGTATGGTGGCAAATGCCCTGTGGGGGTGGTTACAGTAGTGGAGTCAGAGCAACTGGCAGTGCAGAGGCAAACCCATAGATATTGCTGCCCAGGTAGAGAACCTGGTTGTGAAAGTATGTCATGTGGATTCTCATGTCCCCAAGAGTTGGGCCACTGAAGAACATCGAAACAACCAGCTGGTGGATCAGGCTGCCAAGACTGAAGTGGCTCAGGTGGAGCTGGACTGGTAAGATAAGGGCCCACCATGACACCTCAGGCCATCAAGGGAGAGATACAACATACAGATGGGCTCGTGTTCGAGGGGTGGACTTGGCCATGGACGCTATTGCACAGTTTATCCATGAATGTGAAACATGCGCTGCAATCAAGCAAGCCGAGCAGGTATACCTCTGTGGTATGGGGGACGATTGCTGAAATATAAATATGGAGAGGCCCGTCCGATTGATTACATCACACTCCCACAAACCCACCAAGGCAAACGCCATGTGCTTACAATGGTGGAAGCAACCACCAGATGGCTGGAAACATATCCCATGCCCCATGCCACCTCCCGGAACACTATCCTGGGCCTGGAAAAACAAGTCCTGTGTTAACGTGGCACCCCAGAGAGAATTGAGTCAGACAATGGAACTAGTTTCTGAAACAACCTCATAGACACCTGGGCCAAAGAGCATGGTATTGAATGGGTGTATCACATCCCCTCTCACGCACCAGCCTCTGGGAAAATCAAACAATAGAATGGACTGTTAAAGACTACACTGAGAGCAAGGGGTGGTGGGACATTTATACACTGGGATACACATTTAGCAAAAGCCACCTGGCTATTTAACACTAGGGGATCTGCCTGTCAAGCTGGCCCTGCCCAATCAGAAATCTTACATACTGTGGAAAGGGATAAAGTCCCTGTAGTGCATGTAAAAATATGTTAGGGAAAATAGCCTGATTTATTCCTGTCTCGGACAAAGGCAAACCCACTCGTGGAATTGCTTTTGCTCGAGGACCTGGGTGCACTTGTTGGGTGATGCGGGAGGATGGAGGAGTCCGGTGTGTACCTTAAGGGGATTTGATTTTGGGTGAAAAAAGCCAGTTAACTGAATGGTATGATGTTATTTGCTATATAATATTGTATGTCATCTCTTCTGTGGTTGTTATATGCCATATCAATGATAAATACTGTAGGAATCTTCCATATTAATAGAGAATGAACTATGATTAAAGCGAGCCAAGTGCAGCAGTGGTGGAACAAGGACTGGCTTCACTCTGCAACAATGCAACACCACAGACACACCATCTCTCCTGCCCTGAAAGACTGTTGTTATAGATGGAGCCTAAAGTCATGGACTAAATTAACTCAATGGACATTTTATGGATATTTTACAGACATTTTACAGGGGTGGTTCATAGACTAAGGAGTGATATCTGTGTATTATATCTAAGGATGGGAAGGTGGGTGGTTAATGAGGTTGTATTGGATAGCATGAGATCTGAGCATGACGTAAATAGTATGGAATAAGTGGTGGATACTGTCATGGTTTTGGCTGGGATAGTTAGTTTTCTTCATCGTAGCTAGTATGGGGGCTATGTTTTGGATTTGTGCTAAAAACAGTGCTGATAATGTGGAGATGTTTTAGTTGGTTCCAAGTAGTGCTTATACTAGTCGGGGACTGTTCCAGCTTCCCATGCTCTGCCAAGGGCACAAGAAGCCGGGAGGAGAGGGGGCACAGCCAAGACAGGTGATCCAAACTGGCCAAAGGGATATTCCATATCATATGACGTCATGCTCAGTATATTAACTGGTGGGAGTTGGCCTGGGGAAGCAGCAATCGCAGCTCGGGGAGTGGTGGCTTTGGTTGCCAGGTGGTGAGCGGTTCTATCACTTGCTTTTTTTTTTCCCCTGGATTTTGCCTCTCTCTCTCTCTCATTATTTTCCTTTTCATTACATGATATTTATTATTTATTACTATTACTATTTTATTTGAATTATTAAACTGTTCTTATCTCAACCCACAAGTTTTCTTACTTTTACTCTTCCGATTCTCTCCCCCATCCCACTGGGGTGGGGGCAGTGAGTGAGTGGCTGTGTGGTACTTAGTTGCTGACTGGGACTAAACCACAACAGTGAGTTTGGTGTTCCGACACCTGCAGGGTATAAGTTACATAGTCAGAGGTTGAAAGCTGTTACATCACAAGATGGGTTCTATAGAATCACCTCTATCTAGTATCAGTTGTGTGGGCATCCGGGAGGTGATTACTACATCATCTTCCTACTTGCTACGAGAGAGCCTGCAAAGAGAGTACACTTCAGGGTTAGCATCCAATTATATCTAGTGGCCCCTCAACCTGGGTCGGGGAGTGGCTTGACAACGACTGGGAAAATGCTTTACAGCACAGTCTACAACCCCATCCGCTGATACAAAACAAAACATAAACAATTACAATAAGCAAGATAATTACAAAAGATACAGCTAAAATCTTTTGAAAGCAACCCTGAGATCTCGGAACCAAGAGGTGAGCCCTGACCACAATTTGCCAGTTCCCCACTTGGTATTTTCACTTGTCACCTGATGCAAGGCTTTAGTTGTTCCTGGATTTTCTTAAGGTTGGTCTCAATGTGTTGATCTTGCTTCACATAGACACAGCAGGTAGTATTTACTAACGTGCAAATCCCACCTTGTGTGGCCAGTAAGTAGTCTAAGGCTAGACAATTCTGAGCAGTAGTCTGTGATACTTGAGTGACTTCTTGCTGCAGTGCTTGGATGGCATTGGTTGTTACATTTTCTATATTATCCAGGGTAGCAGAGAGATTGACGGTTGCTTTTCCCAGCTCAGAGACCCTTAGCCAAGGAAGGAGAATCCATGCAAACTGGTGAAATCCAGATCCTCATTTTACCAAAGGGTTAATACCACACCGATGTAACAGGACGTTAGGGTAATTACAGACATGGATTGTGAAGAGTCGTTCTTCAACATGCATCCCAGGCAGTATACATCTGGGTGTGCAGGTCCCCTCTCATCGCTGTGGGAAGGTTCTCATAGCACTGTTGCCACACAGCCAGTATAGGCTGGGGGCACCCATTGTGCTAAGGTCACAGCAGTGAGTGGTGTCTTTCAGGGAATTGTTGATATTGGCACGGTAGGTTTGCATGGTGTAGGATGGTCTCTGCCGCATGGTTTGTAGTTGATGACAGGACGGATCATAACCCATAAAGTTCTGGAGGACATAGAATTCTGATACGTTCTTTACCAAGGTGGCAGTGGATAGTTGATGGTTGAGAGATTAGCCTGAATGGAGTAATATCTCACAAAAGTTTTTGGTGCATGGCCCCACAATTCCACCAATACCAGAATTCCCACCACAGGAACCCCTTGGTGCCCAGATGAAGGATCTTGTATACAAATCCAACAATTAGTTCCCTTTCTAATATTTTCCAGTGCCTGAGATGTGTGAATTAACAAATTAGAATCCTAACCAGCAAGGCCCTGGCGGACTGTCCCTAAGAATATGTCGTGGTTTAGCCCCAGTTATCAACCAAGCACCATGCAGCCGCTCGCTCACTCCCCCCTGGTGGAATGGGGGAAAGAATCAGAAGAGTAAAAGTGACGCAACTCATGGTTTGAGATACAGACAGTTTAATAGGTAAGGCAAAAGCTGCACGCGGAAGCAAAGCAAAACAAGGAATTCATTCACTACTTCCCACCGGCAGGCAGGCGGTCAGCCATCCCCAGGAAAGCAGGGCTCCATCACGTGTAACGGTTACTTGGGAAGACAAATGCCATTACTCCAAATGTCCCCCCTTCCTTCTTCTTCCCCAGCTTTATATACTGAGCATGACGTCATATGGTATGGGATATCCCACTGGTCAGCTTGGGTCAGCTGTCCTGGCTGGGTCCCCTCCCAGCTTCTTGTGCACCCGGCAGAGCACAGGGAGCTGAAAAAGTCCTTGACCAGTGTAAGTGCTACTTAGCAACAGCCAAAACGTCTCCACATTATCACCACTGTTTCCAGCAAAAATCCAAAACATAGTCCCATACTAGCTACTATGAAGAAATTTAACTCTATCGCAGCTGAAACCAGGACAGTATCCACCCCTTATTCCATACCATTTGCATCATGCTCAGGTTCCACACTATCCAATACAACCTCATTAACTTCCACCCCCCCCTTCCCATCCTTTGATAAAATACACGGATATCATTTAGTCCACGGCTTTGGGCTCCATCTGTTCTTGTGGTCACTCAGGACAGGAGAGGTGGGGTGTTGCGTGGAGTTACTGGGCACCAAAGCCAGCTCAGGTCGGGTCGCTGCTGCACTTGCACTGCTCCTTGAAAGGCTTGTCCTCCATTGGTTCGGGTGGTTCCTGCTGTAGTAATTCCTATAACATGCAACTCAAATCACAGGTTACAACAATTTAAAGGTATTTCCATTACAATCTCCACCCGTGGTCCGTTTGGATCAGACCATCAGGTTTAACACTCCTCCCCTTGCCCTGCTCTGGCTTGGACTTATCCACAGACTGTAGTCCTTTAGGGTTGTACCTGCTCCAAGTGGAGCCTTACCCAGGAGCCACAGTCTCTCCCAGGGGTACACCTGCTTCAGCACAGACTTATCCAGAGCCACAGTCGCTTTGACTCAAGTTCACACTGGAGTTCCAGCCTGTCCAGTACAGCAGCACAGAAACAGCAGCTGGGCCCTGGCCATCTGCCAGCCCAGGTGCATCGCCATGGCTGTTATCAGAATGTTCCCAGGCCTGGCAGGGTAAGGTGATAAGCAGTACAGCAAGCAGCAAAAGCAAAAAGTACCACTAATGAGTACTAGATTTTAAGGCATACAGTAAGTCAGGCAAGCCCCATAGCAAGCACAGAAGCCTGCCAATTAATAGCTAAACAGCAATAACCTCTATAAATTCCATCTAGCACATTCCAATCAAATCTGTTGTTATCTCAAACCTTTCATGCCCCACGTTGGGTGCCAAAATGGACTGTTGTGGTTTATCCCCAGTTAGCAACCAAGCACCACGTAGCCGCTCGCTCACTCCCCCCTGGTGGGACAGGGGAGATAATCGGACGAGTATAAGTGAGGTAAGTCATGGTTTGAGATAAAGACAGTTTAATAGGTAAAGCAAAAGCTACGCGCGGAAGCAAAGCAAAACAAGGAATTCATTCACTACTTCCCACCGGCAGGCAGGCGGTCAGCCATCCCCAGGAAAGCAGGGCTCCATCACGCGTAACGGTTACTTGGGAAGACAAATGCCATTACTCCAAATGTCCCCCCTTCCTTCTTCTTCCCCAGCTTTATATACTGAGCATGGCGTCATACGGTATGGAATATCCCACTGGTCAGTTTGGGTCAGCTGTCCCAGATGTGTCCCCTCCCAGCTTCTTGTGCACCCGGCAGAGCATGGGGAGCTGAAAAAGTCCTTGACCAGTGTAAGCGCTACTTAGCAACAACTAAAACATCTCCACATTATCACCGCTGTTTCCATCAAAAATCCAAAACATAGCCCCATACTAGCTACTATGAAGAAATTTAACTCTATCGCAGCTGAAACCAGGACAGAATAATATCCACAACATTTTCAAAATTGGGGCTTGCACAGAATAACCAACAGTAGTACAAGTAAAATGACTACAGTAAACAGCAGTATAGCAGGAGGATTTTTTCCAAATTGTTTTGGTTGTAATAAAGGCAGTTTAATAGGGAAAGGAAAAGCTGCACAGACAGCAAGGCAAAATAAGGAATTCATTCACTTCTTTCCATCAGCAGGTAGGTGTTTAGCTATTTCCAGGAAAGCAGAGCTTCATCACACGTAACGGTTGCTTGGGAAGACAGATGCTACAACTCAAAATGCTCCCTCCCCCTCTTTCCCTCCGCTTCCCTAGCTTCTCCCCTGCTCCCCCCCCCCCCAAGCCTAGTCACTGGCAGGGCAGTGTGAGAAGCAGAATAGGCCTTGAGGCTGTGTAAGCACTGATCAGTAATAACGAAAACATCCCTATGTTATCAACACTGCTTTTATCACAAACCCAAAACATATCACTGTAGGAGCCACCATGAAGAAAATTAACTTTATCCCAGCCAAAACCATTTCACACATCAGTCCATCCATCCAGGGTGGTACAGTAGTCAGGGTGAGTTGGCTGCTCAAGGCTCATCATGGACATTATCACTTGCTAAAATACAAAACTGTTAACATTGAGATTTGGGCCCCAGTGTCCACAGCAAAGGTGAATGGGTGCCCGGCTATTCACAACAACTTCTAATTGGGGATAGGACATGGGGTAAGCAAAAGGGTCTGCTGGGAAACAGAGCTAGGAGGTGGATCTCTATCCAGTGGCAGAAACCCACCCACCAGTTCTCCAGCAGCACCTCAGAGAGGAAGGAGGGACTGAAGGGTTTAACACCAGAGTGCCGGGAGGTGCTGCAAGGCTCACAGAAAGCAGGGGGATGGGACACAGACAGGACTGGCTGGGACAGGACATGGGGACCTGCCAATGCTTGTTCAAAAGCTGTAAGAAAATGCTGTTTAGCAATTTATCAATTTGTTGGGGGAGTAAACCCCACAAGGCACAGAATCCATTGCCATGGCACCTACCTCTGCAGCCAGGGTGTGCAGATCCTCTGTGTCCTGTCCCTATGGTCCCTCTCACTGATGTTAGAGCTGCCTCAGTGTACCAGAGCCTCCTGAACCACTCCACCCAGCCTTCTCCTGTTTTTTTATGAAGCTGGTCGCTCAGGGAGCAGAATTATTCCCATGTATATCCCAGGTATAGGCTTGCACACAGTGAGTGCTCAAGGTGGATAGGGGAGGAGCAGGGGTGACTTCCCCTGTAGGGTCAGGAAGAGGGTCAGGGTCAGGGTTGGTCCGGGACCGAAAATGTCCCCGTCCCAATTATCATCCTTATCATCGTCCTGGTGGACAGCAGCCCTAACTTGGGCTGTTGTGCTGGGATGATCGCTCTGGGCCTCACGAGCCTCCTGGGCCAAGGGGACTAGCTTATGCTTGTCCCTCTTGGCCCCTTTCTTAGCTTCTCCCTCCCATTTGAGGGTGCCA
Source organism: Phalacrocorax carbo (assembly GCF_963921805.1). NCBI lineage: Eukaryota > Metazoa > Chordata > Aves > Suliformes > Phalacrocoracidae > Phalacrocorax > Phalacrocorax carbo. Next base: position 210,003 of record NW_026990245.1, read on the forward strand.
CACAGCTCAGTAATTTCAGCCCAGGCAGTGTTGAGGGCACAACTCAGGAGCCCCATTAAGTCACCTTTGCCCTTTCCCCATTTGCAATGCCTGGCCTTACGCCACTGTTCAAATTCATCCTCAATAGTCTGGAGATCTGTCCAATTATCTCAGACCCAATCCTCCCATTGAGGGGAGCTCCAAACTTGCTCCTTTCCTAAAGCCTCCAGCAGTTGTTGGGAAGACTCCATCCTGTTCATGATGCCGAATAGCGTGGTCTGAATAGTAATGGAGTCAGGCAAGACATTATAAAGGAAAGCTTTATTGAGGCAGTAGGAAAGATGAACAACACCACACCCATACGGTGACTCACCCAATCACTGACAGCAAGCACAGGATCATAAGCAATGCCCTGGCTCCAGTGAACTGCCAGGGACACTTGGCGTCTGGGTCACCTGGCAGCAACAGCCAATCATGGAAATGCCTTTTGACTGTGGGAAAATTCATAATGCCTTTTGTCTCCACCAATGGCAGTGTGATTTGAGAGAATCATACCTTATGTGAATAATGTGGGTAGCATCCCGCCTCTGCTGCTGATGTCAGTCAGGGGGCAGGGTGTCAGGAGGCAGCGTATCAGGCTTCCAGTTTCCTAATAAAACTTTTATGTTGTATGGATAGAAATTGTTGCAGAGGTATACAACAACCACAGTGAAGATGCAATCCGGTAGAACTCAGAAATAGGCAATTATAAGATTTAATCTCTAGTTTTGTTATGAAATTAAACTGTACATTTCATAAGTAATTTTTAGCAAAATTGCATATCTTTCCTCCCTTTCTCAAGTAACCTTAATTGAGCAGATACAGTAAATCGCATCTATTAAAGCTTGTTTCTAAAGTAATTAGCTCCTCTATTAGCTATAAACCTTTTTTGAATTAATATATTTAAATGTCAAGTATGTAGTCTGCAGACACCTTTATTCTTCAACCAGAAAAGGAAACTAGGATTCTTATTCTCCAGCAGTCATTTGTCAATGGTTTACAAAAAGGTTTCACATCTTTTTTATTGAGCTGTTTTCTCCATATCTTGGATAATAACCTCTTCCTATTAGCAGACATTATTTTAAGGCAAATCATGCTGATTAGTGCTTTGGATTTTAAAGGTATTTGTTGCTGACCTGGCCAGTGACCAGTGGGGATTAATAAGGTTACCTATGATGGTATTTCTGTTTTCCCAGACAGTGTAAGACATACTTATTTTTACATAAAGCAAAAATATGTTAAAAATAATAAAATCGCTTAGTACTGAAAATTTAGCAGTGTAAAACAACATAGCCTCCTTTAGTGTAAATATGATATACTTGTTAAATACACTTAGTCTTTACTACACAGTATGTAGGACTTGGCTAAATTCAGGGCACTGAATAGAAGGCAAATGGGACAGTGATAAGAAAAGAGAGGATACTCTTCTGTCTTTAAAGCCTTGGACTATAGTCCAGGAAGGTCAGGGTCTTGTCCATGTTCTGCCATGGACTTTTAGTGAGCAATATTATTACAGTATAATTTTTTATTTTCAGACAACTATACAAGACTTTGCGTAATGTTTTTTAATTTTCTCTAAAATCAGTGGTACTCTTGTCATGTTACATTTAGACAGAGGTGCCCATCTTTATTTCAGAATGAAAATACATTTCATTTACATTTTTTTGTTCCGCCATTCAATATTAAAGTTGATGCATCTTTTCAATAAGATGAGAGGGAAGCACAGAAATGACCAATCCAATGTACAGGTTTTCTCTGCACAGAATGTCTGGTTTGTTATTGGGCAGATATAATTAGTATAGCTTTCAAAGCAATTTGAGGATATTTTTAAAAATGTGTTATGAAACCTTTCAAAATGCTTCTGAACAAAAATGTCCAATTTATTATTAGTGGTCTGATTTGTGTTTATTTATTTACTCTAAGTTTAGAGAGAAGTTGGACTTGAAATCTGTAATTAATTCTGATGGGATCATAGTTAGGGATAAGGAAATCAACTATCACCTATGGTGATGACTATGTTGTCACCGTCAGGTGATAAAATTGCCTTTTTACCACCTAACAAACTGTTTCAATCAATGTATAAGGAGGTCACAGTTGACTAAAATGACACAGATACCTTTTGGAGGTAAAATTGTAAAATGAGGCATCTGTGTGTGCACACCACCATGAAAGCAGTTCACTATCATATTATCAAACAGCTGTCAGCTTCCTTAGTAGGGAAACAAAGCAATTCAATAGTTGAAAGCCCTTTCTCTATGTCTTTACCACATACTGCCTTACAACCTCCCTGTAGCTGCATTTGAGTGTGCAACAAATACCTCATTCATATCTGCTCCCTTGACACCTCAGATTTCAGTCCAGTAGTGTGGACACAGTTCTGGAAATAATAAAATTTGGTAGAGAAGAGTAAATATTATACCACATAAAGCTAGTCTGATGACGAGTTTCAGAAAAGGGATGGGGATACATTTTGAAGAGCAATTTGGTGGGGACCTGTGTACAGGCACTTAAGAGGTTGTAGGGTAGTGCTGAAAGGAGAAGAATGAGTTGGTCAGCAAACTGAGGAGGTACACAGCCTTAGGGAGAAGGTAATTTACTGGCAGAGAAGTACTATAAGACATGGTACTCTATTTTAAGAGAAGTATTTTACTAATGTTCAGAATTAGTTAAATATGTGTGACATTGTAGTACAAGTGGTATGAACTTAGTCTGAATAGCCTTAAATAATTGACTGCTGTGTTACCATTGCTTTCTCTCATTACAGAATTTTTCTCTCTCATTCTGGAAAAAATATCACAGTATTTTGGACTCACCTCAAGGACTCAAAGAGCAGTTTTTGTCTCAGTTCTTCACTCCAGTCCTTTCTCTTATTTGGTCTTTGAATACATGGAAATTTATAGAATCATAGAATCATTAAGGTTGGAAAAGACCTCTAGTATCATCAAGTCCAACCATCAACCCAACAACACGCCTCCTAAACCATGCCCTGAAGGGCCACGTCTACATGTTTTTTGAATACCTCCAGGGATGGTGACTCCACCACCTCTCTGGGCAGCCTGTTCCAATGCCTGACCACTCTTTCAGTAAAGAATTTTTTCCTAATATCCCATCTAAACCTCCCCAATGCAGCCTGAGACCATTTCCTCTTGTCCTATCACTAGTAACTTGGGAGAAGAGACAAACACCTCGCTACAACCTCCTTTCAGGTAGTTGTAGAGAGCGATAAGGGCATATATTCTTTAAGGTCATATATATTCTTTAATATATAAAAATTTTCATGTGGTGTATCCCCTCAATAAAGCTTCTGGAAGGGTTGGTTGTACATTTACACGTTTTAGGACAGATTTAACAGGATACTGGTGGTTAAGGAGGGAGTAACTACACACCTATTAATACTACATAGCGTGTTTGTAATCATTTTGCCAAAGGATGGCCATCTCCTGTGGGTAGCAACTGGTTCTAGTTCTGAAATTGCCTGGTGGCGAGAAGAAAGGTAGTAGCAGTGAAATTGCAGTGTCCATATAACTGAAAAATATAAACATGAAGCCTTTATGATATTTTTATACTGTGCCTGATATAGTGATACCCAACTTGAATATGCTCTTTAATAATAAATATCATAGCTTGTCTACTGATTCAGTTGTCCACTAATTGTGAGATCTAAGTGCAATATATATTGTAGTATATGACAAAATGTAATACCGTAGCATAAAAAATAGCTTTGGGAGATAAATGAGCAGAGAAACATTTTATTATGTCAAAGGATGTGAAGGGGAGGGGTGGTGGTTGGTAAGGTTGTATTGGATGGTGTGGGACCTGGGCATGGTGTAGCTGGTATAGAATAAGGGGTGGAGAATGTGCTGGTTTTGGCTGAGAAAGGGTTAATTCTCTTCACTGTAGCACCTGTAGAAGTAAGGAACCTTTCCAGCTTCCCATGCTCTGCAACGTGGGCAAGAGACCGGGAGGTGCGGGGCCACAGCCAAGACAGCTGACGCCAACTGGCCAATGGGATGTTCATTCCATACCATGTGACACCATGATCAGTATATTAACCGGGGCAGTTGGTGCACCTCTCCCCTTCCCATCCTTTGACATAATACACAGACATCATCCCCTTAGCCTATGGACCTCCCCTGTAAAATGTCCATAAAAATGTCCATTGAGTCCACCCAGTGCATGACTCTGGGCTCCATCTGTCCTATCAGTCTTTCAGGGCAGGAGAAATGGTATGTGTGGTGTTGGGTCACTTAATACCAAGTCAGTCTTTGTTCCATCACTGCTGCACTTCTGTTTCATCAAAGTTCATCTTCCATGGATTGGGAGGTTTGTACTATGATACCATTGACACAACATAGAGATGACATACAATATTACATGGCAGTTTGCATTATGCTGGTCAGTTCATTGGCTGTTTTCGCCCAAAATCAAATCCCCTTAGGGTACACATCGGACTCCTCCATCCTCCTGCATCACCCACCAAATGCACCCAGGTCCTCGCGCAAAAGCAGTCCCACGAATGGGTTTGCCTTTGCCCGACGCAGGAAGAACCCAGACTGTTCCCCAACATATTTTTCACATGCACTACAGGGAGTCTATCCCCTTCCACAGTACATAAGGGTTCTGACTGGGCACGGCCATCTCGATTGGCAGCTCCCCTAGTGTTGATTAACCAGGTGGCTTTTGCTAAATGTGTATCCCAGTGTTTAAATGTTCCACCCCCCATTGCTCTCAGTGTAGTCTTTAACAGTCCATTGTACCGTTCAAGTTTTCCAGAGGCTGGTGCATGATGGAGGATGTGATACACCCACTCAGCGCTGTGGTTGTTGGCCCAGGTGTCTATGAAGCTATTTCAGAAGTGAGTCCTGTTGTCTGACTCAATTCTCTCTGGGGTGCCATGTCGCCACAGGACTTGTTTTTCCAGGCCCAGGATAGTGTTCCGGGCAGTGGCATGGGGCACGGGATATGTTTCTAACCAGTCGGTCCTTGTTTCCACCATTGTAAGTACGTGGCGCTTGCCTTGGTAGGTTTGTGGGAGTGTGATGTAATCAATCTGCCAAGCCTCCCCATATTTCTCCCCACTTCAGTCTTGGCAGCCTGATCCACCTGCTGGTTGTTTGGATGTTCTTCAGTGGCCTGACTCTTGGGGACGTGAGCATCCACATGACGTACCTTTACAACCAGGTTCTCTACCCAGGCAGCAATATCTTGCCACAATGTGGCAGCCCAGATGGGTTTGCCTCTGCGCTTCCGGTTCTGCTTCCACTGCTGGTAACCACCCCCACAGGGCATTTGCCACCATCCAGGAGTCAGTATAGAGATAGAGCACTGGCCACTTTTCCCGTTCAGAGATGTCGAAGGCCAGCTGGATAGCCTTTACCTCTGCAAACTGGCTCGATTCACCTTCTCCTTCAGCAGTTTCTGCGACTTGTCGTGTAGGACTCCATACAGCAGCCTTCCATCTCCGGTGCTTTCCCACAAGGCGACAGGACCCATCAGTGAACAGGGCATATTTCTTCTCATCTTCTGGCAGCTTGTGGGGATTCTTCAGCACGTGTCACCTCCTCCTCTGGTGCTATTCCACAATCCTTGCTTTCTGGCCAGTCCATGATCACTTCCAAGATTCCTGGGCAACTGGAGTTTTCTACTCGAGCCCGCTGGGTGATCAGTGCAACCCATTTACTCCACGTTGCAAGATGTGTAGAGGGGACCTTTCCTTTGAACATCCAGACCAGCACCGGCAGTCGGGGTGCCAGGAGCAGCTGTGCTTCGTTCAGTACCAACCACTTCTGAAGCAGCTCGGACCCCTTCATATGCTGCCAATATCTCTTTTTCAGCTGGAGTATAGCGGGCTTCGGACCCTCTGTATCCCCGACTCCAAAACCCTAGGGGTCGACCTCGGGTCTCCCCTGGTGTTTTCTGCCAGAGGCTCCAGGTAGGACCATTCTCCCCAGCTGCGGTGTAGAGCACGTTTTTTACATCTTGTCCTGCCCAGACTGGCCCAAGAGCTACTGCATGAACTATTTCCTCTTTAAATTGTTCAAAGGCTTGTCGTTGCTCAGGACCCCATTTGAAATCATTCTTCTTCCAGGTCACTGGATAGAGAGGCCTTACGATCAGACTGTAATCTGGAATATGCATTCTCCAAAAACTCACAACGCCCAAAAATGCTTTTGTTTCCTTTTTGCTAGTTGTTGGAGACATGGCTGCTATTTTGTTGATCACATCCATTGGGATCTGACGACGGCCATCTTGCAATCTTATTCCTAAGAACTGGATCTCTTGTGCAGGGGGGGCAGTTGCAGCTCGGGGACTGGCAGTGTCGGGTTGGCGGGCCGTGAGCGGCTGTGTCACGTGCGGTTTGTTTTGGTGGTTCATTCCCCCTTCCCCCTGCCCCCGGGTTTCGCGCCTCTTTCATTGTTTTCCTCTCCATTGCATTATTGTTGCTGCTGCTGCTGTTTTCATTTTAATTATTAAACTGTTCTTATGTCAACCCACGAGCTTTAGCCTTCTGATTCTTTCCCCTATCCCACCGGTGGGGGAGTGAGTGAGCAGCTGTGTGGGGCTGAGTTGCCGGTTAAACCACAACACCACCCCCCCACATTAGACAAGTCTTTTGAAATCCTCATCCTGTAGAAAAGCAGTTCAAATTGAAAACGTTCTTTCCTCATAAAAGCATTATAATGTTAAAAAAGAAACAACTTCACTTGCTTTGCTGCATTATACAGAATATTCTGATAGTGTGAAAGTAGTGATATAAAAAATCTTGGGGTGTAAAAAGATGGAATAATTTCCATTGAAATTTTTCTTTGATCAGTAACAAGTCTTCCACCTTAAACTCTCTCCTAACCTCAAAATCATGACCAGCAATGATCAGCAACAGATGAGAATAATCTGACTCATACCATTAGTAAAAACATTTACAAATAAAAATACTTTTTATAAGGATTGAATTAATTATACTTTTGCAAATTTAATTCCATAATCTGGACAGATCCAGTGCATGGACACACATGGAGGGGGAAAAAAGGGAAGCTGTTGACAGGAAAATCTAATTCCCTAACTATTGTATCAATTAGTCTTTACAGTATGAAATTGTATGAAGTTTCTTAGGGTAGATTGTTTACTGCATAGTCGTGGTTAAGTCAGCATGACTAAAGGACCCCAGCTCATTAGGGGCTGTTGTCCTCTTCCTTGCACCCTGAAGAATAAAGGATTACCCCTGAAGTACTGAGATAATGCCAGCATCCTAGCCCCTCTAACACCTCTGTGAAACCCTCCCATTATCTGGCATCATAGATAAGTAACTGCAGCAAGACCGACTCCAGGGACATGTAGAACAATAAAGAAGCAGGTGGATGATGACACCATAGAATTATAGTTGCTTTGCAAAACAGTAGTACGTGAGCGTGTGTGTGTTAAGTAGTGATTGGTCAAATCATGTTGCATCTGAACACTTGAAAGGTGTAAGAACCCTGTGTAAAACTGCATTTGTTGTGTTCCGATTTGAATGGGACACCTCAGGCGTATGAATAAAAGAATTACTCTTGTAATTCTATACTTTGCATCCTGGCCTCTCTCCTTACTCGTCATGGGCCAGTTGCAAAATTTTCATGATGGTTTTAGCGACCCAGATGAGACATAGCTGACTCACCTGATCCAACATGTCACTACTGCCCAAGCCCTGACGATCTGCATTGTTGGCTTGTGGGTGATTTCACCTTGAGATACTCAGGCATGGGGGCAGTGAACTGTGGATCTTATTTGGTGGTAAAGAGGTGATTTTTGTTTGCTTGTTTTTTGTTTTTTGGGGGTTGGTTTTGTTTTGTTTGGGGTTTTTTTTGTAATAATGGGAGGCGGACAAAGTATAGTGAAGAGGTCACTGTTAGATTAATTGTTGCAACACTGGAAATTTATTGATGGGATAGCTGGGTCATCAAAAGCCCGAGCCCTGTGTCAGGAACTTTGGCCAGAAGTGACCACTTTTGGTGATGTGTACCAAGCATGGCCACAGTCCTGTTCTTTTAATGATATTAAGCTGAGCTATTTATGGCAGCAATTGGAGGATTGGTTCCCCTTACAAATGGACTATTGATATATCTGGGATAATTACTGGTCTTATGGTCTATCAGGTATCCAAAAAAAAAAAATTTCCCCTCCCGTCGTGGATGAGTGGAATGCACCTCACTCAAAAGAGAGAAGCAGCAATATGTTTTTTTTTCTGAGGTAAAATAATAATTTGACAGGGTTCAATAAATTTGATGGAATTTAACAAAGTTTAATAGTGGTTTACCAAGGTTCAATAAGTCTGATGGCAAGGTTCACCTTATTAATTACTGCATGGAAGAAACATACAAAGGAAAATTGCGTTAGAATGATTCACACAGAGACCGGAGACACAAAGGGTAAGGAACACCCTCCTGTTGAGTCACGAGGTTCAGAGTGGACCCTCAGACACGTGGTATGAATTTCAGGGTTGTCCTATGCAGGGACAGGAGTTGGACTCAATGGTCCTTGTGGGTCCCTTCCAACTCAGGACATTCTATGATTCTCTGAGTAACTGTTTCAGCTGGGGCCCCAAGCAGCAACAGGCCTTCAAACAGATCAAACAGGAGATGGCTTGTGCAGTAGCCCTTGGGACAGTCTGGACAGGACCAGATGTGAGAAACGCACTCTACACTGCAGCCAGGGAGCATGGCCTCACCTGGAACCTCTGGCAGAAAGCACCCAGAAAGACTCGATGTCAGACCTCTAGGATGTCGGAGCTGGGGGTATCGAGAATCCGAGGCCCACTACACTGGGACTGAAAAGGGGATACTAGCAGCATATGAACTGGTTCGGGCCACTTAATTAGTAGTCAGTACAGAAGTACGGATCCTCTTGGCACCGTGACTGCCTGTGCTATGCTGGATGTTCAAAGGAAGAGTCCCCTCTACACATCACACGACCGAAATGACGTGGAATAAGTGGGTGCCGTTGATCATGCAATGGGCTCGAATGGGTAATCCCAACCGCCCAGGAATCCTGGAAGAGCTCATGAACTGGCCAGAAGGCAGAGATTTCAGAGGCATCGCCTGAGGAGGTGACTTGTGCCCAAGAGGCCCCACCGTGTAACGCATTACCAGAAAATGAAAGGCAATATGTTCTGTTTACCAACAAGTCCTGTCGTATTGCGGGAAACTATCGGAGGTGGAATGCTGCTGTGTGGAGTTCCACGCGACGAGCCACAGAAATTGTCGAAGGAGAAGGCAAGTCAAGTCAGTTTGCAGAAGTGAAAGCCATCCAGCTGGCCCTAGATATTTCCCGAATGGGAAAAGTGGCCAGCACTCTATCTCTGTACTGACTCATGGATGGTGGCAAATGCCCTATGGGGGTGGCTACAGCAGTGGAAGATGACCAACAGGCAGCACAGAGATAAACCCATCTGGGCTGCTGCATTGTGGCAAGACATCACTGCGTGGGAAGAAAACATCGCTATAAAGGTACGTCATGAAGATACTCACATGCCCAAGAGCTGCGCCACCCAAGAACATCAAAAGAATGAGCAGGTAGACCAGACTGCCAGAATTGGAGTGCCTGAGGTAGATCTGGAATAGGAATGTAAGGGTGAGCTATTCACAGCTCAGTGGGCCCATGAAACATTAGGACATCTAAGGAGAGATGCAACATACAGATGGGCTCATGACTGAGGGGTGGACCTGACTACCACCACTATCGCACAGGTTATCCATGAATGTGAAACATGCACCATAATTAAGTCAAGCAGGTAAAGCCTCTCTGCCACAGAGGATGGTGGCTGAGATACCAGTATGGGGAGGCCTGGCAGATCGATTATATCACCAGGACAGGTGCCATGTGCTTACCATGGTGGAAGTGACTACTGGGTGGCTGGAAACATACCCTGTGACCCATACCACTGCGACCCATACCACTGCCAGAAGCACCATCCTGGGTCTTGAAAAACAAGTTCTATGGCACCACAGCACCCCAGAAAGAATTCAGTCAGACAACGCGACTCATTTCCAAAACAACTTCGTAGACACCTGGGCCAAGAAACATGGCATTGACTTGGGCGTATCGCATTCACATCCCCTATTCTCCCACAAGCCTCTGGAAAGACTGAATGATACGACAGACTCTTGAAGACTATACTGAGAGCAATGGGTGCTGGGACATTCAAACACTGGGATGCAAATTTAGAACAGAACAGAATAGACTAGATAAGACTATTTCAGTTGGAAGGGACCTACAACAATCATCTAGTCCAACTGCCCAATCACTTCAGGGCTGACCAAAAGTTAAAGCATGTTATTAAGGGCGCTGTCCAAATGCCTCGTAAACACTGACAGGCACGGGGCATCGACCACCTCTCTGGGAAGCCTGTTCCAGTGTTTGACCACCCTCTCGGTAAAGAAATGCTTCCTCCTAATGTCCAGTCTAAGCCTCGTCTGGCGCAGGTTTGACCCATTCCCACATGTCTTGTCACTGGATACCAGGGAGAAGAGATCGGCACCTCCCTCTCCACTTCCCCTCCTCAGGAAGCTGTAGAGAGCAATGAGGTCGCCCCTCAACCTCCTTTTCTCCAAGCTAGACAAACCCATCGTCCTTAGCCGCTCCTCATAGGACATGCCTTCCAGCCCTTTCACCAGCTTTGTTGCCCTCCTCTGGACACATTCAAGGACCTTCACGTCCTTCTTAAATTGTGGGGCCCAGAACGGCACACAATACTCAAGGCGAGGCTGCACCAATGCTGAATACAGTGGGATAATCACCTCTTTGGACCGGCTGCTTATGCTGTGTTTGATGCACCCCAGAATGCAGTTTGCCCTCCTAGCTGCCAGGGCACACTGCTGACTCATGTTGAGCCTACTGTTGACCACCATCCCCAGATCCCTTTCTGCAGGGCTGCTCTCCAGCCACTCCTCTCCCAATCTATACTTGTGTCCAGTGTTACTCTGTCCCAGGTGCAGAATCTTGTTAAATTTCATCCCATTAATCACAGCCCAATGCTCCAATCTATCTAGATCCCTCTGCAAGGCCTCTTGCCCCTTGAGGGAGTCAACAGCACCTCCCAGTTTGGTATCATCAGCAGACTTGCTAATGGTGCATTCAACTCCTGCCTCCAGATCGTTGATAAAAATATTGAACAGAACTGGCCCTAGAATTGAGCCCTGAGGAGCACCGCTGGTGACCGGTCACCAGCCAGATGTAGCCCCATTCTCTACAACCCTTTCAGCCCTGCCCTTCAGCCAGTTCTTCACCCAGTGCACCGTGTGCCTGCTCATCCCACAGTTGGACAACTTGTCCAGAAGGATGCTGTGAGGGACAGTAAGTAGCAAAAGCCTTACTAAAATCCAGAAAAACTACAACCACCGCCTTCCCTTCATCCACTAGGTGGGTGACCTTATTGTAGAAGGATATCAAATTAGTTAGGCGGGACTCTCCCTTTGTGAGCCCATGTTGACTGTGCCTGATGATTGCACTGTCCTTTAAATGCTTTTCAATAGCACCCAGTATGATCTTCTCCATAGTTTTTCCAGGTACTGAGGTTAGGCTAACAGGTCTGTAGTTTTCCTGGGTCTTCCCTTATACCCTTCTTGGAAATTGGAAGGCTTCCAAGACAAATACCGGAAGTACAAGAATCAGTTTTCAATAAATATCAATTTTCTGCTGGCTGTGTGTCATTCTTAGCTCCTTTGGGTTGGTATGCACAAAGTGAACAGCTTATCACTTCAAATTACTTCAGCAATGAAAGCTGTAAAAAGTGTTTTCTGTGAGCTTGAAGGTTTCACATTCAAGCCCTGCTGATGACTCAAGTGACAGTAAAGTACGTGCTTGTTTATGCATGTTGTGACTGCAAACATGCATTTAAGCTTAGGTGAACCCTGCTAGTAAATGTAAATAATTTCTTTATAATTATAAATTACTTTGGGTGTTATGTTGACTACTTTTTGTCATGGCGTACTTTTGAGAGCTTTTTCTGGAAATGGGAAGCCACCTCTTTCGTAAATAGCATGTATTAAACAAAAAACTTATGTGACTGGGAAGGGAGGGACAGAGAATATAGGAGGGAGTTCTGCATATGTTGTCAGGGCATTAAATGAATCCCTGTTTGTTCTGTAGATGCATCAAAACCATTTAATAAATTACTCCCCCCCACTCCTCAGGCCCCAAACCCGGAACTGTTCTTGGAAGAATAACATATAAATAACATCAACTGGGTGACACAGTAATTCAGAGCCTTGCTAATGAACAGTTCAGCTTTTTGCCTCTAAGTACTTTGAATGCTACTTTCTTCGTGGGATTAAAACTTTTTGTTATCTAACAACTGTTTGGAATGTTATGTCCTGTGTTATACCGGTGGCTTAGATCTAGATTTTATTGCAAACTCATCACTTTGCTCTGCTCTACTCTACTTGTGAGACCGTGATAGTCCTTATATGTTATTCAGCATGTAGTACAACAGGGGTTATCTTGACTGGGTTCTTTAGTCATTGTAATAGCAGCAATAACAATATAATTTCATACGCACTGATAGAGGTGTTAAGTTTTAAAACTACAGATCAGGTTTAAAAGAATAACAACACTGTATCTCCTAAAATATTTTGAGAGTTTTGCCTTGTGGCTATTCATCTTCCATACTTGGAGTATGTGCAGTTGTCAACTTTAGTTGTTGTGTATATATTAATGAAACAGGGCGAATAAATGCGGTCTTAGAGGTTATAAAACAGCAAGTCAACATAGTTAAACAAATGCAGAAGGATGACACGTCTTTAGGGTTTGAAGAAATTTGGTGCTAATTAGTCTCATGTTTACCTGATTAGTCCTGGTTAAAGGAATCATTTCTGTTGTTTTCATTTTAGCTGTATGTATAATTTCCTTTGTAATAGTACTGTGTTATAACTATCACTCCAACCCTTGCTGTAAAAATAGAGAGCTAATATGGTGAGGATTGTAGCTTGTTGGCTAAAAACCCTCAAAAGAAAAGGAGGGATTGATAACTGATATGCCCCCCTCTAATTGGAGCAACACAGCTAAATTTGAAATACTTGGAATACTTTACGAATAAGATAGTCTTGGAACTTGCTATATGTGATCAGATAGAAGGGAGTCTGGAGGCACTGTATCCTTGAGTAGAATAAATAAGGGAGATGTGCTAGAATAAGCTAGTTCAATATCATTAAGAATTGTGTAACCAAGCCAAAAACAAACTGAGCATGCCCAGAGACTGAGTTCAACCAGCGGACATGGTGAGGAAGATCATGTTGCTCCAAGTAGAGGGGGCTGTATGTTCTTCTGAAGCTGGTATCGGGCATCATTCACCATTTCTTCAAGTAATGAAAGAAGTTTTAGTGTATGTACAGTGAAGAGAAGTATGTTTCTGCTAGATGTTATAGAGAAATTTGCATAAAGCAAGATGAAGCAGACTATGCTGTCATAGGCTGGACTGCTCATAAAAGTTGTAAAGCCCCATAGAAATGGAATTTGATAAACCAGATATAGTTATGCAAATGAAATGAGAGGGATACAAGAGAGTATTGTCTGTTATGGTAGCAGCCTCTGAGACAGAAAAAATGAGGCTTAGTATCAAAACTGATATTATAAGAATAATCCTGCTTTGGAGATAAGGTAATACCTTTTGAATTTCAGACTTCAATCCAGTTCCAAGGACAAAGCAGTTTGTGTCATTCTGAAAAACTGGAACATTTTAAACAAATTAGTGGATGATATTGGGCACTTTACACAGTATTCTAATCAGTTATTCAATTTGCTTTATTAAGGAAATATATAAAGCCCTATTTTTGGTGTTGATCTCATGATCTCTCTGAGTGGATATGACAACAGTTTCATTTTCATGTAGTTGTATCAAAAATTCGATCACCTTGTGAAACTGGAACATGTGTCTGTACTAGGTTGCTGTATCATTTGCTTTCATTTTGATAAAATATGATTAGGTTGATCAATAGCAGATTATTTAAATTTTATTTGCATCAAAGTGGTTACTCCTGCACTGTTTGTCATTAAAATGTAGAAAGATTCGTACTATACATGTACCCTTCTGTTCACCCAGAAAGTGTTTGTGTTTGAATGAGAACGTTAACTGTGCTATCTTTGCCTCCAAGTAAATGCACAGATAATGTGACATTGCAAATAAGACAGTTTTTTGCTCCGTCTGTTATGTTTCTGATAGTGATGTGAGCACAGCTGATAGAGAATAATGTTTCTGTGTCTCACAGTAAATCCTTTGTCTTGCAGAACTATAATCCTGAGAGGACATGCTTTGCTTTAATCTTGCAGTTTTTCTAAGACACACTGTCTCAGCTGTTAATTATTGAAATTATTGAGGCTAAGAGTTATGAAATACAAAGCACTACTCAATGGCTTTGTGAAGATTCAGCATTGATGCATTTATAGTTTAGAGAGCTTTGAATGTTAAAATGTACTTCATTTCTGTATATAATTTCATACACACTTGTATTAACAGAGGACACCTCAAAGCAAGCATGATGTGGGTTCCCATGATACAGAGAGGCACAAGGAAAGTCAAGGAACAGCAGAAATCAGCATAGCAACTGCTGGTACCGGTCAGGTAAATTGATTTTCTATGTTGATAGTATAATTAAATACTTGAAATGTACAATGTTTATATTTTGGTATATATCTTATTGTGTTTGTATGCCTGTTCATTTTTAAAAGATTTACACTTTTCTTCATTCCATCTGGAAGTGAGAAAATTTCTTGTATTTATTAGAAAGAAATGTTTTAATAGGATTAAGTGTAAACATTCCATAATGCAAGGAGACATTTTCTTTTATTTAAATTATTAATGAGCCTAATCCTAAGAAACAAACAAAAAGAATGACTATAGAAAATTTATTTTGTTCTAGGTGAACTGTAATATTAGAAGTATGGTTTAATTACAGGAAATTGCTCTAAATTTCACTTGAGAAATTGTCACTGAAATATCAATGATTTAAAAAATGAAAATAGTGAAATGGCAAGTTTATAATTAATATTTTGTTAATACTATTTTAGATAAAACTTTGAAACAGTGTTATCAATGAGATAATCTCCTGGAAGTGTGCTGAAGCATTATATAAATGCTTTTAAATAATCTTTCACTGTCATTCCTTTTACTAGTGAAACACATTAGCACTGTATTTAGAGGGCTATGTTAAATTCTTCTTTGCTTATCTTTCTATATTAATATTTTTGCAAGTTTGGGACCTCTTTCTTTGGCTAAAAATACTTTAATTACTTATCATGCACTAATTGATGTTCATTCACTTTGTAATCTCCAACTGTAGCTGAGACATTCACATTAGTAATTTGGACTCTTAAAACCACACTATAAAATTTTATCGTTTAATTCATGTGTAAAATTTGTGCTATTTCAGTGAAATAGAATTATTTAAATCCTCCTGAAAGTATCCTGTACAAGAAGACTTATCAGAAAGTATATAAATTGTTTGGCTTGAATGTTTAATTTGATTTAACATTAAGCATGGCCCATATTTGATCACCATTTTGAATTAAGTTATCTCTGCTATATCCGAACAGTTGCTTGAGATTCGCACTCTAATTCTTATGACAGCTTTATTGCTTGGTGTTGTGGTTTAACCTGGCAGGCAGCTAAACACCACATAGCTGTTCGCTTACTCCCTCCCCAGTGGAATGGGGGAGAGAATCAGAAAAAAGATAAAACTCGTGGGTTGAGATAAAGACAATTTAATAGGACAGAAAAGGAAGGGAAAATAATAATACTAAAAGAATATACAAAACAAGTGATGCACAATGCATTTGCTCACCACTCACTGACCAATGTCCAGCCAGTTCCCGAGCAGCAGACCCCCGACCACCTTTTCCCCTAGTTTATATACTGAGCGTGATGTCATATGGTATGGAATATCCCTTTGGCCAGTTTGGGTCAGCTGTTCCAGCCGTGTGTCCCCCCAGCTTCTTGTGCACCCCCAGCCTACCCGCTGGTGGGGCAGTGTGAGAAGCAGGAAAAGGCCTCGACTCCATGTAAGCACTGCTCAGCAATAACTAAAGCATTGGTGTGATATCAACATTATTCTCATCCTAAATCCAAAACACAGCACTATACCAGCTACTAGGAAGAAAATTAACTCTATCCCAACCAAAACCAGGACACTTGGGAAAAAAATTCAACACTGCTTTGGGGCTGAAAGCTTATATATTTAAATAATTGATGCATTGTGGCTGTATTTTCTTTCTTGATTGTATCAATCAGGAGTTATTTTGGACAACAGATATTTTACAAGGAAAGAAGAAGGGGTTCTCATATGCCTTGGCACACATTATGCGAGTAGACAATGCATTCATGCTTCATTTGAGGTTTTATGTTTAGAATTTGAACAATTTTGAACTTTGCCTCATTAAAATATTTAAAACATTTGTATTCTTTCCTCCTGTAGGTTGATAGATCCAGGGCTCTGAATCTGTGTTCTAAGAGACATCTGGGGATTATTTACTTTTAGGGCAAGTCCAGAGACAGAAGGCTTAATAGATTGGGCATAGCATTTACTTCTGATAAACCAGCTCAATATACCTTGTTTCTTTAAACAATCACTATTAAGTGGAGTGCAAAAAGTTTTAACTTAATAATTTGGGGCTAATTGGTTTTGTAGTCATATGAGCAATGCTAACTGAGAATTTGCCAACTGACGAAATGATTTTTCAGGATTCAGCCATGTCCTTTTCTGTACCATCTTAAAGCTATCTTCTCTTCTGTTCCATAATGCTCACTATTCTGCCACTGTAATGAGATTTATTCAAACACTTATTTTGGAAATGTTGTAGAGGAATTCAATAAGGTATTCTACTTTATTAATAAAATATGCCACAAAACAGTGAACACAACCTGATTGACAGAGTAAATAGCAAATATAGTCCAACAAACAAGAAATGAAAGACAGGAAAGTAGAAAAAGAGAAAACAAGATGAAATAGAAGGATAGGAAAAGATTTGGAAAGAGAAGGTTCTACACAAGAAGGGTCCATGTACATATCTCTGTCATTTTCCAGTTTCTCAGATGAATGGCTACACACTTCTTATACTACTTTTTTCAGATCAGTCTTTAGGAGTGTCATGGCTTTAGCTGGGATAGAGTTATTCTTCACTCTAGCTGGCATAGTGCTGTGCTTTGAAATTAGCATGAAAACAATGTTGAGCTAACACACAGATGTTTGGGCTGCTGCTGGGCAGCGCTTGTACTAGTCAAGGACTTTTCTAGCTTCCCATGCTCTGCCGGGTGCACAAGAAGCCGGGAGGGGAGGTGGCACAGCTAAGAGAGCGGATTCAAACTGAACAAAGGGATATTCCATATCATGTAACATCATGCCCAGTATGTTACCTGGGAGGGGCTGGCTGGGGGAGGGAGGCAGCAATCGCGGCTCAGAGACAGGCAACGTCAGTCGGTGGGTGGTGAGCGGCTGTATCACTTGTGTTTGTGTTTTTTCTTTTTTTCTTTTCAATTTTATTATATTATCATTATTATCATAATCATTATTATAATTATTTTATTGTAATTATTAAACTGTGCTTATCTCAACCCACAAGTTCTTTTGCCCTTCTGATTCTCTTCCCCATCCCACAGGGGTGGGGGGAGTGAGCGAGCGGCTGCGTGGTGTTTAGTTGCCAACTGAGGCTGAACCACGACAAGGAGCCAGTAAGAAAGGTAATTGCATTTAATTTGCTTCTTCTGGCATCATCAAAATAGTAAGGCCAAAAATGATGGCTTTGAAGGAAATAGTCATTTGGATCAAAGTCGATACTGTTTTTTAGGATCTATAGGAAAAGTATGCTATTTGTGTCTACACTATGCTGGACTTCAATAGGTAGTGCTTCAAACTTGCATCTTTTTTTCCTTCTTGGATAAAATCAGTACATTGAATTTAAGAGTGGAGAATTTTGGCATGTACATATACAAAACCTGTAATCCTCTGAATGTAGTCTGAGGTCAAGATGATATTAATGGATCAGTCAGTGTGAAAATCTCAGGGTTCTTTCCCGTATTCATAGCACTGAAGATTATTAAAGTGAAATAATTTAGGAATTTTAATATAGTTTTCATTCTGGAGTTTAGGTTTTCCAAATTTTCCCATCCATAACAGCAAAAAGTTCTTGTTTACATAGGAAATATATATTGGAATAAAATAATGTGTGAATTTAAATCATTCTAGTTGTACTTATTTAGTATCCTGTGCTAATACTTATTCTGGAATATGCATTAAATGTTCTGGATTCAAATGGAGAATGAAATGGGTCTGTTTAAATATTCCAGTATAACTAAAATTCTTTTGTTATTTTTTAAAAATTTCTACTAGAAATTAAAAGTCAGTGGATTAAAAGACCTGTGTCTAAAATAGTATACATTATTTTGTACATGACCTTTTAAATGTCACTGATATGGTCCAGTAATATTTATGATTTTTGTAGGAGTTTGCTTCTGTGATTCCTTCACAGTTAGTGTTTAACAGTTAGAATATGAAGTAATTTTTCAACTTCCAGAGTTTATTTTTTATTTGGGCTGTTCTGTTAAGAGGACAAACATATTATTCCAGATAAATATTTATCTTATTACCACCTATTTTGATCACAGTGGGTAACATATTCACCTAGGTATATATAAAAGGATTAAGAACTCTTATGAAATTGTCTTTTTTCTATTAGAGCTGATACAGGAAAAAGTTACTTAATACAGTGATATAGGCTCAGGACAATAGAATGTTGGGCAAACTTCAATATAATAAGGCACTCAGCTCAATTTCTAGACAAAATAAAGCTCACCCAGTCAGCAATGAAACAAACAGAACAATTTTCCCTTAAAGTGTATACTATTCAAATGTATTTTTAAGTGCCCCAAACTGAATGGAATCTTCTTGTGAGAGAGGAACATAGTAAAGGAAGCTTCACAGGCAGGAAGCAGAGAAAAAGAAAGAACTAAACACACCCCCACACAAAAACACCACTCCAAAGAAGAGTGTGAGAAGATAAAAGGGGGGGATGTAAGTACACAAAATAGATTAATAAAGGGCAAAAGTGTTAATAAATGGGTATTGTTACAATAGGTAGAAACATGCTATCTACTGTAGTTTCTAGAGAAATTGCAGCAAATAATGTCAGCATTTTTTATAGCTCTTCATTAAAAAATAGAAGATTCATCCACCTGTGATTTGCTTTTGATAAAGGCAAGTTCAAGTAGGTTACACCTTGTCAAGATGAATCTCTCCTTGTCAATTCCTGCATAACTGACGGTGTTCTGAAGGTAGTATAGGCTTATTCCTACTCACTATATAATCTGACCTAGAAGTAGAGGCTACTTTTTTCTCCTGCTGTAAAAATCATAATCCAGTTGCCAAGTCCAGTTCTCCTTTTTCTCGATGAAAATAATTATAAAAGACTTTGTCGTGGTTTAGCCGGCAGCTCAGCCCCACACAGTCGCTCACTCACTCCCCCACCGGTAGATGGGGGAGAGAATCACAAGGGTAACGCTCGTGGGTTGGGATAAGAACAGTTTAATAATTCAAATTAAAAGAAACAACAACAGAAATGCAATGTAAAGGAGAACAACAAGAGGCGCAAAACCCCGGGGGAGGGAGGGGAATGAACCGCCGAAACAAACCGCACGTGACGGAACCGCCCGCCGACCCGACGCCGCACCGTGCCCGACACACAACCTGCCGCCGCCTTCCCCCCCCCCCCCCCCCAGTATATGACCAGTATATTGGTATATGACCAGTATATTGGTCATGGTGTCACATGGTATGGAATGAACATGCCATTGGCCAGTCAGGGTCAGCCGCCCCCACCATGGCCCTGCCCCTCCCAACCCCCCGCCACGAGGCAGAGCGTGGAAGCTGGAAAGGTAGCCGACCCCCCACGGTGAGGAGAATTAACCCCTTCTCAGCCAAAACCAGCACAGACTTCCATTGAAAATGTAATTTCTTTGAGGTTGAATTTAGGGAAAAATGGATAATAAAACCCAGTTTAACAGTGACATCTAAGTTATGTTGGGGTGGGGAGACCTAACTTAAGCAAAAAACATGCTGACAGTTCATTATTATAAATATGATTTCATCATCCAAGGCTGAAACTGATTTAGTCAATAGTTGGTATTGCAGTTAGACTTTGTGTTATACTGAATTGTTGTTTAAATTTTTAGGGTTCTGCTGCTCAAGTGGACCATGAGACAGCCACTGTTATGAACTCTAGTAATAACTATTCTGTCCCTCGCAGACTGACAAATCATCTGGGTACCAAGGTAACTGAAGATTACAAACCACAGGTCGCTAATGCTACATTTTTACTAATACAATAACCTCATTGTTTCTGCCAGTAGTGCCAATATTAGCTGAATGATCAATAAGGAAAATTTGATTGCAAGAAATTATTTGAGTACCTAAAAAACTCGTGATGTTGATGCATAATCCATTATGAAAACTAACCCTTTTAAAAGCAGTTCTTGGAATACTTTACTGGAGTCTGAGCTGGCAGATGGCATTGCTAAGATATTTAAATAAAGTTTTAAAAAAGTTATGTAAGCCCTTGATGGTAATAAATGTCTGTTCATTGTCTCTATAGTAATTCAGATAATATGACATAGAATAATGGAGAATGGAAAATGCTCATTGTGACTAAAATATTTTAATTGAATGATCATTGAAAATAGGAAATGTGAAGGGACTTTGAGGAGATCATCTAATACATCTCCCAGTAATGCATTAATTTATCAAGAGCATTCTTGACAGCACGTGAAAGCTGTCTAACCTATTGGTAAAAGCTTTAATGAGAAGCAACCTCTATCAGTTTTTCAGTTTTTACTATTAAAATTTTTAATATCTAAACTAAATCTTCTTAGATGCAATTTCCTTTTCCTCAATGGAAATAGGAGGTACTCTTTCCATCTTTTGAAGTAGCCTTTTATATATCTGCAGTGTATTCTAAAAAGTTACTGAAAAAATAGAGGTGAAGCTTGATATACAGTAGAGAGTGTACTCAAGATATATGGCAGCATGAAGAGAGGAAAAAAGGGCAACTCTGTAACACACAATTGTGTCCCTGAACCACTGAAGTTTATACTATCTCTGACATAAGCAGCAATATAGATATTATCAATGTGGTGCTGATCCCAGTCTTCTGGGAAGCAGGACCTTGATATAGTATTATGCTGGGTCTTAAATCAGTGTTATGTTGTAATTTCTGCCCTTCGTTGTACGTGTACACCAAATGGAGGTGACATTAGTTAGAGTGTCTCTTTGCTACTTCCCATTATAAAGTGTAAAGTCACAAAAGGTGCAGACAAGGGGAGAGCCCTGAATGCAGAGGAAGGGACTGAATGTAGAAGGAAAAAGACAAATATATAGGTCCATCTTAGCGTGCTGTGGGGTAAAAAAAGCTTGACATTAATGCATGAGAAGAAGGGAAAGCAGTAGAGATTTTAAGCATTTACAGATGCAAAAAGAGATGCCTCCATGTGTGGTGTACATATAAAGAATATATGTATATATTTTAGAGTTTATCCTATACTATATGTGCCACAAATCTGGAGGCCAGATTTTGATGGCTTCTATAGCTTTATTCTCTAACAAAAAACTTCCAAATCTAAATCTAAATAACTGTGGACCAAATCTAAATAACTGTGGACTAAAGCTGCTCTTAAAATGTCTGTCAAGAGGCATGCATAAAACAGACTGAATTCACTCTCATTTAAGAATCCGAGTGGATTGTCTTAAACTGTATTTGATTTTTTTCCCCCGACCAGAAAGTAAGGATCTACAAACTGGGATACTAGGCTGTCATAAAATTAGCTCCAAGAGTATTTCAGTGGATTTTGCATGTGATCATACAATTTTATAAATTTTAAGATTTCTATTGCTTCAGCAATTCTAGTATTTAGAAAGATTCATGGTAACAGACATTGCTTAGTCTACCCACTGCTATTCATTTTTTTATAACTTGGTATTTGTACTCATCTTCAGAGACATTAGAACAGTCTCTGAAGAAACCAAATAAAATAATTCATTAGTCTGGTAACCAGTGCAAAAATGTAGTTATTATTAGAAAACTTTGTATAACAGTCTGCAAATCCTGTTTCTTCCTTAGTTGGTATATTTTAAAGAAACACGCCCATGGATACTTTGCAATTCATAGAATCACAGAATGGTAGGGGTTGGAAGGGACCTCTGGAGATCATCTTGTCCAACCCCCCTGCTTGAGCAGGGACACAGGGACGCATCCAGGCGGGTTTTGAATGTCTCCAGGGAAAGAGACTCCACAACCTCCCTGGGCAGCCTGTCCCACTGCTCTGTCACCCTCACAGTAAAGAAGTTCTTTTCTCATATTGAGGTGGAACTTCCTGTGTTCCAACTTGTGCCCATTGCCCCTTGTCCTGTCATTGGGCACCACTGAAAAGAGTCCAGCCCCATCATCCTGACACCCACCCTTTAGATCTTTATAAGCACTGATAAGATCCCCCCTCAGTCTTCTCTTCTCCAGGCTGAACAAACCCAGGTCTCTCAGCCTTTCCTCATAAGGGAGATGCTCCACTCCCTGATCATCTTCATAGCTCTCTGCTGGACTTGCTCAAGCAGTTCCCTGTCCTTGAACTGGGGGGCCCAGAACTGAATACAGTACTCCAAATGTGGTCTCACTAGGGCAGAGTAGAGGGGGAGGATAACCTCTCTCGATCTGCTGGCCACACTCCTTTTAATGCATCCCAGGATACCATTGGCCTTCTTGGCCCCAAGGGCATATTTCTGGCTCATGGTCAGCTTGCTGTCCGCCAGCACTCCCAGGTCCTTCTCAGCAGAGCTGCTTTCCAGCAGGTCAACCCCCAACCTGTACTGGTGCATGGGGTTGTTCCTCCCCAGGTGCAGGACCTTGCACTTGCTCTTATTGAATTTCATCGGGTTCCCCTCGGCCCAGCTCTCCAGCCTGTCCAGGTCTCGCTGGATGGCAGCACAGCCTTCTGGTGTATCAGCCACTCCTCCCAGCTTGGTCTCATCAGCGAACTTGCTGAGGGTACACTCTATCCCATCGTCCAGGTCACTGATGAATATATTGAACAGGACTGGATCCAGCACAGACCCCTGGGGACCACCGCTAGTGACAGGCCTCCATCCAGACTCTGCTCCATTGAGCATGACCCTCTGAGTTCTGTTATTGAGCCAGTTCTCAATCAACCTCACTGTCCACTCATCCAACCCACACTTCCTTAGCTTGCCTGTGAGGATGTTATGGGAGACAGTGTTGAATGCCTTACTGAGGTCGAGATGGACAATATCCACTGCTCTCCCTTCGTCAACCCAGCCAGTCACACCATCGTAGAAGGCTATCAGGTTGGTCAAGCATGATCTTCCCTTGGTGAATCCATGTTGACTACTTCTGATAACCTTCTTGTCCTCTACATGCCTGGAGATGACCTCCAGGATGAACTGTTCCATCACCTTTCCAGGGATGGAGGTGAGGCTGACTGGCCTATAGTTTCCCAGGTCCTCCTTCTTGCCCTTTTTGAAGATTGGAGTGACATTGGCTTTCCTCCTGTCCTCGGGCACCTCTCCTGTCCTCCATGTCCTTTCAAAGATGATGGAGAGTGGCTTGGCAAGAGCATCCACCAGCTCCCTCAGCACTCATGGGTGAGTTCCGTCAGGGCCCATGGATTTGCGAGGATCCAGTTTGCATAGGTGATCTCTAACCCAATCCTCCTCATCCAAGGGGAAGTCCTCCTTTCTCCAGATTTTTGTTCTCTCTCCTCTGGGGGCTGATATGCCTGAGGGCCAGCCTTAGCAGTGAAGACTGAAGCAAAGGCAGCATTCAGTAACTCTGCCTTCTCTGCATCCTGTGTCACCAGGGCCCCACCTCATTCAGCAGCAGGCCCACTGTATCCCCAGTCTTCCTTTTACTGCTGATGTATTTGAAGAAGCCCTTCTTGTTATCCTTGACATTCCTTGCCAGATTTATTTCCAAACGGGCCTTGGCCTTCCTCATTGCATCTCTGCATACCCTGACAACATTCCTATATTCCTCCCAAGTAGCCAGTCCCTTTTTCCACATACTGTGAACCTCCTTCTTCCATTTGAGTTTCTCTAGATGCTCTTTGCTCACCCATGCAGATCTCCTGGCTCCTTTGCCTGACTTCTTCCTCCTAAGGATGCACCAATCTTGAGTTCGGAGGAAGTGGTCCTTGAATACTGTTCAGCTCTCTTGGACCCCCCTACCTTCTAGAGCCCTGAGCCATGCAATTCCTCCTAGCAGGTCTTTGAAGAGGCCAAAGTTGGCTCTCTTGAAGTCCAGGGTTGTAATCCTACTTGTTGTCCTGCTTCTACCATGTAGGATCCTGAACTCCACCATCTCATGGTCACTGCAGCCAAGACTACCCCCAACCCTTACATCTTCAAGCAGCCCTTCCTTGTTTGTTAGGATAAGGTCCAGCAGCATATCTC
The DNA here is from genome assembly GCF_963921805.1 of Phalacrocorax carbo. NCBI lineage: Eukaryota > Metazoa > Chordata > Aves > Suliformes > Phalacrocoracidae > Phalacrocorax > Phalacrocorax carbo. The sequence goes on from NW_026990245.1 coordinate 234,485, forward strand.
GCCTCATTGGCTCCTCCACCACCTGCATCCAAAAGTTATCCTCAGTGCTCTGCAGGAATCTCCTGTATTGTGCACACCTCACCGTGTGACCACACACAGATCTCTATTTCCTCCTGTTTATTCCCCGTGCTGCATGCGTTGATGTACAGGTATTTCAGAGATGTAATTGAGCACGCAGGTTTCCCTGGAGGGGTGCATGATGACCCACTATAGCCATGCAGACCCTTGAGGTGGTTGATCTGATTGTCATCTCGTGAAGCAGCTAAGGCACCTTTGTTGCTTCTCTGGTTGGCCTGGCTTATTCCCTGGTTGGGTGTGATGGCGTTAGCATTGCTACTTTGGCCCCACCACCACCCGAGTCCTTCAGTTTAAAGCCCGCCTCACCAAGTTGGCCAGCCTGCTGCCAAAAATTCCCTTGTCCCTTCTAGACAGATGTATTCCATCCCTCCCTAGCAAGCTATGGTTGCTGAGGAATGTCCCATTATCATAAAGTCCCTTTGATAGTTTCTTTATGTTGTGGTATGATTTTGAAATTTGCTGTATTCTTGACTTTAGGAGTTTGAGTTTTCTAGATAGTATCTAATATTACCTTGTACATCATATTCTACTAAAAGTTCACTAAAAGAACCAAACACATTTCTCAATCTAAAGCTATTACTGAAGAAAACAGAATGCAAAAGAGAAACCAAATAGTGCATTGATCTCTATATTATATGGTAACCAAAGGAACCCCTCAAAAATGCTATTTTTAAATTTGAAATTTGGTTGTTCTGAGTTAAATGTGTAATGCTGGGGTTTCATGGCTTGATTTAGTTGGACAAATGCTTAGTATTTATACCGTATATATTAAATGAGCATTTGTTTGCTCCATTGGTTTTATCCCTGTAAACTTGCAGGTGTTAAAATAACACTTCAGTTTTTCATTAGCTGTAAATAGTCTGGCCTATATGCAAATCATTCATTATAACAAAAATTCATTGGTTAATTTGAAATAGTTTCAATGGAAAACATTAAAATATATATAAGATTTTTTAGCACAATGTATGTTAAAAATTAATGTAATCAGTCTTATCTTGTCTGGAGTAACTGTATTTAATGCCATACACCAAATAATTTTTCACTGAAGAGCATCTTTTAATGAAAGTATGATTCATAGAGAACATACTCTTCTTAGATAAAATTAATTTTAAATATATTCTTGCATTCCCAAGCTAAAGAACTTTCATTAGTATGTTTCTTTAATCCTTGTGTGCAATGGAAAGTTAGGAATCTTTGCCATTAGTCTTGCAGATTAATACAGTTAGATATAATTACCACCCAGTTATTCTAGCCATTTAACCACCAAGTGAGATTTATTCAGATTATAAATGGTGAAGAATTAATAGTGCTTATTTAAGTATTTTGAAGCAGTACAAAACTGGGTGATGGATGGGTTGCTAGCAGCCCTGCAGAGAAGGACTTGGGGATATGAGGTAGATGAAAAATTGGATAAGAGCCAGCTATGTGCACTTGCAGCCCAGAAAGCCAGCCATATCCTGTGCTGCCTCAGAAGAAGTGTGACCAGCAGGTTGAAGGAGGTGATTCTCCCCCTCCACTCTACTCTCGTGAGACCCCACCCGGCATATGGCATGCAGTTCTGGGGCCCCCAGCACAAAAAAGACATGGACCTGTTGGAGTGGGTCCAGAGGAGGACCACAGAAATTATCAAAGGGCTGGAACACATCTCCTATGAGTAATGGCTGAGAGAGTTGGGGTTGTTCAGCCTGGAGAAGAGAAGGCTCCAGGGAGACTTTATTGCAGACTTTCAATAAATAAAGGGGGCTTATGAGAAAGACAAAGAGAGGCTTTTTACCAGGGCCTGTAGTGACAGAACAAGGGGCAAAGGTTTTAAACTGAAAGAGGGTAGATTTAGATTGGATAAAGAAGAATTTTTTTACAATGAGGGTGAGACACTGGAACAGGTTGCCCGGAGAAGTTGTGAATGCCCCCTCCCTGGCAGTGTTCAAGGTCAGGTTGGACAGGACTGATCTAGTGAAAGATGTCCCTGCCCATGGTAGGGGGGTTGGAACTAGATGGTGTCTTCCAACCCAAACCATTCTATGGTTCTATGATTCTATGAAATTTTTGCACCATTCTATAAATAAATTTTCTTTTTTGCTCATGCATGCTATTGAGAACTTTGTTTTAATTTGATATGTATTTCTAAATGTAATTGTATTTTTAAAATCATTTGACCTGCAGGTGGAAATGGTGTATTCATTACTGTCGATGCTTGGTACCCATGATAAAGATGACATGTCACGAACATTGCTAGCGATGTCTAGCTCCCAAGACAGCTGCATAGCTATGCGTCAGTCTGGATGTCTTCCTCTCCTCATCCAGCTTTTACATGGCAATGATAAAGACTCTGTGTTGTTAGGAAATTCCCGTGGTAGTAAAGAGGCCCGTGCCAGAGCCAGTGCAGCACTGCATAACATCATTCACTCCCAGCCTGACGATAAGCGGGGCAGACAGGAAAGCCGTGTGCTTCACCTCTTGGAGCAAATCCGTGCTTACTGTGAAATGTGTTGGAAATGGCAGGAGGCACATGAAGAAGTCATGGACCAAGAAAAACCCCCAAGTAGGTTCTGTAAACTGTATAAAGATGTTTAAAAGATCTGTTGAAAGCAGTGAATTTACAAAAAAAATCAGCTTTAATCTGACTTCTTGTTGAATGCATGTAAAGTTTCTTTTATTTTTATATTTATTCATTTATTTATGGATATTCAAGTTAAGGTAGTATCAGGAAATAGTATCTATTATAGATATGATATCTCATTTATAAACTTGTTCTTTAAATCATATGCTTTGGTATGCTTTCCAGATATAATCCTAGTGGTTTATATTTATAATCTACAAATTAAACATAACTTTCTACTCATTGCTATTTTACATTTGAATGGATAATGAAATATATCTAAATAAATAATCCCAAATTGCTTTTCATTCAGATGTGTTCAGAAGATAACAATTTCATCTAGGAAAGGGATAGAGGGCACAAATTAAATAATCCCAGTCTATTCAGTATAATGTGAACTATTATTTAGAATGTGATGTCTAAGAAATAGTTCAGTGTTAAAATAACAGAGAAGTGACAATTTAAGTGAATTGGAGTTTTCTCACATAGCAGTTGGTTTTTTTTTAAAAAAAGATGTAACCTTCTGGATTACTCAATAACTGCTTTTCTGAAGTAAGGGAGGATTAAAATTGCCATTTTGTAAATACACGCTGTAGACATCTATATCAGAAGTACTACTGAAGTCAGTGGGCTCTGTTTTGGATGTTGGATTTTACTGCAAGAATCACTTTGTATAAGTGGGTCTCTGAATAAGATGTACCAATACAATTTGTGCTTTAGGGAAAGTCTAGCTCACAAAATTATGAACTTTAAAAGTTCTGTTATGAAACAAAGGGCTTAATTAACCATTCATAAAGACGTAACACCCAAAGAAACTGCTTCACCTTAGGTGTTGTATTATTTAATGCTGCCAGAAAATTTAAACTTACTGATTTGTTTCACTAAGATTATTATTTTTCCAAATTAATTAGATTTTTTTTGTACTTGAAGTCATATTTTTTACTTAATACATACATTCAGAATTATCCTAAAAGATAGAGTCTTTTCAGCTTCAAGTATATTTCTAGTACATATATGTAATCGTGGTTGTATGTGCCTCTGTGTACTCACATTTATTAGTAAGGTTCTTAATTAACTGTCTGTTCTTGAGTTACTGGAAAGATACAAACCCTGAAAAAAACCTGTACTTTATTTATTTTAAGATTAGATTCTTTTTGGAAAGCTTATGAACCAGACAAAATTATGAACCTAAGAAATACTAATAGTTACCTATTTCTTGATCAGTGCCAGCTCCAGTTGATCATCACATCTGTCCTGCAGCATGTGTTTTGATGAAACTTTCATTTGATGAAGAACACAGGCATGCCATGAATGAGCTTGGTAAGACTAAATGTGCTTCTCTAACTTCCTTTGAGATGCTTCCTGAAAATGTGGACATTCCTTTCTTGTATACCTCACTGAATATGTGGCTTTTGTTTGTTGTTAACCACTAGGTTAAACTCTGATTGATGCAGTTTGAATGAACTTATAGCTAGACTATTTCCTAGTGGACAGATTGTTATGCAAGTTACTCTTATATCTGGCATTAGCTGTGATTTTTGGAAGGGCATTTGTAGCCTGGAAATATTTGCAATTTTAGAAGTATTGGACTTGTAATGGAGACTACTTTCTGAGGGTTTTTTGCATCATGAGTTAAACATATTGATTCCTGTATAACAAACAGCCTGAATACTTTAGTCCATCTTCAGTGAATTCTGTGCGTGCAAGTTTCCTTAATTTGCCACTTTTCATTATCAATGAAAAAATTATATGTATTTTTTCTGAGATAATAAGATTCAATAATAATTATTAAATTAACAATTATCAGATTTACTGAATAACCTTTTATGTAATTGGTGTGAGTTTATCAGTGAAATGTTATTTTGACTGGGTGGAATTAAAAGATGGGTGTGCTTCTTACCTCTTCATAAATGCTTCTGTTCTCATCTTCCCCCAAAATCTCAACATCATGCTACCATACCTTTCAGTTTGTACTAAGCACACAGTTCAAGATCCAGAGTCAATATTTAACAGTGTATTTAAGAAATTATTATTTACCTTTCTGAGCCTTTTGTTTTTCAGATGTTTGAGAGCTATTCTGTGCATATGAATGCAATTTACTCCTTGATGTGTTTATACTGTATTCTTGATATTACAATTGAAATTTATTAGTAGTATTGTTTATTATTATTATTCATTTTATTATTTATTTATTTTTAAAGGAGGTTTGCAGGCCATTGCAGAACTCTTGCAAGTGGATTGTGAAATGTCTGGGCTTACAAATGACCACTATAGTGTTACATTAAGGAGGTATGCTGGAATGGCTCTGACAAACTTGACTTTTGGAGATGTGGCAAACAAGGTAAAAATAGAATTTCAAACATACAATCATTTCAGTTCATAGTTGTGTTTGACTTGTAGGTCTCAGAAAGGTGATGAAAATCTCTGGGAAAGGATATTCCATTTCTGGGATAGATATTGCATTTTGACTCGACACAGAAATTCCTCCAAAACTTTGCCATTCCATCCTGTTGCTAACACAGAGCACAAACTGAATGTTATATCATAAAAGTATAGTATCAGCTTTTGTATTAAAGTTATTTCTGTTTTGTCACTGAAAGTAAAGATTTTATCTATTGGCTTTATTCTTGTGTAAACAATACACTAGATCTTTCCATAATGTACCAATGATTATGGATAATAGATTTATTCTGAGGATTTTGAACTAAGCCTGTTAATTTAGTAAAATTTTGTAAAGTTATCATTTATTTACTAATATTATTACTGTATGATAAATTTTTGCAAATCTCTTCAGCCTGGATCCTCTTTCTTAAATGTTTGGAGCATGTCTGGCTCATAATGGGTGCTATTTCATATGACTGGAGAAAATAGATTCCCTAATTTCTACCAAGGACTTAGCTTTCAAAAGATAAAAAGTTTTAATATTTAAGAATTTCTTGCCCCAGAGTTTTCCAAGACATAGATCTTCAAATAACTGCATTCTGACAAGATTTTTATCTTTCTGCTCTAATAGAAGACACTATAAGAGTGAATGAAAATTCCATCCCAACAAGCAGGAAGTCAAGCAAAAATGCCAGGAGGCCTGCATGGATGAACAAAAGAGCTCCTGACAAAACTCAGATATAAAAAGGAAATATACAGATGGTGGAAGCAGAGACAGTAAACCTGAGAGGAATATAGAGACACTGTCTGAGCTTGTAGAGACATGGTTAGGAAACCTGGAGTTGAATCTGGTGAGGGATAGCAAAGGCAACAAGAAGGGCTTCTATAAGTACATAGGTGACAAAAAGACTAGGGAAAATGTGGGCCTGCTGCTGAAGGAGACAGGGACCTGGTGACACAGATGATGAAGTATGGGCTGGATGAGCAGTGAGGTGGACTGAGAACTGGCTGAACAGCCAGGCCCAGAGGGTGCTAATCAGTGGCACAAAGTCTAGTTGCAGGCCAGTAACTAGTGATGTACTCCTGTTCTACACCAGGCGGGGGACTGGGACTGTTTAGCCTGGAGAAGAGACGGCTCGGGGGGGATCTCATCAATTTATATAAATACCTGAAGGGAGGGTGCAAAGAAGACAGAGCCAGGCTCTTTTCAGTGGTGCCCAGGGACAGGACAAGAGGCAATGGGCACAAACAGAAACACAGGAGGTTCTCTCTGAACATCAGGAAAAACTTTTTCACTGTGAGGATGACTGAGCACTAGAACGGGTTGCCCAGAGAGGTTGTGGAGTCTCTCTCCTTGGAGGTATTCAGAAGCCATCTGGGCATGGTCTTGGGCAACTGGCTCTATGTGGCCCTGCTTGAGCAGGGGGGTTGGACCAGACGACCTCTGGAGGTCCCTTCCAACCTCAACCATTCTGTGATTCTGCAAAAATAAAACCAGATTTCATACTACTCACTTTTTGCTCCCAGTTTTAAACAGAGTGTAACAAATCCCTCCTACAAATGAAGTGCTTCACAAAATACTGACTCTTAAAACCATCTGATTAGTAATTGCTGTGAGGCTGCAGTTATTGGGTTTATAGCACAAGCTAAAATACTCTGTGATGTAAATGTACGTGTTATCCAGCTAATGAATAATGCATTTCTAACATACATTTGTTTTTTTTCAGAAATTTTAATTGTGCTTTGTCACAAACATTTTCTAATGTAAGCCTTACAGTTTTTCAATTGCTAGTGTATTCTTAAAAAGTAATTTGGTCTTCAGAAGTCAGGAATGTTGTTGTCTTTGTGTCAGTTTTAAATTGTCACATTACTTTTCATATTATGTAAATTTGAAAGAAAAAGTATGATTTGAGACTCAGTAGACATCAGGTAACAACACATTGCCAGCTTACAGGTGAGTGTCCAGTTTCATATCTGGGACATAGTGAAGAAGGCTTCTAAACTATTAGTGTTCCAGATTTGGTCCTAGACTTGTCAAAAGTATAAAATTTAGCACAATTTCACCACTTATGTATTTCCCAGAATAGAAACTGATATTTATGCTTAACATTTTAATAATTGTAGATCAAATGTCTGTTATTGGAAGTATTTTACTAAGCTTTTTTGAACTTCAGAGATTAATAGCTTAAAATACCAAAGAATTATGCACAAACAAGCCACCTAATGTGTCATTTAATATTCTTTATTTTCTTTTTTCTCCTGATTCCTAACAGGCTACGTTATGTTCTATGAAGGACTGCATGAGAGCACTTGTAGCCCAACTGAAGTCTGAAAGTGAAGACTTGCAGCAGGTACTTCCTTTTGAGATGAAATATTTCCTTGGCTTGCACATTTCCATCATCTTGCATCCCTTCAATTTCATTGAGTTGTATTAAAATGTTGTATTTCTGCTCCCCTTTCTTTCTGCTCATTCGGCCTCTCCATGAGTTATTTTATGCTTAAATTCGTATCTTCTTTCATGACACCAGCTGAATATGAGCCAGCAGTGTCCCCAGGTGGCCAAGAAGGCCAACAGCATCCTGGCTTGTATCAGGAACAGTGTGGCCAGCAGGAGTAGGGAAGTGATCGTGCCCCTGTACTCAGCACTGGTGAGGCCACACCTCGAATACTGTGTTCAGTTTTGGGGCCCTCAGTACAAGAAAGACATTGAGCTGCTGGAGCGTGTCCAGAGAAGGGCAGCGAAGTTGGTGGAGGGTCTAGAGAACAAGTCTTATGAGGAGTGGCTGAGGGAGCTGGGGTTGTTTAGTCTGGGGAAAAGGAGGCTGATGGGAGACCTTATCGCTCTCTACAACTACCTGAAAGGAGGTTGTAGTGAGGTGGGTGTTGGTCTCTTCTCCCAAGTCACTAGTGATAGGACGAGAGGAAATGGCCTCAAGCTGCACCAGGGGAGGTTTAGATTGGATATTAGGAAAAAATTATTTACTGAAAGAGTGGTCAGGCATTGGAACAGGCTCCCCAAAGAGGTGGTTGAGTCACCATTCCTGGAGGTGTTTAAAAGAAGTGTAGATGTGGCATTTAGGGCCATGGTTTAATGGTGGACTTGGCAGTGTTTGGTTTATGGTTGGACTTGATCTTAAGGGTCTTTTCCAACCTAAATAATTTTATGATTCTATGATTTGTAGTGCTCTGTTCATAGACCACTTTCTCTTTTTTTTAATTAGGCTCTCTCTGTGAAATGTTCCATCCTTCCCAGTCTGATTCTCTTTTTTTCATACTCACTTATGTTGTCGTCAGCATTAACTTTGATGCAAAGTTTGTATCTGTAGTTGTTCTATAAATTATGAAGTACAACTTTGTGGTTATAAAAATGCTTAACTCTGGGACAAATTCTTTTTTCTCACCGAAGTATATATATATCAGCTATAAAACTCACTTTTATGACCCTGATCTGTTAGTGGATGTCCATTTTTCAAGTTAAGTTTGAGCAATCTGTGATTCGCTGATTTAGTTTACTAGTGATAGTGCTAATGGACTAGGATTACCCTGAGGGTTAATGCAGTATTGTGGCATCTGAGGCTCCTCCTACACTAGCAGAAAATAAATAATGGACTAATAACAGCAGAGAAAGCTCTACTTCAAAGGAGAATCTGTATGACAAGTTTGTTCTCTTAGTACATATATACCTGCTTTTTACACCAGTACCTCCTAGAGGAACTTTGTTCAGGTGTCAGCAAAGTGTTCAGTGTTAAACCAGCGTGTCTCTTCCAGTTTCTCATGCTGTGTAAAGAAAAATATCCTGTAAATAAACAGTCTTTTCTTAAATCTTATAAAGTGCTTAGGGTAATGTTGGGAGTTGACAGCACAGAACTGTTCTTCAGTGGTATGGAAATTAAAATTATTAAATATGAAATTATATTCTACTTTAATAAATAGATGATGTAAAGAAATCAAAACAGCTTTTGGGAAGGAAAACCCTGTTTTCTTTGCAGTTTGAGTGAATCATCAGAAAATAGATAAAAGAACAATTTTAAGTAAAATTGACTTTCTGTCTTAAGACACTGTTGACAAAAAGCATTTTCCCACTAGTTGGGAAGATAAGTAATTATGGTTGAGAAAATAGTTAAAATTACAATAAAGGATACTGGGTACAGTCTCTGATTTGTTATCAGGACAGATATTAAATATATTTAGTACTCTTGAAAAGGAAGTCAAATGCGGGGTGCTAGTGTTGTATAATTATTTAGTTTTATCAAGATTAAAGAGGACTGTGAGGAAGTCCAGAAGTGTATAAAACTTTTTAAAATAAGCAGCACAGGCAATTCATTATTTAAATGGAAAGTACTGTATATTGGAAGAAGTAAATGCATTGCTACTTTTCTGAATGGTTGCAGTTCATTTAAAACAAGAGCTTGAAATCACTGTAGTGGCAAATCAACAAAAACATCTGCTCAATATGCAGCAAGTGTTTAAAAAGCAAAGATTTATGCATAATATAATATATAATTATATATAAATATAATTTTATATTATAAATATTGAAAGACAGACTTTTTGTCATAAACAAATGAGGACATGAGAGAGGTAAAACAACATAAGGAATGATGTAACACAGGTAAATTGTGCCAATTACTAATTTTTATAATTGAAATGAAAAATAACAAATTTAAATTAACCATTAAATGTCAAGACCAATAGTTCAGTAATATTTTTTAAAACTTTGTTAGGGAGGTCTGAATTTGATATCCCAACAGAGGCAAGGCTGTTGCAGCTCCATTGCCCCCAGATCCAACCAGTAGTGAGGCTGAAAATGTATTCCCAGTAGGCGCACACACACAGAGGATATGTATACACCACATCTATACGTAAGTACACAGCTGGCCACAAAGATCACAGACAGACATGCAGAGCACTCCCACAAGCACAGCAACAGCCTTATCCTGCTCCCCTCTCTGGCTGAGCAGGATGGAGATGCAGTAGTGAGAATATATCTATGCATATGTGCAAGGTGAAACCCTCCAGCAGCTGGGCTCAGACACTCAGTCTGCCCAGTAGCTGGCTCCTGGATCCCAGTCTCCCCAAATGCTGGCATAGGAGCCCCTGAGACCATAGCCCTACTCCAGTTGCTGGTACAGACCCTCTCTCTCGCACGCGCACACACACCCAGAGCTGGCCGGGACTCACCTGGTCCCAATAGCTGAAGCCCCTGTGCTCTTGCCCTTAGAGACACACAGGCACTCACACACAGAGCTGGCCCTTAGAGACTCACTCCCCCCTTGCTCCCAAGCCACTTCACCTATTCACCAGTTAGTCCAGCTTGATATTTGCTAGTGTTCACATGCTGACTTGCATGCCTGTACTCGCTCCTGTTACTGTCATCACAGACACATGGGCCTCTATTGCCCTCACCCAGGGAGTTAGAAAGTTAGAGTTAGAAAGGAATTTAATAAGAAGATAGGACAGATGCAGGAAGAAGAAGATGCTGCATAAGATAGATCAAGTGCAGGGTGTAGCCAGACAAGCATACAAACCAACAAACTATATGCAACCAGCCCCTCTTATCCCATTATTTCTCTATTATCCTACACTTGTTTCTCCCCAAATCACCTAGATCTCTCCTTTTCCTCTCCTTTGGTTCCTCCTCTAAACATCCCATAAGTCCTGTGCAATCCTGAAACTCTCTTCCCTTGCATCCCATAATGTGTCCTTTACCCCAGGGCAGTCACTCCTCTCAGTCTGAAAGGTGCTTCAGAGAGTGCTCACCTTGATGGGTTTCACACCTGGATAACGGGGCTGATGGCTCTCCTGGGACAGCCTTGGGAGTGTCCTGGACAGGGGTCCCTTCCTCTGAGTCCTTAATTTGGGTTCCTGCCTGCCATTGTACATCCCTGTGCTCCCCTGGGCTTCTGCAGATGGGCCTGTGATGGGCTGCTGGCTCCTGTGAGGAGCTGGGGCAGGGTATTATTTGGGTCCACCACCTGCCATTGCCTCTCTGAGCTCCTTTGTGGGTGTGCAGATGAGCTTTTATCTCATAACCTAATGAGGTTATACACTTTTGTGACAATGAGAACATCCATAGATAACAGTATTCTATCAAATATATTTTTATGAGGGATATACATGCTTACAGCTGCCCATAAATTGATGGAGTTAAATATTTAATGACTGTCCGCTGTCTTGACAGTTGCACTTTACTTTGAAGCACCTCAGTCTAGCTGCTGCCAAGGACAAGAACCTAGGCTGAATGCCTACCCATCTTTGACGGATAACTATTCTGATTATAAAAGATACAGTGTATTCAAAAAAGCTTGATTAACATTAATAAAGATAATCATACCATACCTCTGAGGGGCAGGTTAGTATGATTGTCCCATTTTACAAGTGGAAAAGCTGAGGAAAAAGATTATATAAATCTTTCTCCTGAGATTGCATAATATGTCTACAGCAGACATCAGAGTAGAGCACAAATCTGAGGTTTTGGTCCAATTTTTCAGACAGTGTGGAAAGCAAAGAACCTGCTTTCAAATCTTCATTTATTTTATACACAAAGGCCAGTACTTCATACTGAAATCTTAGGACAATCTAGCTGGCAATAGAACAAAAAGTGAATTTCAGGAAAAAAGCTAGTTCAGAGGCTGAACAGTGACACTGTTAATGAACTCTATATTGTTCCAGAAAACCAAGAGGAAATGCAGATAACTTACTGACGTGGTTTAGCCGGCAACTCAGCCCCACGCAGTCACTCGCTCACTCCCCCACCGTTGGGATGGGGGAGAGAATCAGAAGGGTAATGCTTGTGGGTTGAGATAAGAATAGTTAATAATTAAAAAAAAACCAAACAACAAAAATGCAATGGAAAGGAAAACAACGGGAGGCGCGAAACCCGGGGGGGGGAAGGGAAAGGGGAGGGGGATGAACCACAAAAACAAATGGCACACAATGCAGCCGCTCACCGCCCGCCGAACCAACACCACACCAACCCAAGCCGGACACTACCCCCCTTAATATACTGGTCATGGTGTCACATGGTATGGAATGAACATGCCATTGGCGAGTCGAGGTCAGCTGCCCCCACCATGGCCCCTCCCAGCCTCACACTAACAGCGGCAGAGCGCGGGAAGCTGGAAAGGTAGCTGACCCCCACAGTGAGGAGAATTAACCCCTTCTCAGCCAAAACCAGCACATTCTCCACCCCTTATTCCATACCATTTACACCATGCCCAGGTCCCATACGATGCAATACAACCGTACCAACCACCACCCCTCCCCTTCCCATCCTTTAACATAATACACAGACATCATTCCCTTAGTCTATGGACCTTCCCTGTAAAATGTCCATTAAAATGTCCATTGAGTTCACCCAGTCCATGACTCTGGGCTCCATCTGTCGTATCAGTCTTTCAGGGTGGGAGAGATGGTGTGTCTGGTGTTGGGTTGCTGCATACCAAGTCAGTCATTGTTCCATCACTGCTGCACTTCTATTTCACAGTTTATCTTCCATGGATTTGGAGGCTTGTACTATGATATCATTGATACAACACAGAGATGACACACAATATTATATAGCAGTTCACATTATGCCATTCAGTTCCTTGGCTGTTTTCACCCAAAATCAAATCCCCTTCAGGTACACACTGGACTCCTCCATCCTCCCGCATCACCCACCAAGTGCACCCAGGTCCTCGAGCAAAAGCAATCCCACGAATGGGTTTGCCTTTGCCTGAGGCAGGAAGAACCCAGACTGTTTTGTCCAGCATACTTTTTGTGTGCACTACAGGGACTCTATCCCCTTCCACAGTATGTAATACTTCTCACTGGGCAGGGCCAGCTTGACTGGCAGATCCCCTCGTGTTGACTAACCACGTGGCTTTTGCTAAGTGTGGATCCCGGTGCTTGACTATTCCACCCCCACATTGCTCTTATCATAGTTTTTAACAGTCCATTGTACCGTTCAGTTTTCCCAGAGGCTGGTGCATGATAGGGGATGTGATACACCCACTCAATGCCATGCTCTTTGGCCCAGGTGTCTATGAGGTTATTTCGGAAATGAGTCCCGTTGTCTGACTCAATTACCTCTGGGGTGCCGTGTCGCCACGGGACTTGTTTTTCAAGACCCAGGATAGTGTTCCGGGCAGCGCTGTGGGGGACAGGATATGTTTCCAGCCAGCCAGTCGTTGTTTCTACCATTGTAAGTACATGGCACTTGCCTTGACATATCTGTGGGAGTGCGATAGAGTCAATTTGCCAGGCCTCCCCATATTTATATTTCAGCCATCGTCCCCCATACCACAGAGGCTTTACCTGCTTCTCTTGCTTGATTGCAGCGCATGTTTCACATTCGTGGATGGCCTGTGCAATAACATCCATGGCCAAGTCCACACCCTCGATCACGAGCCCACCTGTATGTTGCATCTCTCCCTTGATGGCCTGAGGTGTCATGGGCCCACCGAGCTAGAAATAGTTCACCCTTATGTTGCCAGTCCAGATCCACCTCAGCCACTTCAATCTTGGCAGCCTGATCTACCTGCTGGTTGTTCCGATGTCCTTCAGTGGCCCGACTCTTGGGGACATGAGCATCCACATGCCATACCTTTACAACCAGGTTCTCTACTCAGGCAGCAATATCTTGCCGCAGTGTGGCAGCCCAGATGGGTTTGCCTCTGCGCTGCCAGTTGCTTTGATTCCACTGCTGCAGCCAGCCCCACAGGGCATTTGCCACCATCCAGGAATCAGTATAGAGATAGAGCACTGGCCACTTTTCCCATTCAGCAATGTCTAAGGCCAGCTGGATGGCCTTTACTTCTGCAAACTGGCTTGATTCACCTTCTCCTTCAGCAGTTTCTGCTACTTGTCGTGTAGGACTCCATACAGCAGCCTTCCATCTCTGATGCTTTCCCACAAGACAACAGGACCCATCAGTGAACAGGGTGTAGTGCTTCTCCTTTTCTGGCAGTGTGTTATACAGTGGGGCTTCTTTAGCACATGTCGCCTCCTCCTCTGCTGATAATCCAAAGTCTTTGCCTTCTGGCCAGTCCATAATCACTTCCAAGATTCCTGGGCGACTGGGGTTTCCTACTCGAGCCCGCTGGGTGATCAGTGCAACCCATTTACTCCACATAACATCAGTTGCATGGTGTGTAGAGAGGACGTTTCCTTTGAACATCAAGCCCAGTACTGGCAATCAGGGTGCCAGGAGCAGCTGTGCTTCGTTCAGTACCAACCGCTTCTGAAGCAGCTGGAACCCCTTCATATGCTGCCAATATCTCTTTTTCAGTTGGAGTATAGCAGGCTTCGGACCCTCTGTATCCATGACTCCAAAACCCTAGGGGTCAACCTCAAGTCTCCCCTGGTGCTTTCTGCCAGAGGCTCCAGGTAGGGCCAATCTCCCCAGCTGCAGTGTAGACACATTTTTTACCTCTTGTCCTGCCCGGACTGGCCCAAGAGCTACTGCATGAACTATTTCCCATGTAATCTGTTCAAAGGCCTGTTGTTGCTCAGGGCCCTATTTGAAATCATTCTTCTTCCGGGTCATTTGATAGAGAGGGCTTACGATCAGGCTGTAATTTGGAATACGCATTCTCCAAAAACCCACAACGCCCAAGAAAGCTTGTGTTTCCTTTTTGCTAGTTGGTGAAGACATGTCTGCTATTTTGTTGATCACGTTCATTGGAAACTGACAACGACCATCTTGCCATTTTATTCCTAAGAACTGGATTTCTCGTGCAGGTCCCTTCACCTTACTTTCTTTTATGGCAAAACTGGCCTTCAGAAGGATTTGGACTATTTTCTCTCCTTTCTCAAATACTTTTTCTGCTCCGTTGCCCCACACGATGATGTCATCAATGTATTGAAGGTGTTTTGGAGCACCATCCTGTTCCAGTGCAGTCTGGATCACTGCATGACAAATGGTAGGACTGTGTTTCCACCCCTGGGACAGTCGATTCCAGGTGTACTGGACCCCCCTCCAAGTGAAAGAAGCAAACTGTGGCCTGCACTCTGCTGCCAGAGGGACTGAGAAGAATGCATTAGCAATATCAATTGAGGCATACCACTTGGCTGCCTTTGACTCCAGTTCATATTGAAGGTCTAGCATGTCTGGCACAGCAGCACTCAACGGTGGAGTGACTTCATTCAGGCCACGATAGTCTACTGTTAGCCTCCATTCTCCATTAAATTTCCTCACTGGCCATATGGGACTGTTAAAGGGTGAGTGGGTCCTACTGATGACTCCTTGGCTCTTCCGTTGGTGAATGAGCTCATGGATGGGAATCACGGAGTCTCAATTGGTACGATATTGCTGCCAATGCACTGTTGTGGTGGCGATTGGCACCTGTTGTTCTTTGACACTCAGCAACCCCACAACAGAAGGGCTCTTCGAGAGACCGGGCAAGGTAGACAGCTGTTCAGTTTCCTCCGTCTCCAAGGCAGCTACACCAAAAGCCCACTTGTACCCTTTTGGATCCTTGAAATACCCTCTCCTGAGGTAGTCTATGCCAAGGATGCACGGAGCCTCTGGGCCAGTCACAATGTGGTGCTTTTGCCACTCATTCCCGGTGAGGCTCACTTCGGCCTCCAATACAGTTAGCTCTTGGGATCCCCCTGTCACTCCAGCAATGCTGATGGGTTCTGCCCCTATATATTTTGATGGCAGTAGGGTGCACTGTGCGCCAGTGTCCATTAGAGCCTTATACTCCTGTGGGTCGGATGTGCCAGGCCATCGGATCCACACAGTCCAGTAAACCCGGTTATCGCTTTCCTCCACCTGGCTGGAGGCAGGGCCCCTCTAGTCCTGATCATGGCAGTCACAACTCACTTCCTGTAAATGTGACTGAAGAGTCTCTCTATTAAGCTCAGAAATAAAATCAGTGCTTCTACTCCTCTGTCTGGGGACCTGCTCACTGGAAACTTGGGCAGCAGCTTTCCTGGAAGAACCTCCCTGAGTGATTGTTCTTCCTTGGAGTTCACATACCCGTGCCTCTAGGGTCGAGGCAGGCTGCCCATCCCACCTCATCATGTCCTCTCTGTGGTCACGCAGGTAGAAACATAGGGTGGCCCGTGGTGTGTGTCCTCTCCTTTGAGCAAAAGGACACCTATTCCCAACAGCTGAGACACTACTACATACAGGTGGGGAGCAGGACCTATCTTCTTTGAGTTGCTGGACCTCGGGATAGTTTCTCCACAGCAGAGACGAGCGAGGAAGATATATTTGTTTCGTAATCCTGGAGTCTATCAATCACCACCGCCACTGTTGGTGCCTCATCCTCTCTCCAGGACATTACTGTCAATGAGTTTGCATACGAGGATGGTGCACTCTGTACAAAATTCCGCCACATGGGTCGTGTGCACTTGGCTTCATACGGATCTTTGGATGACCGTTGATCATCCAGGTCACCATAAGTCATCTCAAGCACAGCTAATTCCCTTAGATACTGGATACCTTTCTCCATAGTTGTCCATTGTCCTAGGCGATAGGTAACATCTTCTTTGAAGGGATACCTTTCTCTCACTCCGGACAGGAGTCGCCTCCAGAGGCTGAGGACTTGTGTCCCTTTTCCCATTTGCTTTGTCAGCGCCCCCTTCCCCAGAAAGGGATCCCAGTTTTTTGGCTTCTTTTCCCTCTAGTTCCAGGCTACTGGCCCTGTTACCCCAGCATCGGAGCAGCCAGGTGACAATGTGCTCACCTGAACGACAGCTATAATCTTTTCGCATATCTCGCAACTCGCTCAAGGACAGGGATCGGGTAGTTTCTGCTTCATTTATGACTTCTTCCTCCTCTCTTCGTGACGGCCCTGCTTTTTCATCATCCTGTTCTAAACGAGTTGATGTCCGCTTGCAATATTTTTTGTTGTGTATGGGGACAGCTCATACTGGCACGGGTTGATTCTCTGAGTCAGCTCCATTACTTGTCGTGGGGGTTTGAGTAGCCACAGTGCTTGTCCTGGCGGTTGGAGTGGCCGCAGTGCCTGTCACTTTGCCTTTCAACCCAGAGACATTCTCTTCCCCTTGGGAGCACTGAATACTCTTGAGCAGAGCTCGGTATGCGTGGGCCAGGCCACAGCATGTTGCAGTTGTCTGTGCCTCTCTGGAGTTCCCAGCACAACAACATACTTTCTCCAAATATTCTACTAGTTTTTTAGGATTCTGCACTTGTTCGGGGGTGAAACTCCAAAACACTGGGGGTGCCCACTGCCCTAGGTAGTTGCCCATGCTATCCCACATGCTCTGCCACTCATAGCTATCAAGCCTCGAGGCAGATTTCTGGGTGATATTCTTAAGTTGCTTAGTCAAAACCAAAACAACATGCCCAAAAACTAACAATAAGTGCACCTTAACCACCCAAGGATGTTCAAGATACAAAAAGGTGGTTGTAATAGAGGCAGAGACATCATAGAACAAAGTTGCAAAGGTACTATTCTGTATTTCCTCCATATAAAATCTCTCAGAGGAGGAGGTATAATTGCTAATCGCCTCAACAAGGTGGTATGCAAAGTACAGTAACGGTTTCAGCAAAAACCCCAAATACCAGATAAAGCTGAAAACCAGTGTTTATATAACAAATCTTGTAGGCAAAACGTTACTAATCACAGCAGAACACAGCAGACTAAACAAACCAACACCAGTCTTTAACACAAACTGGAAAAACAAGAACATGGTGCTGTGACCAGCAGCTGTTATTATCTCCAGCCCTCTGAGCCCCACATTGGGCGCCAAAAAGACTGTCGTGGTTTAGCGGCAGCTCAGCCCCACACAGCCGCTCGCTCACTCCCCCACCGGTAGATGGCGGAGAGAATCAGAAGGGTAATGCTCATGGGTTGAGATAAGAACAGTTTAATAATTAAAATAAGAAAAGGAACAACAACAAAAATGCAATGGAAAGGAAAACAACGAGAATCGCGAAACCCGGGGGTGGCAGGGAGGGAGTGGGATGACCCACCAAAATAAACCGCACCCGACACAGCCACTCACTGCCCACCGACCTGACGCCACACCTCCCCGAGCCGCAAACTGCCCCCCTTAATATACTGGTCATGGTGTCACATGGTATGGAATGAACATGCCATTGGCCAGTCGGGGTCAGCCGCCCCAGCCATGGCCCTGCCCCTCCGAGCCTCCTGCTGATGAGGCAGAGCGCAGGAAGGTGGAAAGGTACCCCACCGTTGTGAGAATTAACCCCTTCTCAGCCAAAACAAGCACACCACTAAAGGAATAGCTGTTTTGAGTTACGTTATTTTTCTTTCATGCTTTGCAGGTCATTGCAAGTGTTTTAAGGAATTTGTCCTGGCGAGCAGATGTAAACAGTAAAAAGACTCTCCGTGAAGTTGGAAGTGTGAAAGCATTGATGGCATGTGCTTTAGAAGTTAAGAAGGTATATATAAATGATTATGAGAAATTTTTGAGATATTGCATTAATGTTACTCAAAATACCAATATTGTTATCCTTTTTTGATATAAGCAGTTAGTCAAATATTTGCGGTGTTTCAGGTACTTTCCTTTGAGGAAGAGAATTGCTTTGAGTTAACTGGGCAGCAGATCACAACACAGCAATGACATCTGAGAACTACTAGTGTTTCTGTAATTTTATTTACAAGGGTTGATAGCTTTCACTCTTCAGTTTTATGAGCTGTGCTGTTCCAATATAATTTTGGAGTTTTAATAAAACCATCTTCTGATTTTGTGAATTTGTTATTCTAGAGATGTCTACTTGATATCCCAACAGGATTATAGTCCATCCCAGTGTCCCCTGCCAGCTAATCTACATACTTTTTACTGTTATGGCAGCTGACAAGTATTGTGGTGCATACTTCTGAAACTTTCTGGCAAGCAATAGCAAATCCATAGCTGAGGGAAGGAGAGAGAAGCAAACAAAAGTAGTTATGTATGCACTGCTGCTTGCCTCTGGTTTATCAGCACAGAAAGCAGAGCCCGAAACACACTTAATTCTCATTTGTGAAGAAAAGCTAGAGAAATAGTGGCATATGCAGTAAAACAGAAAGCAAAACATTGGTCATCAACATACAACACAATAGAGATTTCATGCCAATCAGAAATCAAATTCTGCAGTGAACTGGACAAAAGCTAAATTCCACGGTCGATGAATTCTGTTATTTGCAAATCTGGATTAGAATAAGTGAGGCAGTTTGCGCCTCTGAGCTCTATTTTTAGACTGTGTGCAGGTTCAGCAGGAATTATTTCTTCAGGTTATTCTTGGTTCACATTTTCAAAGCTATCTTTGCATCCATGAGAGCTAGAAAAACAAGTTTTACACTGCCTCCTTGAAGCTAACTTACATACTTCTGAGGGTTTATGATCAATATCTGAAAACTCCCTAATTCTGTCATTTTATTGTTCTAGGAATCCACCCTAAAAAGCATTTTGAGTGCCTTATGGAATTTGTCAGCACACTGTACTGAGAACAAAGGTGATATATGTGCTGTTGATGGTGCTCTTGCATTTCTAGTTGGTACACTGACATACCGGAGCCAAACAAACACTTTAGCCATCATAGAAAGTGGAGGAGGAATATTAAGAAATGTTTCTAGCTTAATTGCTACTAATGAGGACCACAGGTGAATATATTTTCTATTTTTCTGGGAATCAGTAGTGGTACCAAAAGTATGTTTAATAGTTCGTATGACTAAGTCTTAATATGAATGCATGTTTTAAGTATAGTAATTAAGCATTCATTTTTTAATGGATTTGATAAGGCAAGTATTTAATTTAGATAACAGGTATATGCAGAAGGATTAATATATGCTGCTTGTTAAAGCAGTTATTATCAGCCATAGGAAACCACCTGGAACGGTTTATATGGAAAGGATAGTGTGGGAGCAAACTGTTCGTATTTGTATAGGATTTGATTAACATTCAGAAGAAAAAATAATATAAATTTGCACTGAAGAATTCATAATTATCATTACTATGGATTTAACTTACCTATAGCATAACAGGTTTTTGTTTTGCTTTGTCTCTTATCCTTTTGAAATGCCACTTACTCATTTTTGTTTTCAATCACTCAATACCAGGCAAATCTTACGAGAGAACAGCTGCTTACAGACCTTGTTACAGCATTTGAAGTCACACAGTTTGACAATAGTCAGTAATGCATGTGGGACCCTGTGGAATCTTTCTGCACGAAATGCAAAAGATCAGGAGGCGCTGTGGGACATGGGAGCAGTGAGCATGCTCAGAAATCTCATTCACTCAAAACACAAAATGATAGCAATGGGCAGTGCTGCAGCTCTAAGAAACCTGATGGCAAATAGGCCAGCAAAATATAAGGATGCCAACATCATGTCTCTGGGATCAAGCTTACCATCTCTTCATGTTAGAAAACAAAAGGCACTGGAAGCAGAATTAGATACTCAGCATTTATCAGAGACTTTTGACAACATAGATAATTTAAGCCCAAAAGCATCTCACCATAATAAGCAGAGACATAAGCAAAATATATACAATGAGTATGTTTTGGATTCCAGTCAGCATGATGATGAGATTTCCAGATCAGAGAGTTTTAATGCTGGTCATATGACTGTACTTTCACCATATTTAAATGCTACAGTATTGCCTGGCTCCTCTTCCTCTAGTAGAGGAAACATAGAAAACTCTCGATCTGAGAAAGACAGAAGTCTCGATAGGGATGGAGCAGTAGGTTTAAATAGCTATCATCCAGCTACAGAGAATACTGGAAACTCCTCTAAGAGAATAGGAATGCAGATTACTGCTGCAGCTCAGATTGCCAAAGTTATAGAAGAAGTAACAAGCATGCATATTCCACAAGCCGACAGAAATTCTTGTTCCACTTCTGAAATGCACTGTTTGACGGAAGACAGAAATGTCCCAAGAACAGCTGCTGCCCATACTCACTCAAATACATACTTTCCTAAATCTGAGAATTCAAACAGGACATGTCCTATGCTTTATACAAAAATGGAATACAAGAGAGCTTCAAATGATAGTTTAAATAGTGTCGGCAGTAGTGATGGCTATGGTAGAAGAGGCCAAATGAAACCTTCCATTGAATCTTACTCGGAAGATGATGAAAGTAAATTTCGTAGTTATGGTCAATACCCAGCTGACTTGGCACACAAGATACATAGTGCAAATCATATGGAAGACAATGACGAAGAGCTAGACACTCCTATTAATTATAGTCTTAAATATTCGGATGAACAGTTAAATTCTGGAAGCCAAAGTCCCTCTCAAAATGAAAGATGGGCAAGGCCTAAGCATATAATAGATGATGAAATAAAACAAAATGAGCAAAGGCAGTTAAGGAGCCAAAATGCAACTTATTCCATGTACACTGAAAGTGGAGATGATAAGCACATGAAATATCAGTCACCTTTTGGACAGCAAGAGTGTGTTTCTTTTAGATCAAGAGGATCCAATGGTTCAGAGCAGGGCAGAGTAGGCTCAGCTCTTGGAATGAATCAGAAAGTAAACCAGTCCTTGCGCCAGGTTGATGATTATGACAATGATAAGCTAACCAACTATAGTGACCACTACTCTGAGGAGGAACAGCACAAAGAGGAAGAAGACAGACCAACCAATTACAGCATAAAGTACAATGAAGAGGAACATCATGTTGAACAGCCTATTGATTATAGTCTAAAATATTCAACAGAAGTTCCTCCCTCTTCTCAGAACCCATCTTTTACTTTTTCAAACAGTTCATCAGTGCAAAGCACTAAAACTGACCATATTTCCTCAAGCTGTGGGAACATATCAACCCCTTCAGGTAATTCAGAGAGACAGAATCAGCTTTACCCAAGTTCTGCACAGAGTAGAAGCAGTCATGCTCAAAAGACTGCCTCCTGTAAGACTCCCTCTATTAATCAGGAAACTATACAAACTTACTGTGTGGAAGATACACCAATATGTTTTTCAAGGTGTAGCTCTTTGTCATCTTTGTCATCGGCTGAAGATGAAATAGGATGTGATCAATCCACACATGTGACAGATGCTAACAACACATTACAGATAGCAGAATTAAAGGAAAACAATGAGGTTCTGTCTACAGAAGGTGCAGTAAGTGAAGTTGCATCAGCATCTCAGCACATCAGAACAAAATCTAGTAGACTTCAGACTCCTAGTTTATCTCCTGACTCTTCTAGACATAAAGCTGTTGATTTTTCTTCAGGTGCCAAATCTCCCTCAAAGAACGGTGCACACACTCCTAAAAGTCCACCAGAACATTATGTGCAGGAGACTCCACTCATGTTTAGCAGATGTACTTCTGTAAGTTCCCTGGATAGTTTTGAAAGCCATTCAATTGCTAGTTCAGTTCAAAGTGAGCCTTGCAGTGGAATGGTAAGTGGTATTATAAGTCCCAGTGATCTTCCAGATAGCCCTGGACAAACAATGCCTCCAAGCAGAAGTAAAACTCCACCCCCTGCTCAAGGAGCTCAAGTAAAGAGGGAAGTTACTAAAGGCAAAGTACCTAATACAGAAAAGAGAGCATCTGGTCCTAGACAGGTAGCTATAAATGAAGCTGTTCAAAGAGTTCAGGTACTGCCAGATGCTGATACATTATTACATTTTGCCACAGAAAGTACACCAGATGGATTTTCTTGCTCTTCTAGCCTAAGTGGTCTGAGTCTTGATGAACCATTTATACAGAAAGATGTAGAGTTAAGAATGCCTCCTGTACATGAAAATGAACATGGAAATGAAGCAGAACCTGAACAGCCAGATGATATAAAGGATAACCGAGAGAAGAAAGCAGAGAAGCCTACTGAAGCAGAAAAAGACATTATGGATCATTCCGATGATGATGATGATATTGAAATATTGGAAGAATGTATTATTTCTGCAATGCCAACAAAATCTTCATGTAAAGCCAAAAAGCCTTCTCAAGCATCTGCTTCAAAAATACCTCCTCCTGTAACCAGGAAGCCAAAACTGCCAGTTTACAAACTTTTGCCTTCACAAACTGGATTGCAATCCCCAAAGCATGTGAGTTTTACACCTGGAGATGATATGCCATGGGTATATTTTGTTGAGGATACACCAATAAATTTCTCAACAGCTACATCTTTGAGTGACCTCACAATAGAATTGCTACCGAATGAGTTCGCCAATGTAGAGAATGTGGGTACAAGGGCAGAGTCAGGGGACTTTGAAAAGAGAGGCACAGAAGGTATAAGTACAGATGACGCTCGGAGAGCAAAAAGCTCAACTAGGACTGTCCCAGGACTGGATTATGACAAAACAGAAGAGGGTGATATTCTGGCCGAATGTATTAACTCAGCTATGCCAAAAGGAAAAAGTCACAAACCTTTTAGAGTGAAGAAGTTAATGGATCAAATTCAACAATCATCTTTATCTGTAAGTAACAAAAATCAGTCAGAATGTGATAAAAAGAAGCCAACATCACCAGTAAAGCCCATTCCTCAAAATAATGAATATAGAGCACGTGTAAGAAAAAACACAGAGCCTAAAAGCAATATTAATAATGAAAGAAGCTATTCAGAGAACAGAGACACAAAGAAACAGACTCTTCAAAATAATTCAAGATATTTTAATGACAAACTTCCAAATAATGAAGAGCGTGTAAAAGGAAGCTTTTCATTTGATTCCCCTCATCATTACACACCTATTGAGGGAACTCCTTATTGTTTTTCACGGAATGATTCCCTAAGTTCTTTAGATTTTGATGATGATGACATTGACCTTTCAAGGGAGAAGGCAGAATTGCAAAAAGGAAAAGCAAAGGAAACAGAAACTGAAGACTGCACTAATACAGAACAGTCTTCAAATCAGCAACCAAGTAATAGGACACAAGTTTGTAAAAAATACCCAACAGGCAGAAGCCAACCTAAAACTTTCTCTCAGTCAACTAAAGATATTCCAGAAAGAGGAGCAGCTACAGATGAGAAAATGCAGAATTTTGCTATTGAGAACACACCTGTATGTTTTTCTCGCAATTCATCTCTTAGTTCTCTCAGTGATATTGATCAAGAAAACAAAAACAAAGAAAGTGAACCTGCAAAACAAACTGAGGCTCCTGATTCACAGGTAGAATCAAATAGACCACAGACTTCTGGTTATGCACCTAAATCATTTCATGTTGAAGATACTCCTGTATGTTTCTCTAGAAATAGTTCTCTGAGTTCTCTTAGTATTGACTCAGAAGATGATCTGTTGCAGGAGTGCATTAGTTCTGCTATGCCTAAAAAGAAAAAACCCTCAAAAGTAATGAGTGAAAATGAAAAAAATTCCAGAAATATGGGTGATATATTGGCAGAAGATTTGACACTGGATTTGAGAAAGATACAGAGGCCGGATTCAGAACATGGTTTCTCACCTGATTCAGAGAACTTTGATTGGAAAGCTATACAAGAAGGTGCAAATTCTATAGTTAGTAGCTTGCATCAAGCTGCGGCTGCTGCATCACTGGCTAGACAAGCTTCATCAGACTCTGACTCTATTCTTTCATTAAAATCTGGTATTTCTCTAGGGTCACCATTTCATCTTACCCCAGACCAAGAAGAAAAGCCTTTTACTAGTAATAAAGGTCCAAGAATTCTTAAGCTAGGGGAGAAGAGTACATTGGAGTCTAAAAAAGTAGAATCTGAAAGTAAGGGAATCAAAGGAGGGAAAAAAGTATATAAAAGTATAATTACAGGAAAAGCTTGCTCCAATTCAGAAGTTTCAAGCCAGTTAAAGCAACCACAACAAACAAGTATGACTTCAGTTTCACGTGGTAGGACAATGATTCATATTCCGGGAGTTCGAAATAGTTCCTCAAATACTAGTCCTGTTTCCAAAAAAGGTCCCCCACTAAAAAACACAAACTCCAAGAGTCTCAGTGAAGGCCGAAGTTCCATTATTTCTCCAAGAGGAGTCAAGTCATCAGTGAAACCCGAGTCAGCTCCTGTAACTAGGCAACCATCTCAACAGAGTGGATCAAGTAAAGGACCTTCTAGATCAGGATCTAGAGACTCCACTCCTAGACCTCAACAGCAGCCATTAAGCAGGCCTCTGCAATCTCCCTGCCAAAACTCAGTTTCCCTAGGAAGAAATGGTATAAGTCCTCCCAACAAACTGTCTCAGTTGCCGAGGACATCATCTCCTAGTACAGCTTCAACTAAATCTTCAAGTTCAGGAAGAATGTTGTATACAGCACCAGGCAGGCAGATAAGCCAGCAAAACCTTACAAAGCAAACTGCCTTACCTAAGAGTACCAGTGGCATTCCCAGAAGTGAGTTTGAAGCATCAAAAGGATTAAACCAAATTCTCAATAGTGGTGGATCAAAAAAAAAGGCTGAACTATCCAGAATGTCATCCACAAAATCTAGCGGAAGTGAATCTGACAGAACTGAAAGACCTGTTCTGGTTCGTCAGTCAACTTTTATTAAAGAAGCTTCGAGTCCAACTCTAAGACAGAAATTAGAAGAGTTTGCTTCATTTGAATCTCTGTCTCCTTACAGGTCAGGATCTCCCACTAGGTCCCAAATACAGACTCCAGTTTTAAGTCCATCTCTTCCTGATATGTCTTTATCCACGCATTTAACTGGCCAGACTAGTGGTTGGCAAAATTTACCCCCTAATCTGAGTCCTTCTGTAGAATTTGATGGGAGACCAGCAAAACGTCATGACATAGCTCGTTCTCATTCTGAGAGTCCATCTAGATTGCCAATCAGTAGATCAGGAACATGGAAGTGTGAACATAGCAAGCATTCCTCATCACTTCCTCATGTAAGCACTTGGCGAAGAACTGGAAGTTCTTCCTCAATTCTGTCAGCTTCTTCAGAATCCAGTGAAAAGGAAAAAAGTAAAGATGAAAAGCAACATGGAAGTTCTGTTTCTAGACACAAACAAAGTAAAGAAAGTCAAGCACCAGCAAAAGGTACTTGGAGAAAAATAAAAGAAAATGAAATTCCTCAAATAATGAATGATCCTCAGTATTCTTCCTCAGGTGCAACAAATGACTCTGATTCCAAAACTCTAATTTATCAGATGGCACCGGCTGTCTCTAAGACAGAGGACGTGTGGGTGAGGATAGAGGACTGCCCTATTAATAATCCTCGATCTGGAAGATCCCCAACTGGAAATATTCCCCCTGTTATTGACAGTGTTTCAGAGAAAGGGAGTATGAATGATAAAGATTCTAAAGAGATTAATGATAAACAAAATCCAGGGAATGGAAGTGTTCCTGTTCATACCATTGGTTTAGAAAATTGTCCAAACTCTTTCTTTCAGATAGACAGTCCAGCCAAGAAAGGAACGGAAACAAAATCTGTAAAGAATAATCCTGTTCCTGCACCAGAAAATAATGAAAGTACTGTTAGCGAGCGTACACCATTCAGTTCCAGTAGCTCAAGCAAACATAACTCCCCCAGCAGTACTGTTGCAGCAAGAGTGACTCCTTTCAACTACAGTCCAAGTCCCAGGAAGAGTAGTGCAGACAACAGTTCTTCTCGGCCATCACAAATACCAACGCCAATAAATAACAGCACAAAGAAACATGACTCGAAGACTGAAAATACAGACTCCAGCAGAACTGAGAGTCCTAAACGTCATTCTGGCTCTTACCTGGTGACTTCTGTTTAAGTACATTAAAAAATAAATGCAATTGATGTATTATATACAGCAGCTATTTAGAAATTTTGTTTCAAATGAAACTTTAAAAGACTGGGTGTTGATTTTATTTGTTGTTTTTATCTTTTGTAAATAGGTTTGATTCTTGCTAGAAGGTCCTTGTTCTGGAAGCCATATTTGATAGTATACTTTGTCTTCACCAGTAATATTTTGGAGGAATGCCTAACTGACAGCTTGGAACAAAATTGCTACTGCAATTATGTTTGTACAGTATGTTTATCATATTTAATTAGCATCCCTTTAAACATTGCTTGTCTTGAAATCATGAGCATTACAGATAGAGATGATACAGTCATATTGCTTTATGAATTGTTTATGGATTACAGACTGACTAAACTACATCAGGGAAGAATTGGTATTATTTATGCAAAAAAGTAATTCAGTTTTAGTATTTGTTAGTCCTTCTAACACAATAATTAATCATGTGGCTGTGAAATTCACAGTACTATGGTTTCTGCTGAACAAGCTTTCCCAGCCTGCTTTTCTGCATGAATAGAACTGATGGTTCATTTTCTGAAGTAATGATTAACATTTCTGTGGTCACATAATGTGCATAGATAGTTATGGTGTAACAATTTACACTTTCTTTGTGCTCCACAAAAAACAGACAACTGTGTAACTGTAAAACCTTGAACAAAATTATTTTACCTGAACTAGATTTTATCTTAAAGTAGAAATTTTTTTGCTGTGCTGTAACTTGTTATATATTCTGGTACTTGAGGTGAGGTGGCTGCTCTTCTATTAATGAGACATGGGTGATGTCTCAACAGAGACTAAAATGAGCATTTCAGAATAAATTATTTCTTTATGTAAATTGTATGTGTTAATTCTGCATTACATAAAAACACAGTATTTTATTTTGAGATGTCACCTTATAATGTGCTGTATAATGCACTTACACTTAAGGCCTGATCCAGCAGAATCTTGCACCACCAGTATTCACTCTTCTTTATCACTGACAAATGGCTGTTGTAGGATGCTTATAACCATTGCAGGATCAGGCCCTAGGTCTTCTGTACTATATTTGTAATTGAGACAGTTTCACACATCTCAGGTTAATTCTATTTGAAATCTTACTGCATCATTTATTTATTTTTAAAATACGATCAGGGAAAATTATTGCAAAAATCCTATGACAAAAAATGTGTTATCATAGTAGAAAAAGTTTTATATGGAAACCAGGACATTTGCTGCCTCAAGCCTTTAGTATGTGAATATGGTTTCTGCTAAAACCTTTAAAAATATAGCCTGAATTTAGATGAGATTTGGTTGAAGGTATAAACACTTAGGAGAGAACATAACATTTGCCTTTTCATGCATGATTAAATGAACCATGAAATGGTATCTCAGTTTTGTTGTATCTGAACTTGACTATTCTAAAGTTAGCATTCTAAATAATTGGTAATCAGGAGTCAAAATGCCGTGATTTCAGGAAGCACTGAAATAGAGCAATTTAACTTTATGGTATCTTTAACACAGTTGCAGACTGTACCACATCTGTGGCTTTTGTACTTCACCTGATATTGAAATGAATCTATTTTTATCTTAAATTCAGCATGTCATGTACTGTTTATGAACAGAAATGAGATGCTATCAACAAACAGAAATCAATTTAAATTGGTTTAAAAGCTAATACCAAAATATCTTTTTGGAAGAAGGGGTATCTTATTTGCTCTTTTGTGCTTTGTCTCCTGTCAAATTTGCTTGTAGACATGCCATACTTCTGTATCATCTGGTGAATCTGTAAACAAACAGCACCCGTCATGTTAGCATTTAAAATATTTTCTATATAGTAGTCCTCACAAAACCTTTGATATGAATGTTATCATCCTTTTAAAGATGAAACAGAGACAGAGAGAGATTATGTGATTTGTTCAAAGTCAAAGCTTTGCATTGGAGTAGAATACAGAGCACCATCCCTGTGTTTAAAATGCAAGAAAGTCTTTCTTATAAATGATGTGATTTTTTTTGTACTGGATTTTTAACTATTAATTTGAAAGTATACCACATAATCCAGGATTTTCGGTTGACATCAGCTTTACATCTACATCCTGTTAATTTAAGAGTTTAAAGTCAAATTGAATCCATATAAAGAAATTCTGATTTCAGTTTTATAACTAAATAATTGTATGTGTATCAGACACCAGAATGTCTTTGAAAATTATAATGGCTTCTCTAGGTAGTCTTGGAGGTACTTCATGATCATTATAATTGGGAAGTTTCTCTTAATATCCTCATAACTAGCCTATATTTGTAGCAAAGATAGGTAAGATGAATTTTCCAACTATAAGGGTAGTGAAACACTAAAATATGCTTCCCATGGGAGTTGTTAAAGTTTCATTATAGAAATTTTAAGAAGAGGTTTAGCAAACATCTCTCAGGGATGGACTTTAGTATATTTCATATTGCCTGTATGCAGAGAGATGGGCTTAGGTGACCTTTTGAAATCTCTTCCAGACCTACATTTCTCTGATTCTATATCTAAAATGCTTAGTACCTATTAAAAGCCTTTTTGAATATTTAAGGACATCCATGACATTTGATTTATGTTAGTGATTAGGATACGAAGTTATATTCTAAGCATAACTATAAAAATGGATGCTGGAAATACAAAATCAGAAAAATGGAAAATGGCTATAATAAATATATTTGGTTCTTGGATTTTGTTAATGATGCCTAAGATTAATGATAGCCATATTTCATTTATACTGCTAAAGATTTACTCTTCTTCCTCAGTTTTATTTCTCTGAAGTCACCACAGCAGGTAACAGGACATTATTTATGTCAAGGCAAAAGAAGGAAAAGCAAGGAACTAAGGAAACCAAGACTTGTTTTGCTGTTCTTCTGAGATGCACTGCCTTTATTTCTCTAGATTTTGGTAGAACTTTTGTGATTTGTATGTAGACCTTTAGTTGTCCTTACCATTTCCAGTACATATCAAACTTGTACTTATATTTTTCATGTGCAGTTCTCTATCAGAATATTTCCCCCTATGAAAGCTTAAATATAGTTCTCAAAGCTCTTTGTCAGAGATGCCATCTTAGATGCCAGGATTTCCTGACATGACTGGTATATTGTTTCAAGCAAGACTTGGCTTCAGAATACAAATATAGTTTATACTGTATTCTTCAATGTGGACTATCTCTGACGGCTTTGGGGAAGTTAATTGTTGTGCCTTGGGCAAAGGGGAGAAAATGAAACTGATAATTTCAGAGACTGTCAGCCATACTTCCCCAGGGATATACATTCATATCTTCCCCAGTAAACTGCATAGGAAGGAGAATATTTGTCTGCAAATTAATGAGATTTTATTTTGAAAGTATACTAGTAGGCCATGAAACTGAAAAACTTATGTTAATCAGACAGCTGAATTCTTTGATCTTCATTTCA
This sequence comes from Phalacrocorax carbo, assembly GCF_963921805.1. NCBI lineage: Eukaryota > Metazoa > Chordata > Aves > Suliformes > Phalacrocoracidae > Phalacrocorax > Phalacrocorax carbo. Next base: position 264,534 of record NW_026990245.1, read on the forward strand.
GAATATTTCTTACTTGTCCATCTGCCCCACCCCATCAGAGACAAGAGAAATGGGGATTACCCAGAAGATAGTGAACAGTTTATTAATAGATGTCTTCATTCTTTTTTAAGGGTAAAGGCTGCATGTTAAGTCTGAACTGAAGTAACAGCTTGCACTGTTGAAAGGAGAAGTTTCCTTCTCCCTTCCCATGCTTCTGGCTGCTCATCTGACCCTTCAGTGGGCAAATTCAACTCTTACCTGGCAGGATTGGCAGGGGAATAAGATTAGTGCTGCTTTAGTGTGTTGAATCAGATCAGTGCAGAGTCAGGCAAGTGCCGTGTGAGCCAGCAGAGAGAATTGCAAACAGCTAGGACCAGTGGGAGGAGAGGGTAGAATCATAGAATGCCCTGAGTTGGAAGGCACCCACAAGGATCATCAAGTCCAACTCCTGTCCCTGCACAGGACAACCCCAAATTTACACCATATCTCTGAGGGGATCGTCCAAGTGCTTCTTGAATAGTGTCGGGCTTGGTGCCGTGAATACCTCCCTGGGAAGCCTGGTCCAGTGCTCCACCACCCTCTGGGTGAAGAACCTTTTCCTAATATTCAACCTAAACCTGCCCTGGCACATCTTCCTGCCATTCCCTTGGGTCCTATCATTGGTCACCAGAGAGAAGAGATCAGCGCCTGCCCCTCCTCCTCCCCTTGTGAGGAAGCTGTAGACCATGATGAGGTCTCCCCTCAGTCTCCAGGGTGGGATAGCTTCCTTTATGGGTGGTAAGTGTTATATTGGATCAAACCATTACATGAAATTTTAAACTGGTATGCCAAGTTTCAGAACTGTTCTTCACCCTTTTTGAGACAGCAAAAACAAATTCAAGTTTTGGACTCTCTCTGTTGTTCACTCTGAACTGCCTAATATCCCCAAGCACTTTGCATTTAAACATATTATGTTCCAGAAAAGTCTTTATCCTGGAAACTCTGACAAGTTTCTGCAGAAGTATTATGTTAGTCTATAGTTTGTGTTCATAGAAAATAATTTTTCTTCATCAAAACTTTCCAAAGAGCCAATTTTTCTACTATATATAAACTTCTGGATGACAAATTTTAAATTTGGAATATTGCATTAAATAAAAAGATTTACTGCAACTAGTTGTTTTCTCAAAAAGGCTTGAAGGGGGAAAAACATGATTTGGAAAATGTTTAGGTAAGCTCTTGTATTCTCTTTTTACTAGATACCTCCCAAACTTTTTTCTCACCTAGCTCTCATTAAATAATATGAACAGCCCTAAGAGCATCTCTAAAATCCCATGAGGACTTCCACCTAAACATATACCTACTGTAATGTCTTGCAGTCTCATCCACCTGACAGCTTTGTTCTTGATGAGATGTGTGATCTAGATAAAGCTGTGAATTAGAAGTGAATTGTCAGTCAATAAGCAGCCTGACTTCCTCCACATGCTTACAACTTTGAGGACTTTCTTGATACCAAATCACCCAAATGTGTTCACTTTTTGCTTCCACAGCCATCTCCTTTGCACTTTTAAGTATAACCAGAAAAAATGCTTATGCTTTTTTTTTTTCATTTCATATCACATTAGAAACTTAATTCCTGCTTCATAGTTTCCTGTATGCAGAATAATAGATTGTATCTGTAAATGTGTTTATAGAGAATGTTAATGTAGTTGAGTTTTTGGTCAAAGTGGTAAGTTGGTTGGTTATGTGTTGTGTTTGGTTACATATTGGAAGTGCAAGGGAATTTGGTATGGGGTTGAAGAGCTTAAGAGTTTACAACAGTACTGTAGGTGTCTGAATGAATTGGTAATGTTCAGATGAATATAAGATGTGTTCTTAATACCTAGGTTTTCTGTTGTCAACTTTCAGTCTACCAGATGTGCTGTTTACTTATTGGAAGACTGGGTAATGCTCCCCTAGCAAAGTTTTGCAAGTGAATTACTTCTCATGAAATTTCCAAACAGTTCTGGGTTTATAATTTATTAATTTCTATCACATCAAGATATTAAGAAACTCTTCTAATTTTGCTGTTTGTGCAAGCATTCTTTACCTGAGTGGCTGTGGAATTGCAATTAGGATATTATGAAGATTTAGAGGGATCTTGGTCACTCAGTGAAATGCACTTCTGTCCAGAGTACAAGACCTATGTCCAAACCGAATCTCTCTTATGCCCTACTTTTTGATGGGATTTAAGATGCATAAAGCTTGTGCTAGTTCTCTGCAAAGACTTAAATTAGCATCCTCTGAATTTGGATGCATTTTCCCATCTGTAAATGTTGTTTCTCTTTAACAACTTGGCCCACAATTCTTTCCTTTGGTTTTGTTGTTTGCTTCTGCCTGAGATGCATTACTGTTTATATTCTAACTCTGTAAATTGTAGCTGTACACTTCTACGGGAGAACTTATCTTGGGCCGCATATCTCCGGGACACAGGGCTCTACCCGCCCTGGGGACAGTGATGCACAGACATCAACATGATGGATACAAAATGTCCGTTTATTTAGCTGCGTCACACGCTTATATAGCTCTTGCGCTACCTGTTCCTGCCACTCCTATGGGGAGGAGTCTATCTTTCCGTCACATCCCGTAGTCTTCCGGTCGCCGATCCCTGTCTATTCCCCTACATCTCCCCCTCCCCATGCTACTAAAATTCTACAAAGCTACTTGCGTAAGCGGATACATATTGCGGTCAGGTCTATATTCATGTAACTCTCGCAGGCGCTCTTTGATTTGTCTTATAACACAGCATAACAATGGTAGCCCACAAGTAACCATGGTTACTACACACAACAAGATCCCCCCAGTTATTACTATCCAGTTCCAGTTTATATCTCTCTTTTGCTGCCCTTTCCCAGTGTCGCTCTCGTTGCAATATTGCTTGCGATCTTGTCAAGGAGCTCATTTCTTTTCCCAATGGCACGGCTAGCATGAGGATCCATGTCAGCAGACCCTGCAAAGAGACAACTCAGAGAGGGATTATTCATTGTACATCCTTGCACAGTTCTGCTTTCACACACTTTGCAGGCACCCATTCTATGCGCCCTTCATTCTCAACCGCGGCGTAGCCCCTCCCCAGGCATCTCAGTTTCCATCCTCTCTCCCATTGCTCACTGCCTGGGAACCTTACTCGTACCTGTGGATAGCGCTCGCCTGCTTGAGCTTTGCCAAAGTGCTTCTCCACTGCTGTAACTTGCTCCTGCCCGCGTATAAAATGATTAAGCGAATATAATGCACGCATTAAAATAGTTTGCTGAGCTGCTACGGGTATAGCTCCCTTATACCCCTCCCCCTCCCCAAGCTGTATTATCTTTGCTTTCAAGGTGCGATGAGCGCGTTCTACTATTGCCTGCCCCGTGCTATTGTAAGCAATGCCGTGTTTTAATACAATATTCCAAGCTTTGCACCATTCCTCGGTACTTCGAGCCCGAAAGCATGGTCCATTGTCTGTTTTTATTTCGGTGGGCTTTCCAAGTCACGCCATCACCGTGGTCCAATGCGCAGCCAACTGCGTTGCGGTCTGCTTCCGATGTTGAGTAGCCATGATGACTCCACTATAAGTATCAATTGTAACTGCCAGGTGCTTTCCGGGGGCCAACAGTGGGCATTCAGTAAAGTCAGTCTGCCAGATGGCATTTGCTTCCAGTCCTCGAGGGTTGACTCCTGCCTCCCACAATGGCGAGTGCTGACAGTAAGGACAGGTGGCTACTACTTCTCTTGCTGCTCTTATTGAGATGCCACACTCCTTTGCCAAGGCTTTAGCACCCAGGTGCAGTTGTTCATGCAGTTTCTTAGCCTCCGCCAAGGTCCAGACTCCCGCGGCTGCCTCATCAGCCATGCGATTCCCCTCAATCAGTGGTCCAGGCCCCGTGTGATGACTGCGAATGTGAATTACTGTCACAGTTGCTCCTCGCTGCGATAAAGCAACCTCTAGCATCAAGGCAATTTCCGTGTGTGGTACACCCTCTCGTTTCACGGACATGACTAACTTATACACATATAAGGAGTCTGTGCACACATTTATATGCCGATCTATATCCTTTCGCAGGGCCATCTCTAGCGCTTTCGCCTCCAGCCACTGCACACTTTTACCTTGCTCCTCATACGTCTGTCGCATCCAACTATTCTCTTCTTTCCACACTACCGCCGCTCTGTTTGTCTTCGAGGAAGCATCTGTGAAATATGTTGGTCCTGGGTGAGGGGTATCCAAAACCCTACTATCCACACTCAAATCCACCACTTTGGCTGTTTCGGCCCACCTCTGTACCGTGCCTGTGACTATTTTCCCTGGGTATGAGTATACTGCCAATTGGATATCTTCTTCACTCTCTACCACCTTCTGCCATTTCTCCCCATTCCACGGCACTGTCAGCTTATCTGGCTCTTTCCCAAAAATTACCTTGCTTTCCCGTCGCAGCCGCCAAATCATTCCCCCGGCTACCTTAACTTTTGTGGAGAATGCATCCTTGGGAACCTTCTGATATACCCATCGCAGTGGTTTTTCTTCCCCTGCTCGTATTTGATATAGCAATCCTAACCCTCCACAGGCGGTCAGAACCCAACCCGCAAGTAATTCCTCCTGGGGGTCCCACCGCCATACTCCTTCCTTTTGCATTCGACGTTCTATCACCTGCAACTGCTGGACTGCCTCAGCGTCTAAACTCCTGGGCTCCCATGGGTTGGTCCCTTTCAGCAACGCATAGAAAGGTTGCATCTCCTCACCGGTGACGCACACGAATGTCCGCAACCACTGCAGTGCTCCTACCAGCTTCTGGACATCGTGTAAATTTTTAACCTTAGGTGTAAGCTTAATAGGCTGAGCTCGTATGGAATCCCCTTCTATTCTAGCACCCAGAAATCCACACACTGGTCCTCGCTGTACTTTTGCCTCAGCTATCTTGAGGCCCTGTTCCGCAAGGCCCCTTTGGGTGTCTGAAAAGACTTGTTCACACAGCGCCTCGGTGGGCGCAGCTATGAGGACGTCATCCATGTAGTGGATCATGTAGATTTGCTCCTGATACTGCTGCCTTACTTGCTGCAATGCAGAAGCCACATACCTCTGGCAGATCGCTGGAGAATTTTTCATCCCCTGCGGAAGTACTGTCCACTGCCATCTACTACCTGGTTCTGTGCGGTTCACCGCAGGCAGAGTAAAGGCAAATCTCTTTCTATCATCTGGATGTAGCGGAATGCTGAAGAAGCAGTCTTTGATATCTAAAATAATGACTTGCCATCCTCTTGGGACAGCACTCAGATCTGGTAGGCCAGGTTGGAGAGGCCCCATGTCCTCCATTTGCTGATTTACTGCTCTAAGATCATGCAGCATCCTCCATTGGTGTTTATCTTTCTTTCTTATAGCAAATATAGGGGTGTTCCACGGGCTCATCGAGGGCTCTAAGTGCCCTGCTTCGTGCTCTCGTTTTACTATAGCTCTTACAGCCTCTGTTTTCTCTGTTGTCAGGGGCCACTGCTCCACCCAGACGGGCTGTTCGGTTTTCCACACTAACTTGTGCTGATGAAGCCTCTCTGAGGCAGTGGCCCTTATGATAAATTTTTCAACCCGATCCCCATCTGGGCAAGGGCGTCTCGCCCTAACAAGGGGCTTGCTACCCCATCTGCTACTAGTATGGTCACTACGGCCGTGAGGAGCTTCCCTGCGTCCTCGTCCATGACTTCGAGTTTCACAGGGCAAGTACTTGTTCTCGTCTGTTGTTCTCCTCCTACCCCTATTATACGTTTTCCCATGGCGAGGGGCCAAGTTGATGGCCACCGTTTGAGTGACATTATGGTGACATCTGCCCCGGTATCCACTAACATTCCCAGGCATATTCGTGCCGGGTAACTCGGTTCTTGCGGGGTAATCATCACTGCTGCCATGGGTCTCTCGTCACAGCCTATGACCAAGGCCACGCGGGGGCTGTAACCTGCAAATCTTGCCCCCCTGCGTGACGGTTCACTCCCTCTTGGCTCGCTACGGTGGGCCAAGCTCCTGGCGTTGGCACCGTGATGGGGGTCATTTGACTCATAGGAGGCGCGAATCCCCCTCGCTTCGCCCTCCCTTGGCCGTTTCCCGGCCTCGTAGTTGGACAATCTCTTGCCAGGTGTCCTGGCTTCCCACACACCCAGCACCTCCCTACTGGGCGTACTCCTCCTCCATTACGTCCTCCCCTTTCCGCTAACGGGCACCCAGCTCTAAAGTGCCCTTGCCGTCCACACAAGTGACATATCGGCCCCACCCCGGCTGCTTGCACCATCGCCCTTTCTTCGCTTCCACAGTCAGGGTTCTGGCAGATGTGCGCTCTCGCACCGCCATGCTGGTTCAATGCTTCCTGGCGCAAGACATGCCTGATGGTTGCACCCAATGGCGCCCCTACCGCCAGGGTGCGGAGGATATCTTGTGTTTGCGGATTTGCCTGACTTCGGAGGCAATCCATAAGGACTGCCTCCCTGGCTGCTGATGGCAAGTCTGATTCCATAATAGCTTTTTGCAACCTATCACAAAACGTTGTAAATGGCTCTGCTAGACCTTGCTGTATCTTTTGCCAAGGTTCTGCCTTTTTCTCATACCTGCCCACTTCACTATACGCTTTGCGGGAACTCTCCGTTACCGCTTGTAGCTCCCTGCCCCTTAATTCTGCTGCTTGCAACTGCGAGGTTTCCAGCCCACGACTTCTGCCAGTGAGCCGGTCAAGGGTGGTCCCCCGCAGCGGGTGGCTCGGAATTGCCACCGCTTGCTGTACAAGGGCATGGCAAGCACTGTGCATTGCCTCCTTCCAAAGTATGTACATTGTGGGAGCTAATATTGCTTTTGCCAACTGCTTAGCATCAGAGGGGGTCAATGGCGCTGCATGCGCAGCGTCCAGCAGCAATCTTACTCCTTCATCTTTCAGCCCCTTTTCTTTAATTTCTTGCCATAAAGTTCGCACTAGTTTGGCATCTATCGGCGTCCACTCCACTCCTCCTCCTGGAGCTAATCGGACAGGGAAGATCCCGGGCATCTCTATCCTTACTCCATCGAGGCTACAATCTCTAGCTATCAGCCGCCAGTTAGGTAACTCAACTGATTGTCGCTGGGGTGCACCCCTCGTTAAAAATCCTGGCTGCAGCCGAGCTACTTCCCCTAGTGCGCGCATAACCTGCCGCAGCTGCCGCAGCACTTCCTCCGGAGACCCCTCCGGAGCTGCAGCGTCCCGGACCTCCCCTGTTGACGGTCCCTCTCCTCCCTCCTTCTGATTGGTCCTCCGAGTCCCTGCTGTTTTATGCGTCTTTTTTGCGCGCCGCAGGCAAGCTGCTCTCTCTTCCCACATATGGGCATCGGTTTCTCCCCCAATTTCTGATTCGCTGCTACTCGAAGTTGTTCTATACTCCCCCTGCCCTCCCCTCCAGGCATCCCAATCCCCCTCCTCGTCCGACTCCCATCTCAAGGGTTGCCCCGGGAGCCAGTCTCGAGGGTCGGGCAGAGGGCTGCGCCGCTGCCGGCGCTGCTTCCGGCGCCGGTCATCTTCCTCCTTCCGCTCCGTCACTCCCGCTGCGTCTACTGCCACGTCACCCTCCCCGCGCGCGGCCTCCCGCGCGCATACCAAATCATCCCAGGGGTATGCGGGGGGGGACTCTAAAGGCCCTGTTGGCCCAACAGGGAACACCGCCGCTTCCCGATCCACCTCTTTGGGAGCCTCAGACTGAGTCGCTGGCCAGGCTACTCCGTCCGAACTCTCCCCTTCTTCCCCATCCCCCGCGATGCTTGCCCCTGTCTGCGTCCCCACTGCCCCTCCTGGGTCTCTTTCCGGGCTACTGTCGCCCGTAACACCGTGCAGGCACCGCCGCGCCTGCCGCCACGTCTCCTGATCATCCCGAGCTTTCAATAGTAATCTGTGTATTTTTCCCCAGACCTGTATGTAGTGGGGTTTCCCCATCATAGCCCTTTCGGCTAACTCATTGTTATGATTAATTTAGCCTTCAAAGGAATTTTAATCAAAGTATACAATTTATTGAATAGAGACAAGCAAGCAGCGCTGGATGCACGGGGGATCCTTCCGCCTAACGTGCATACCGTCATACGATACTACAGGGTTTATATTCAGTTACTTAATTAATAACAATTAGTAAAAACACGCCTAAGTTTACACTCTTTGGTCAGTGATAAGCATTCCACTTGCCGTTGGTCAGCCGTATTTAAATTAGCCACGCTTGCCATGTAGATGAGCACGCATGCTCTTTACAGGTGTGGGGGGGCAAGTCTTTTTGGTCCTGAATTGGGTCGGTGGTCGCAATCTCCCCCTGCCGGAATTACCTTTCCCCCAGTTTTCATGCTTCAGCGCCTCCTGAGCCAAGAAGTTCCCTGTTATCACTGCTGGCTGATTTGTGGCCTTCCCTTATCTTCTTTCTCTCCTTTGTAGCAAGATGTTTCCACTGTTAGTCCTTGAAGTTACTGAGTTGTATCCTTTTAGGAGGCCTCTTGACAGTGAAGCATTCATTGCTAATGCTGTCTTGTCTGGCCTAAGCATTATTTATTATCTTGTTAAAATTCTCAGATGTTAGTTTCTACTCCTAACTAAAATTCTTTCTTAACAATTAACTACACAAATTGTCAATCAACATCCCAACCATTAAGACAGTTAACAATTCAATTGAACACTGAACGGCCTCTCCGTTACACAAGCACAAACAGAACGGTCAAATGCTAGAGGGTCACACTTCACCGTGTGACTCTAGCATTGTTCCATATTGACACGAATCAGACGAACACATTTTACAATCCCTCATCTTTTCTTTTTATGGCATTGATTCGTGTTTTTGTTTCCAATCTAGTCAATACTTGCTGAATTGGTATCAATTTTGGGTCTTCTTTTGTCTTTATTATCATCAAGGAATGAGTTTTCTTTTTCCTTGTTTCTGGATCAACAGGTATTGCAGTTATCTGCATTCCTTGTATAACCGAGTGTATTAGTCTAGTAAAACAGGGTATTAAACATGGAATTACTAACAGTCCTCCACATATCCCCAGTACAGCTATTCCAATTTTAGTAAGCCAATTACCATCCATAAAGTTCCACCCTAATTCTCCTAGATTGATTCCATTCCAAGTTTGAACTGGGACGTGTGCGATTTTCTTAATTTCTTTTACAAGTTCATTTATAGCTTTTCCTTCATCATCTATTTCTAGACAACAGTTACTAAGGTTAAATTCTCCGCACACTCCTCCTTCTTGTGCTAGCAAATAATCCAAAGCTAAGCGGTTTTGATACAAAGCAGTTCTCATTTTGGTGTTCTGTTTTGCAATTAATCCAAGTGCATCTCCAGTCTTATTTACAACTATTTCTACCACAGCCTGTAATCTAATTATTCTATTTAACATATATATATTGGGGTCCTGTAGCCCCAAGATCCATCTTCTGCCCATGTAGCTGGATCATAATAAGCAATAATCCTCTCCGGAGGCCATTCATTATCTTTCCAATTTCCAATTTGTAAGCTCCGCTTATGACCTTTTTTTCTTAACTCATCAGCCTCAACATACACTTGGACTCCCAGTCGCTCTCCCCGACTTATGGGTAACAGGAAAAAACTGGGTCTTATAGTTCCCAATACACAAGATCCTGTCCAATTCTTTGGCAAATATGCATAAGCCAGTTTGCCGCAAATCCAATACTGTCCTTCAGGAGTTGGCCAACCTTTTGGTATATTTGTTCCATTGGTCCAATTCTTAGATTGATCATTCATCTCCAGTGGGTTTCCCCACTTATCCCAATTGTTCTGAGTTTCATTCCATAGGTAACCTCCCTCACACTCTAGATTACCTACTGGTCTTCCATTGTCTTTTAGATTCTGCCAGCAACTCCTTCCAATTATACTCGTCTGAAGCACCCATTGTTGTTTCCTATTACCCTTTCCCATTGTTTTCCAGACTTGGGGGTTACTTATATTGCTCTCCATAGCCTCCCATGGCCATCGTTCACCCTGGTTTGTCCCACCACAAACATAACAATTGGTTACATTCAGTGACTTCGCAATGTTTTCAGCAAGATTTACAAATAGATTTTTAGCAACTGTGGGAATTTCATATTTTTACCCCTGTTTCTATTTCATGATAAAATGCTATAACCTTACTTGTTCCAATTAGTCTTCCTACTTCCGAATTTGTTTTCATTTCTACCCAATATTGGTAAGGGAGTTCTTTTGGATCATAGCATACGGTCCTGTTACCTTCTCTGCATAAAGCATACTGGGTCGGATTATGAATGCAGCTTCCTATTTCCTGGCCTTTACAGTCGTAGACAGTATGATATACCAAAGCTTGGGAACTTATCCGTCCCCTTCTAGTGGTTATCACATATTGACTGCAGTTGTTTGTCACAGCCAGGGTTAAGGAACTCACCCCAAGCAGGACTAGAAGAGGTCCGGTAAGGGCCATAGTGATTGGCGGTCACGGCCCAAAGGGGTTGCAGCCCTTGGCAGACCTTTTCAAACCACAGCACCAGTTCCCTATCCGGTCTTGCCCTCTTCCATAATCTTAAGGGGTGTCCTTTCCTGAGTTACCTCAATGTATTTAAGGATTCGTATGCTATGTCTGAAAGAAATCCAGGGTATACCATGGATAGCCTATTGCTATTCCCAGGAACCAATATTTAACTGATCCTTGTTATTGACATATTGTCTCCCCTGATGGGTATTCATTTAGGAGCTTCTCCGTTTACCAATTCTACAGGAGTAGTCACAATAAAATTCCCACAGCAACTTAGCTTATGTTCCTTGACGATGTCCTCATCAGGTTCTTCTGATGGTTAGCTTAGTTTCTCCGGGTTCAGATGTGACTGTCCACTCCTTCACTGGACCTTTCACTCGCGACACATGTGTCCACCCTTTTTCAGCAGTTCTCACAGCCGTTTCTGTAGTTAATAAAACAAGGAAAGGTCCTTCCCAAAGGGGAGATAAGTTTCTTTCTTTCCATGTTTTTATTAGAACCTTATCTCCTGGTTCTAACTGATGAATTGCAAATCCTAAAGGTGGTGTCTGGGCCACCATCCCAATCTCCCTTAACTCTTTTAATCTTTTTCCAATGGTAATTATATATTTTTGGATACTATGGTCTTCAATTATATTATTCCCCAAAGGCATCCCTTGAAAGTAGGGCATGCCATATAACATCTCATATGGTGATAATCCAGTCTCACTGTATGGTTTAGTTCTTATATTTAACAGTGCCAATGGTAAGCATTTCGTCCAAGGCAATTGTGTCTCAATCATTAATTTAGCCAATTGTTGTTTTATTGTTTGATTCATTCTTTCTACTTTCCCCGAACTTTGTGGGTGCCATGGAGTGTGGTATTCCCACTGAATGCCTAAAGATTGACATAATAGTTTTATTACTCTGGAAGTAAAGTGTGTGCCCTGGTCAGAATCAATGTACTGGATTATCCCATATCTAGGTATCAAATGTTCCAATAAAATTTTTACCACCATCTGTGCTGTAGCCCGTGCTACAGGGTAAGCCTCTACCCATTGTGTCAAATGATCTACTATTACCAATAAATATTTTATTCTCCCTACTTTAGGTAGTTCAGTAAAATCTATTTGTACTTTCTCGAAAGGTCTGTAAGCTGTTTTTCTCCCTCCTATTGCTACTTGTCGAAACACTTTCTTATTTACCTTTTGACAAGTTAAGCATCCTTGTGTAATCTGCTTTGCTATTTCAAAAATCCCAATACAGCCAAATTGTTTAAGGAAATGATCACTTAACGCCTTTGTACCCCAATGTGTTTGCGCATGCAAACGTTCCAATATTTGTCTGGCATAGGCTTTCGGCAGAATTTCTCTCCGGTCAGGCAATATCCATTTTCCTTGTTCTAACTTAGCCCCTATTTTTTCCATTTTTATCTTTTCTTCAGGGGTAAACTTCTTCTCTTTCTCCTCCTGTGTTTTTTTGCTGATGTCCTCCTGTGTTTGTACTACATTAATTTTAGCGGCCCTAGTTCTCAGGGCTGCTTCCTGGGCCTCTTTATCCGCTAAATTATTCCCTCGAGTTCGGTAATCTAATCCTTTTTGGTGTCCTCTCACATGTACCACTGCTATTTCCTTTGGTTCTCTTAATGCTTTTAAAATTTTTACTATTAATTCTTGATGTATTAGATTTCTCCCGTGAGTATTAATTAAACCTCTTTCTTCCCAAATTTTCCCAAAAGTATGGACTACCCCATATGCGTATTTAGAATCTGTAAATATAGTCCCGCTTTTGCCTTTTAATAATTCCAGGGCCTTACAGAGGGCATACAGCTCACAAGCTTGAGCTGACCATGATGGACTCAGGGGTCCTGACTCCACAAGTTCTAGGTCCTTATTAATTATTGCATATCCTGATTTTCTTTTCCCTTCCACCACTCGGGAGGAACCATCTATAAATAGCACCTCCCCATCTTCCAACTCAGTATCCCTTAAATCTGGCCTCACCTTAGTCTGGGTCTCAATTACCTCTAAACAATTATGTTGTAATTCCTTCTCTGATGACTCTCCAAACAAAAATTGTGCTGGATTCTGGGCAGAAGTCACCCTCAATTCTAAATCAGGGGAGTCTACTAGTATTGCTTCATACTTTAGGATCCGGCTGTCTGTTAACCATTTTTCTGCCTTCTGCTGTAAAATATTTCTGACATTGTGTGGGGTATACACCTTTAAAGGAGCACTAAAAGTAATTTTTCGAACTTCCTCTATTAATAAGGCTGTGGCAACCAGAGCTTGGAGGCAAGCAGGCCATCCTCTGCTTACTGGATCAAGCAACTTAGAGCAATACCCCACAGGTTTTTTGATTCCTGCCCAGTCCTGAGTAAGAACTCCATATGCTGTCTGGTTTGATGTATTTACAAAAAGATAGAAAGGTTTTTCTAAATCTGGGAGGCTCAATACAGGTGCTTGTATTAATGTCTTTTTTATTTCCTCGAATCTCTGGTCATCTTCTATGTACCACTTGAGTTGGTTATTAGTTAATTTCTCATATAGGAATTTTACCTTTTCACTATAATTTTCAAGCCACGGTCTACAGTATCCTAATAATCCCAATATTTGTCGAATTTCCTTTTTAGTTTGTGGGGGTCTCAAGGATAGAATCCCAGATATCCTATCAGGATCTAGCTTCTTCCTTCCTTTACTCAGCCAATGTCCTAAGTATTTTACTTCCTGTTCCACAAACTGTAGCTTTGATCGGGACACCTTCAATCCTTTCTCCCCCAGAAAATTTAACAATTTAATGGTGGCCTCTCGGGTCCCCTCTTCAGTTTCTCCTGCTACTAATAAATCATCCACATATTGTAATAATTTTACCTCCTTGGGTAATGTAAAATCTTGTAAGATTTTCTCTAAAGTTTGTCCAAATAGATTTGGTGACTCTGTAAACCCCTGTGGTAGCACAGTCCATCTTAATTGTTGTTTTCGTCCTGTTTCGGGGTCCTCCCACTCAAAGGCAAAATAATTTCTGGATTCCTCATCCAGAGGACAGGCCCAAAAAGCATCCTTTAAATCTATTACACTATACCAAGTATATCTAGGAGAAATATGACTCAGTAAAGTGTAAGGATTTGCCACCACAGGGAACTTAGTGATCGTTCGCTGATTTACAGCTCTTAAATCCTGTACCATTCTGTATGAGCCATCCGGTTTCTTTACAGGGAGGATGGGTGTATTATGGGGTGACATACATGGTTCCAAAGTTCCTTTTTCCAGAAGTCTGTCAACTACAGGTTTTAATCCTTTTCGGCCCTCCCTGGGTATAGGATATTGCTTGATTCTAATTGGGCGATATGGATCTATAATTTGAACACTTATGGGGTCCATTTCTATCTTTCCAATTTCCCCTTCTTTATACCACACTGAGGGGTTAACAGCTTCTTCGTCTTTTTGTGTTAAAGTGTATAATTTAATCTGCAATTTATCTCCTTTACTCTGAATGCCCAAATTTAACTTCAAAATCAAATCCCTTCCTAATAAATTGTACTCCGCTTCAGGGAGCAAAAGTAAATCATTAAGGCAAATTTTCTTTTCTGTCTCTATTTCTACATCTTTCAAAATTGGTACTTTAAAAGGTTCTCCTTTTGCCCCAACTACAGACATATAGCTCTTCCCTTTTTCTATTCCTTTTGGAAGTTTTTGAATGGTTGATTTCTCAGCTCCTGTATCTACTAAAAATAAAACTTCCTCTTTATGGGGACCAATTAATAATTTTATCAAGGGCTCTGTTGATGTTGGAGTCCCCAGAAGATATAGCCCCTGACACCCCTATTCTTCTTTAAACATTCTCTCATCTTGTTCCCGTTTTCGGCAGTTCTTCTGAACGTGTCCTCTCTTGTTACAGTAGTAACAGACGGGAGTTGTAAATCTCTCTCGGTAAGGTTGTCGCGGGGGTGTCTGCTCTATTTTTTTTTCCCTTTTCTCTCCAGACGGAGTCTTATTTTTCTGACTTTCTCTTACTGCTGCTACAAAAATTTTTGCTTTTGCTTTCTGTTTTTCTTCATCCCTTCTAACATAAACTTTTTGGGCTTCTCTAAGTAACTCCTCTAATCCTCTTTCTTGCCAGTCTTCCAGCTTTTCTAATTTCCTTCTTATATCCCCCCAAGATTTAGCTACGAATTGTGTTCTAAGGATTGCGGTCCCAGCCACTGTATTCGGATCAATTCCAGAATACATTTGTAAGCTTTTCCTCAACCTCTCCAACCATTCTGTTGGAAATTCTTCTTTTCCTTGTTGTTCATTAAATGCTTTATTAATGTTTTGCCCTCGGGGAACCGCTTCCCTTATTCCCTGTATGATTAACGTTCTCAAATCCCTCATATTCTGTCTTCCTTGAGGTTGTTGATGATCCCAGTGGGGATCCACATTTGGCCATTTCTGATCTCCCGGGAGCCCTGCCTGATTCTGTCTTTCCCAAATCCTTATTCCAACTTGTCTAATCATTCCCCTTTCTTCAGCAGTAAATAGGATTCCTAAAATGGACTGTATTTCTTCCCAGGTGTAAGTATTGGGGCCTAGGAATTGATCTAGTTTTTCAGATACTCCGAGGGGATCATCTAATAGGGTCCCCATTTCTTTCTTAAAGTTTCTTACATCTGTGGTATTTAATGGGACTGCCACAAACCCGATGCCTCCCTGATTGCCTCCGAGGGGTACCTCTCGTAAGGGATATAGACAAGCCCCCTCAGATACGGCAGTCCTACTTCTCGTACATGCAGCCGGTGGTTTATCTAATTCCGGTGCTGTTGGTGGGGGAGGCAGGGATAACGGTGGGACTGGTGGAGATACTACGGCCACTGGAGGGGAAGCCGCTGCCAGAGGTGAATTATTAGGATATGGGGGCGGCAGGTTATCCAGTGGTTCCCATTTATCATCTTTTTCCCTTCCTTTTTCATTTTTATCTCCTTCTTCTTCCTCAAAGTTTTCATCTCTTTTCTTTAATGTAAGTATTGAGGCTGGAAAAGGACGTGAAGTCCTGATCCATAATTCTGCATATTCACTTTCCTCCTGACTAAAAGGTTCCTTTGAATTAACATATATATTCAAGGCCTGGCAAATCCAGTCTTCAAAAGATCCAAAAACAGGCCAAAAGACAAGTGGTCTTAAAGGTTTCTTCGGCCATTCAACCATACAATATTGAACCAATTTTAATTTACTTTTTCCTTTTCTGGGGCCCCTTTCATTCCAATTTCTAATCATTATTCCCAATGGACTTTCTGATGGTATGTCTGGTAATTTGCTCCCTTTCTTCTGGTCCTGGGTCCTCGAATTTGTCTGACCCATCTAGGAATTTTACTGTGGCAATTCCTACAGCCCTTGGTTACCGGTAAGAGTGTCTTGCAGGGGGTTTAGGACCTATCACCCACCCACGAATCCTATAGGAATCGCTTCGGTCCTTCACCGGCCAAGTCCCTCGCGGGAGATTGGAACCGCGGTTAGAAGACCTCCACAATCACTTCAGAACTAGGTTCTGTCTCAGTCACACTCTTACACACACAGGCAACCGAATCCCACCCAACCAAACGGTATACAACCTAAATCCTTACGACTCCGTCGTCTTCGTTTGGATCTTCGCGCGCAGAATTACGGGCAAAACAAACTGCTGCAGCCGGCAAGGGAGCTTATAAAAATTAAATTCCTTGCTTGTCCCTGTTCGGGTTCAGGATGGCGTTAGCCCTGACCCAACCTGACCAGGAGCCACCAAATGGTGGGGCGCCCCTCCTAGATCAAGTCAGAATTCAGGAACCAAGACCATCCCGGACGAGCCCCCAATTGTTATGATTAATTTAGCCTTCAAAGGAATTTTAATCAAAGTATACAATTTATTGAATAGAGACAAGCAAGCAGCGCTGGATGCACGGGGGATCCTTCCGCCTAACGTGCATACCGTCATACGATACTACAGGGTTTATATTCAGTTACTTAATTAATAACAATTAGTAAAAACACGCCTAAGTTTACACTCTTTGGTCAGTGATAAGCATTCCACTTGCCGTTGGTCAGCCGTATTTAAATTAGCCACGCTTGCCATGTAGATGAGCACGCATGCTCTTTACAGGTGTGGGGGGGCAAGTCTTTTTGGTCCTGAATTGGGTCGGTGGTCGCAATCTCCCCCTGCCGGAATTACCTTTCCCCCAGTTTTCATGCTTCAGCGCCTCCTGAGCCAAGAAGTTCCCTGTTATCACTGCTGGCTGATTTGTGGCCTTCCCTTATCTTCTTTCTCTCCTTTGTAGCAAGATGTTTCCACTGTTAGTCCTTGAAGTTACTGAGTTGTATCCTTTTAGGAGGCCTCTTGACAGTGAAGCATTCATTGCTAATGCTGTCTTGTCTGGCCTAAGCATTATTTATTATCTTGTTAAAATTCTCAGATGTTAGTTTCTACTCCTAACTAAAATTCTTTCTTAACAATTAACTACACAAATTGTCAATCAACATCCCAACCATTAAGACAGTTAACAATTCAATTGAACACTGAACGGCCTCTCCGTTACACAAGCACAAACAGAACGGTCAAATGCTAGAGGGTCACACTTCACCGTGTGACTCTAGCATTGTTCCATATTGACACGAATCAGACGAACACATTTTACACTCCTCTTTAATCCTCACCCACTTATCTGTATCAAATATGTCTGCGGGACCTCGTATGAGCCCCTGCGTAATCATCCATTGGATGGCCTTTGAGGTAGGCGTCTTCGATATCGAAGTACCATATTCCTTCCCCAATCCCTTCAGTACCTTTACGACTGAATCCATGGCGCGCCCGCTGACCTGCGGCTCCCCGTCCCGCCCCTGCGTGCCCCAAGCTCTCTTTCCCCCCGGCGAACCTGCCAAGCCTCCCCGCTAATCACGTCGGGGTCACCACTTGTAGCTGTACGCTTCTGTGGGAGAACTTATCTTGGGCCGCATATCTCCGGGACACAGGGCTCTACCCGCCCTGGGGACAGTGATGCACAGACATCAACATGATGGATACAAAATGTCCGTTTATTTAGCTGCGTCACACGCTTATATAGCTCTTGCGCTACCTGTTCCTGCCACTCCTATGGGGAGGAGTCTATCTTTCCGTCACATCCCGTAATCTTCCGGTCGCCGATCCCTGTCTATTCCCCTACAGTAAATAATTCTTCTTTCAACTATTATAATGTATTTTGTTTCACAGTATACTAATTCTGAATTTAGTCTTGCTATGCATAACTTATTACTTGCAGTGTGTAGCTGTACGCTTCTATGGGAGAGCTTATCTTGGGCCGCATACCTCCGGGACACAGGGCTCTACCCACCCTGGGGACAGTGATGCACAGACATCAATATGATGGATACAAAATGTCCGTTTATTTAGCTGCGTCACACGCTTATATAGCTCTTGCGCTTCCTGTTCCTGCCACTCCTATGGGGAGGAGTCTATCTTTCCGTCACATCCCGTAATCTTCCGGTCACCGATCCCTGTCTATTCCCCTACACAGTGTTATATAAAATTCCCCCTTGATTGCACCTTGTCATTCTTTTCTTGGCTACTACTAAAAGTTATGTGTTGTTTTGCTGTATTAAAATACAATTTAATTAAAAAGGAAGTTGCTGTTAAGGTACTTAGGCAATGATAGAGCGTATCAGAACTATTACTTTTATTACTATTACTTACTTTTATCACTATTATTTTCCCTTCCTTTTCTGTCCTGTTAAATTGTCTTTATCTCAACCCATGAGTTTTACATTTTTTTCCAATTGTCTCCCCCATCCCACTGGGGGGGAGTGAGCAAACGGCTGTGTGTTTGTGCTGGTTTTGGCTGAGAAAGGGTTAATTCTCTTCACTGTGGTGCTTGTGGTGGCCAGGGACCTTTCCAGCTTCCCGCGCTCTGCCTCGTGGCGGGGGGGGGGGCTGGGAGGGGCAGGGCCATGGTGGGGGCGGCTGACCCCGACTGGCCAATGGCAGGTTCATTCCATACCATGTGACACCATGACCAGTATATTAAGGGGGGCAGTTGCGGCTCAGGGAGGCATGGTGTCGGGTTGGCAGGTGGTGAGTGGCTGCATTGCGTGTGGTTTGTTTCGGTGGTTCACCCCCCTCCACACAGGGTTTTGCACCTCTCATTTTTCCTTTCCATTGCATTTTTGTTGTTTTTTTAATTATTATTATTTTAATTATTAAACTGTTCTTATCTCAACCCACGAGCGTTACCCTTCTGATTCTCTCCCCCATCTACTGGTGGGGGAGTGAGCGAGCGACTGTGTGGGGCTGAGTTGCCAGCTAAACCATGACAGTGGTGTTTAGCTGCCTGCTGGGTTAAACCATGACAGTCCCTTTTGGTGCCCAATGTGGGTCTTGAAGGGTTGAGATAACAACAGATCTGACCATAGCAAGTTAAAACAAATTTGTTATAAGCATTCATTTTTAAGTTAACGTTGCTGGTCGCAATGTTGATTTATTTGCTCTGAGTTGTGTTATGCGACACCTTACTTGCAGTATATGTTCACTGTTATGCTGTTTATCACTGCTGAGGGCTGGATTAAGGTTATCACTTTGCTGTACTGGGTAACAGTGGCTTATGATATGACAAAAATACTGGTCATGAGACTAATCTGGTATTTCTACTCAGTGTTGCAGTCATCCCCATACTTTGGGAACCGTCTCTCAGAACTATTAATAATTACACTTTACCTTTTCTCCTCAGAGAACCAATTTATGGGGGAGACAGGGGACAACACTGTTCCCTGCTCCTTCACCTTCCCTTTCTCATTCAGGCTAGTTAAAACAGCTCTTCAGAATTGTGAATATCCTTGGGATGTTCAAACCAGCATGTTCCTATTACTATGTCTCCTGAATGTGTTTCAGGTCTTGTTTAGGGTTAAACAAATATTTAAGGATACCATCCAGAGATCAGCCCTGAGGCTGGATATTTCAGTAGCAGGGTATGTGGGATATTATGGGCAAATGCCTAGGATGGTGGGCACATCCACTGTTTTGGAACTTCACCCCTGAACAAGTGCAGAATCCTGAAAAACTAGTAGAATGTTGGTATGTTGTCACCCCAGCAACTCCAGAGAGACGCAGATCATGGCCCATGCCTACTGAGCCCTGTTCAACAGTATTCACCCCCAAGGGGAAAAGAAGGCCTCTGGATCTGTCCACAAAATGACAGGCCCTGTGGCTACTGCAGCTCTGGCAACAGGCACTGTAGCTGAACCAGAGAACCAATCCATGCTGGTATCAGTCACCTCTATACACAAGAAAAAATCCTGGAAGTGAAAGTCAGCTCGTTTAGTAAGGGAAAAAACTCCTATTAAGAAAGGGAAGGAGGAACAAGTGGATGAGGCAGGCTACTCTGAAGTAGGGCCATCATGAAAAGAGGAGGAAGATGCAGAACTCATAAATGAGGTAATAACCACCTGGTCCCTGTCCTTGAGTGAGTTGTGAGATATGCAAAAAGATTTCGGCCATCGTCTAGGTAAGCACATTGCCACCTGGCTGCTCTGATGCTGGGGTAACAGGGCCAGTAGCCTGGAATTAGAGAGGAAGGAAGTAAATCAGCTGGCATCCCTTTCTAGGGAAGGGGGCATTAACAATGCGATTGTAAAAGGGGCACAAGCCCTCAGCCTCTGGAGGCAACTCCTGTCTGGTGTGAAAGGTAGGTATCCCTTAAAGGAAGATGTTATGTATCGTCCAGGCAAATGGACCACCATGGAGAGGTATCCAGTACCTGAGAGAATTAGCCATGCTTGAGGTGCTTTATGATGACCTGGACAACAAGCAGTTATCCAAAGATCCATATGAAGCCCATTGCACATGACCTATGTGGCAGAAGTTCATACAGAGCGCACCATCATTGCATGTAAACTCATTGGCAGTAATGACCTAGAAAGCCATAGAGGAACCAACAGTGGATGAATTGGCTGTCCAACCCTGGCAATATGAAGAAAGTCTCTTTTCCTCCCTATGGGTATGCGTCTCAGCTGTGGAGAAACTTTCCTAGGAGTTTCAGCAATTCAAAGAGGGTATGGTTTACTCCCTGCCTGTACAGAACAGTATCTCAGCCATTAGGAGTAAGTGTTCCTCTTCTCAAGAGAGAGTATATAGTGGGTAGACACCACAGGCCACCCTATGATTTTATCTGCGTGACTATGGAGAGAACATGAAGTGGGATGGAAAACCTACCTCAGCTGTAGAGGCATGGATACATGAGTGGGAAGTGAAAACAGTCACTCAGAGGGGTTCTTCCAAGAAAGTGGCTGCTCCAGGTTCCAGTAAGCAGTTCCCCAGACAGAGTAGAAGGGCAGATCTTACACCTGCTCTTAATAGAAGGACTTTTGATTTGCATTCACAGGAAGTGAGTAGCAAATGCCATGATCAGGACTAGAGGGGCCCTGCATCCAGCCGGGTGGAGGAAAGGGATAACCAGGTTTAGTGGACTGTGTGGATCCAATGGCCTGGCACATCAGACCCACAGGAGTATAAGGGTTTATTGGACATGGGTGCACAGTGCACCCTAATGCCATCAAGCTATATAGGGGAAGGGCCCATCAGTATTGCTGGAGTGACAGGGGGATCCCAAGAGCTAACTGTGTTGGAGGCTGAAGTGAGCCTAACCGGGAATGAGTGGCAAAAGCACCCCATTGTGACTGGCCCAGAGGCTCCGTGCATCCTTGGCATAGACTACCTCAGGAGAGGGTATTTCAAGGACCTAAAAGTGGTCCTTACCTTGGAGACGGAGGGAGTGAAACAGCTGTCTACCTTGCCCAGTCTCTTAAAGGACCCTTCTGTTGTGGGGTTGCCGAGGGTCAAAGAACAACAGGTGCCAATCGCCACCACAACAGTGCACCAGCGGCAATATCGCACCAACCAAGACTCCCTGATTCCCATCCATGAGCTCATTCATAGACTGGAGAGCCAAGGAGTCATCAGTCAGACCCACTCACCCTTTAACAGTCCCATATGGCCAGTCCGGAAGTCTAATGGAGAGTGGAGACTAACAGTAGACTATTGTGGCCTGAATGAAGTCACGCCGCCACTGAGTGCTGCTGTGCCAGACATGCTAGAACTTCAATACGAACTGGAATCAAAGGCAGCCAAGTGGCATGCCACAATTGATAGTGGTTTGGGTTTTTTTATCCCTTTGGCAGCAGAGTGCAGGTCACAGTGTGCTTTCACTTGGAGGGGCATTCAGTATACCTGGAATTGACTGTCCCAGTCTAATCTAAGAAGGGCTGCCTGTCGTGGTTTAGCCCCAGTCGGCAACTAAACACCACGCAGCCTATCGCTCACACTCCTGTGGGATAGGGGAGAGAATCAGAAGAGCGAAAGCAAAACTCATGGGTTGAGATAAGAACAGTTTAATTAAAATAAATATAAATAAAATGAAATAAAAAAGTAATTATAACGTGGGGCATGAAAGGTTTGAGATAATGACAGATTTTATTGGAATGTGCTAGATGGAATTTATAGCGGTTATTGCTGTTTAGCTATTAATTGGCAGGCTTCTGTGCTTTCTATGGGGCTTGCCTGACTTACTGTATGCCTTAAAATCTAGTGCTCATTAGTGGTGCTTTTTGCTTTTGCTGCTTGCTGTACTGCTTATCACCTTACCCTGCATTGCCTGGGAACATTCTGATAAAAGCCATGGCCAGGTGCCTGGGCTGGCAGATGGCCACGGCCTCGCTGCTGTTTCTGTGCTGCTGTACTGGACAGGCTGGAACTCCAGTGTGAACTCAAGTCAAAGGGACTGTGACCTGTGGATGAGTCCATGTGGGAGCAGGATACCCCAAAGTGTCGGTGGCTGTGTTTAAGCCCATGCCAGAGCAGGTATATCTCGAAGCATCTATGGCCTTGGTTATGTCCGTGCCACAGCAGGTATACCTCTGAGGCAACTGTGGCCCAAGGATATATCCATCTTGGCGAAGGTACACCTCAAAGTGTCTGTGGCTGTAGATAAGTCCGTGCTGCAGCAGGTACACCTTGAAGCATCAGTGGCTGTGCATGAGGTCATGCCAGAGCACCTCAAAGTGCGTGGCCATGGAAAAGCCCACAACGGAGCAGGCTTACTTCTGGAAGGACAGCAGCCATGGGGCAAAGCCATGTTGGAGCAGGTTTACTTCTGGAGGGACTGCAGCCATGGGCAAGGCCGTGTTGGAGCAGGTATAGCTCTGAAAGCATTGAGGGCCATGCTGGAACAGGCGCATGTCAAAGCGACCGTGGCTCTGGATAAGTCTATGCTGCAGCAGGTGTACCCCTGGAGAGACTGTAGCTCCTGGGTAAGGCTCCACTTGGAGCAGGTACAACCCTAAAGGACTACAGTCTGTGGATAAGTCCAAGCCAGAGCAGGGCAAGGGGAGGAGTGTTAAACCTGATGGTCTGATCCAAACGGACCACGGGTGGAGATTGTAATGGAAATACCTTTAAATTGTTCTAACCTGTGATTTGAGTTGCATGTTATAGGGATTACCAGAGCAGGAACCACCCGAACCAATGGAGGACAAGCCTTTCAAGGAGCAGTGCAAGTGCAGCAGCGACCTGACCTGAGCTGGCTTTGGTGCCCAGTAACTCCACGCAACACCCCACCTCTCCTGTCCTGAGTGACCACAAGAACAGATGGAGACCAAAGCCGTGGACTAAATGATATCCGTGTATTTTATCAAAGGGTGGGAAGGGTGGGGGTGGAGGTTAATGAGGTTGTATTGGATAGTGTGGAACCTGAGCATGATGCAAATGGTATGGAATAAGGGGTGGATACTGTCCTGGTTTCAGCTGGGATAGAGTTAAATTTCTTCATAGGAGCTAGTATGGGGCTATGTTTTGGATTTGTGCTGGAAACAGTGGTGATAATGTGCAGTTTTTTTGGCTGTTGCTAAGTAGCACTTACACTGGTCAAGGACTTTTTCAGCTCCCCGTGCTCTGCCAGGTGCACAAGAAGCTGGGAGGGGACACATCTGGGACAGCTGACCCAAACTGACCAATGGGATATTCCATACTGTATGACGTCATGCTCAGTATATAAAGCTGGGGAAAGAAAGAGGAAGGGGGTACGTTTGGAGTAATGGCATTTGTCTTCCAAAGTAACCGTTATGCATGATGGAGCCCTGCTTTCCTGGAGACGGCTGAACACCTGCCTGCCCATGGGAAGTAGTGAATGAATTCCTTGTTTTGCTTTGCTTCCGCGTGCAGCTTTTGCTTTACCTATTAAACTGTCTTTATCTCAAACCATGAGTTGCGTCACTTCTACTCTTCTGATTCTCTCCCCCATACCACCAGGGGGGAGTGAGCAAGTGGCTGCGTGGTGCTTGGTTGCTGACTGGGGCTAAGCCACGACACTACATCATCCTCAGGTCCCATAATATCCAATACAACTTCAATAACCACTACCCACCTTCTCATCCTTTTGTAGAATATACAGATATCGTTTATCATTTTCCTGGACTATAGTCCACCCCTGTAAAATGTCTTTAAAATATCCACAAATGACCACAAAAATGTCCATGAAGTTCATTTAGTTCATGACTTTGAGCTCCATCTATCGTAACAGTCTTTCAAGTCAGGGAAAATGGTGTGTTTGGTGTCAGATTGTTGCATGCTGAAGTCAGCCCTTATTCCATCACCGTTGCATTTTGCTTCGTTCAATCAAATTTCATCCTTCATTAATTTGGGAGATTCCTACTATGATACCACTGATATGGTATATAGCCAACATAAAAATAACATACAATATTATATAGCAATTAACATCATACCATTCAGTTCATGGGCTGTTTTCACCCAAAAGCAAATCCCCCTGAGGTACACACTGGACTCCTCCATCCTTCTGCATCACCCACCAAGTGCACCCAGGCCCTTGAGCAAAATCAAATCCACAAATGGGTTTCCCTTTGCCTGAGATAGGAATAACCCAGAGTGTTTTCCCCAGCATATTTTTAACATGGACTACAGTATGTAATAGTTCTGACTGGGCAGGGCCAGCTCGATTGGCAGATCCCCTCGTGTTGACTAACCAGGTGGCTTTTTCTAAATGTGTATTCCAGTGTTTAAATATACCACCCCCCATTGCTCTTAGCATAGTCTTTAACAGTCCATTGTGTTGGTCGACTTTCCCAGAGGCTGGTGCGTGATAGGGGATGTGATACACCCACTCAATGCTGAGCTCTCTGGCCCAGGTGTCTATGAGGTTATTTCAGAAATTACTCCCCTTGTCTGACTCAATTCTCTCTGGGGTGCCATGTTGCCATAAGACTTGATTTTCCAGGCCCAGGATAGTGTTCCGGGTGGTGGCATGGGGCACGGGATATGTTTCCAGCCATCCAGTGGTTGCTTCTGTCATTGTAAGCACATGGCGCTTGCCTTGGCTAGTTTGTGGAAGCGTGCTATGATCAGTCTGACAAGCCTGCCCGTATTTGTATTTCAGCCATCGTCCCCCACACCACAGAGGCTTTACCCACTTGGCTTACTTGATTGCAGCGCACGTTTGACATTCATGGATAACCTGTGCAATAGCGTCCATGGTCAAGTCCACACCTTGATCATGACCCATCTGTATGTTGCATCTCTTCCTTGATGGCCTGAAGTGTCATGGGCCCACCGAGCTAGAAATTATTAATCCTTATGTTGCCAGTCCAGATCCACCTCAGCCACTTCAATCTTGGCAGACTGATCTGCCTGCTGGCTGTTCCGCTGTTCTTCAGTGGCCCAATTCTTGGGGTACTTTCACAGTCAGGTCCTCTACCCGGGCAGCAATATCTTGCCACAATGCGGCAGCCCAGATGGGTTTACCTCTGCACTGCAAGTTGCTTTGCTTCCACTGCTGTATCCACCCCCACAGGGCATTTGCTACTGTCCAGGAGTCAGTATAGTGATAGAGCACTGGCCACTTTTCCCGTTCAGCAATGTCTAAGGCCAGCTGGATGGCCTTTACTTCTGCAAACTGGCTCGATTCACCTTCTCCTTCAGCAGTTTCTGCGACTCGTCATATAGGACTCCATACAGCAGCCTTCCATCTCCGATGCTTTCCCACAAGGCGACAGGACCCATCGGTGAACAGGGCATACTGCTTTTCATCTTCTGGCAGTTTGTTATAGAGTGGGGCTTCTTCAGCATGTGTCACCTCCTCTGGAGATATTCCTAAATCTTTGCCTTCTGGCCCATCCATGATCACTTCCAAAATTCCTGGGTGAGTGGGCTTTCTTCCTATTCGAGCCCACTGGGTGATCAGTGCAACCCATTTACTCCACATAGCATCAGTTGCATGATGTGTAGAGGGGACCTTCCCTTTGAACATCCAGCTCAGCACCGGCAGTCAGGGTGCCAGGAGCAACTGTGCTTCAGTACCAACCACTTCTGAAGCAGCTGGAACCCCTTCATATGCTGCCAGTATCTCTTTTTCAGTTGGAGTATAGCAGGCTTCAGACCCTCTGTATCCATGACTCCAAAACCCTAGGGGACAACCTCGAGTCTCCCCATGTGCTTTCTGCCAGAGTCTCCAGGTAGGGCCAATCTCCCCAGCTGCAGTGTAGAGCACATTTTTTACCTCTTGTCCTGCCCGGACTGGCCCAAGAGCTACTGCATGACCTATTTCCTGTTTAATCTGTTCAAAGGCCTGTTGTTGGTCTAGGGGCCCATCTGAAATCATTCTTCTACCGGGTCACTTGATAGAGAGGGATTATGATCATACTTTAACTTGGAATATGCATTCTCCAAACACCTGTAACGCTTTACAAAAGCTTATGATTCCTTTTTGCTAGTTGGTGGAGACATGGCTACTGTTTTGTTGATCACATCCATTGTAATCTGACAACGTCCATCTTGCCATTTTATTCCTAAGAACTGGATCTCATGTGTGGGTCCCTTGAACTTAATTTGGTTTATGGCAAAACCAGCTTTCAGAAGGATTTGGACTATTTTCTTCCCTTTCTGGGGCGGTCGATTCCAGGTGTACTGGACGCCCCTCCAAGTGAAAGCACACTGTGACCTGCACTCTGCTGCCAGAGGGATTGAGAAGAATGCATTAGCAATATCAGTTGAGGCATACCACTTGGCTGCCTTGGACTCCACTTCAAATTGAAGTTCTAGGATGTCCGGCATGGCAGCACTCAGTGGCAGAGTGACTTAGTTCAGGCCACGATAGTCTACTGTTAGTCTCCACTCTCCATTAGACTTCCGCACTGACCATATGGGACTGTTAAAGGGTGAGTGGGTCTTACTGATGACTCCTTGGCTCTCCAGTCGACAAATGAGCTCATGGATGGGAATCAGGGAGTCTTGGTTGGTGGGATATTGCCGCCGGTGCACTGTTGTGGTGGCCATCAGCACCTGTTGTTCTTTGACCTTCAGCAACCCCACCACAGAAGGGTCCTTCAAGAGGCCAGGCAAGGTAGACAGCTGTTTAGTTTCCTCCATCTCCAAGGCAGCTACACCAAAAGCCCACTTGTAGCCTTTTGGGTCCTTGAAATACCCTCTCCTGAGGTAGTCTATGCCAAGGATGCATGGAGCCTCTGGGCCAGTCACAATGGGGTGCTTTTGCCACTCATTCCGGGTTAGGCTCACTTTGGCCTCCAACACAGTCAGCTCTTGGGATTCCCCGGTCATTCCAGCAATACTGATCAGTTCTGCCCCTATATAGTTAGTTTATAGGGCGCGCTGTGCACCAGTGTCCACTAGAGCCTTATACTCCTGTGGGTGTGATGTGCCAGGCTATCGGATCCGCACAGTCCAGTAAACCCAGTTATCCCTTTCCTCCACCTGGCTGGAGGCAGGGCCCCGTCATTCCTGATCATAGTATTCGTCACTCATTTCCTGTAAATACGAATCACAAGTGTCTCTATTAATATCAGAAAGAAAATCAGCGCTTCTGCTCCTCTGTCTGGGGAGTTGCTTACTGGAAACTGGAGCAGCAGCTTTCCTGGAGAAACCCCCCCGACTGACTGTTTTTCCTTGTAGCTCACATACTCGTGCCTCTAGGGTGGAGGTAGGTTTTTCCATCCCACTTCTTCATGTCCTCTCCGTGGTCCCACAGGTAAAACCATAGGGTGCCCCGTCGTGTGTATCCTCTCTCTTGAGCAAAGGGACGCTTAGTCCTAATGGCTGAGACGCTGGTCTGGTACTGGTGGGGAGTAGGACCTATCTTCTTTCAGTTGCTGGAACTCCCAGGACAGTTTCTCAACAGCTGAGACGAGGGAGGAAGAGAGATTTGCTTCGTACTCCCGGAGTTTATCAATCACCTCTGCCACCGTTGGTGCCTCGTCATCATTCCAGGACATTACTGCCAATGAGTTCCCATGCATCGATGGTGCACTCTGTACAAATGTCCACCACATGGGTCGTGTGCACTGGGCTTCATCCGGATCTTTGGATGACTGTTGATCGTCTAGGTCACCATAAATCACCTCAAGCACGGCTAGTTCCCTCAAGTACTGGATACCTTTCTCCATGGTCATCCATTTTCCTAGGCAAAATACAATATCTTCCTTCCTACCTTCAAGGGGTACCTTTCTCTCACACCGGACAGGAGTCGCCTCCAGAGGCTGAGGGCTTGTGTCCCTTTTCCAATTGCTTTGTCAGTGGCCCCTTCCCTACAAAGGGATCCCAGTTGCTTGGCTTCCTTCCCCTCTAATTCCAGACCGCTGGCCCCGTTATCCCAGCATTGGAGCAGCCAGGTGATAATGTGCTCACCTGAACGACGGCCGAAATCTTTTCGCATATCCTGCAACTCACTCAAGGATAGGGATCAGGTAGTTTCCGTTTCTTGTATGAGTTCTTCCTCTTCCTCTTCCTCTTCTCTTGATGGCCCTTCTTCTTCATCATCTCTTTCTAAACGAGTTGACTTTCTCTTCCAGGATTTCTTCTTGAGTATCGGAGTGACTGATACTGGCACGGGAAGGTCCTCTGATTCAGCTGCAACGCTTGTCACCAGGGTTGGAGTAGCAGCAGTGTCTGTCGGGGTTTGAGTGGCCCCAGTGCTTGTCACTGTGGTTGGAGTAGCTGCAGTACCTGTCATGGGGGTTTGAGTGGCCACAGCGCTTGTCACTTTCCTAGTCTTTGTCTTTTTAGATCCAGAGGCCTTCTCTTCCCCTTGGGGGTACTGAATAGTGTTAAACAGGGCTCGATAGGCATGGGCCAGGCCTCAGCACATTGCAGCGATTTGTATCTCTCTGGAATTGCCAGGGTGACAACATACTTCCTCCAAATATTCTACTCATTTTTCAGGATTCTGCACTTGTTCAGGGGTGAAGTCCCACACCACAGGGGGTGCCCACCGTCTTAGGCATTTGCCCATATTATCCCACATACCCTGCCACGCATAGCTATTGAGCCTTGGGGCAGATCTCTGGATGATATTCTTAAATTGCTTATTAACCTTAGACAGAGCTGAAATGGTCTGCCAAAGCAATATCAACAGATGTATCTTAACTACACAAGGATGTTCAAGATACTGAAAAGTTGTTGTAATGAAGGAGGAGACATTATAGAAGATGGTAGCTAAGGTGCCATTCTGTATTTCCTCCATAAAAAACCTCTCTCAGGAGGAGGTATAATTGCTAATTGTCTCCATGAGGTGGTAGCTGAAGTACAGTAA
Organism: Phalacrocorax carbo; assembly: GCF_963921805.1. Classification (NCBI taxonomy): domain Eukaryota; kingdom Metazoa; phylum Chordata; class Aves; order Suliformes; family Phalacrocoracidae; genus Phalacrocorax; species Phalacrocorax carbo. The sequence goes on from NW_026990245.1 coordinate 293,570, forward strand.
CAGCTTCCATGCAAGACCCAAATAACCGATAACGGGCAAAGCCAGTGTTTTAATAACAAATCTCCTAGGCAAATCATCTCTAATCACTGCAGAGCACAGCAAACTACAAAAACCAACAGTCATTTTTAATGTGTATTTCAAAAGCAGATGAATCAATGCTGTGACCAGCAAGTGTTATTATCTCAAACCCTTCGTGCCCCACGTTGGGCGCCAAAATGGACTGTCGTGGTTCAGCCTCAGTCAGCAGCTAAACACCATGCAGCCGCTCGCTCACTCCCCCCACCCCTGTGGGATGGGGGAGAGCATAGGAAGAGCATAAGAAAAACAAAAATATCTTGTGGGTTGAGATAAGAACAGTTTAATAATTACTATAAAATAATAATTATTATTATAATGATTATGATAATAACAACAGGAACAATAATGATAGTATAATAAAATGGAAAAGGAAAAAAAAAAACAGAAACACAACTTCTTATTATAATAAACTTGGTAACTTGTATATTAATACAATGTATTCCTATGATTAGGAACCCATGTGAATCAACACTGTATAGTGTTTCATCCTATTTCTCATTTTTCTGACAAAACAACATTAATTGCAGTATCGTATTATATTTCAAAGACCCATTTTCAGGCCATTTATCAGTCTCTTCTAATTAATATTGTGGCCACAATTGATTGCAATACTGTTTTAATTTATCCTTAGTCAGGGGGTCCCCTCCAAATTTACTCCAGTTCGTTAGGATGCGTCCTATGGAAAAACAAGGATGAGTGTTCCTGGAAGCAGTGGAACCCATTTGAGTACCGAAAACCAAACCAGTGTTTCATACACAACAAATTCCAAAATTCCCCATGCAAAATGAGGGATCTTCTCCCTACGTTAGGAGTTAGACATACAAAACGAGGGGTTTTCTCCCTGCATTACGAATTCCAAATGCAAATACAACATGTAGAAACAAAAGAACACTGCAATGCATCTTACCAGAGCAAATACCAAAACAATTCCAGCTGCTTCCTTAAGATCTTGTTCTTCCCCTCTTTTCCCTTTAAAATACCTCTTTTAAATAGCGTTGCACCATTGTGTTGCTCACTGCCCGACTGCAGGAGAGAGGAGCCGATGGAGTCCCCGATCAACAGATCGGTCCACTTCTCCTCGTCGGGTACAGGAAGATGATCTGAGCAAGGCTGTCAGCGCGGTCCCATCTGGGTTGCCAAAACTGTTATCCCGAAAAGTAGGTTCATTCACTGTGCTGGGTTTTGGCTGGGATAGAGTTAATTCTCTTCACTGTAGCTGGTATAGTGCCGATGGCACATTGATGCTTTAGTTGCTGTTAAGTAGCGGCTAAGTGTCACTAAGTAGTGCCTATAGTAGTTGGGGACCTTTCTAGCTTCCCATGCTCTGCCATGTGGACAAGAGGCCGGGAGGGGCAGGGCCACAGCCAAGACAGCTGACCCAAACTGGCCAATGGGCTGTTCTTTCCATACCATGTGACGCCATGACCAGTACATTAACGGGGGAGTTGGTATGCAGGAGAGACGGTTGTTTGTTGGGGATTTTTTGTGTTGGGTAGTGAGCAGCTGCATCACATGCTGTTGGTTTTGGTTGTTCATTCCCCCTTCCCCCCACCCCGGGTTTTGCGCCTCTCATTGTTTTCCTTTTCATTGAGTTATTGTTGCTGTTGTTATTATTGTTTTATTTTAATTATTAAACTGTTCTTATGTCAACCCATGAGCTTTACTCTTCTGATTCTCTTCCCCCATCCTGCCGGTGGGGGGGCGAGCAAGCAGCTGTGTGGGGCTGAGTTGCCGGCTAAACCACAACATTCGCCCGGTGTGCAAAATGCTAAACTACACACAGAGTGGAAGTATTTTATTCAATTCATTTTTGAGCAAAGATGGGTGCTAGGTGATAATTCCACAAAGCTAGCACACTGCATTTATACAGTTAAATGTGCCAGTCACAGCCAACATTCACACCCTCCAGCTAATAATTGGTTAATTTCTTTCTCACTTCATCTTAAAGGTACAGATCCCTTTAAATTTGCCATGCATGCTCAGAGCTTAAGGGGCTTATTTGAGGGGGGTTGCTTTCTGGACTAGGGGCCTGTTTTTTAGTATTATAATCATAGAATCATTAAGGAGTCTTATTCCTGATTTTGGTGACAACATGGTTCATTGTCATTACTTACAAAAAATTTCTGTTTTCTTTGGGATATCAATCTATACTAGAAGAGGAAGTTCTAATTGTTTTTTTTTCAGGAGATGTGAATTTAAATCATTAAACCAAAGCTAGTACCTTAGCTACCATAAAGTAAGTATTTCAAGGCTTCTCCTTTTGATGTGTTTTATCTTGTCTAATAAATAAATTAAACTCAGTGAGTCAGTGAGCCTCAGCACTAGCTTGGAGCATTATTATCTTTTGCTGTCTCAAGGACTGTTTTAGAGTTTTATACAAATTAAAACCATCTCACAGGAGGGAATATGGAATACCCAAGTCAAAATGTTATGTATTATTACAGTGATTAGGAAACTTACCTGTCAGGTGAGAAACCCCTGCTGAAATTCACTATTTAATTTGAGAATGGGGATTAGAATTCCAGTTTCCAGGACAAATTAAACTTGAATTCTTAGAGGTTTTGTCAAATGCTTACCATTTTGCTCTTTTTCAATAAAGATTTTGGAAATTTTGTTTCATCTTATGCAGTAAGGCAGATTGCTGAACTGAACTGTTGCATTAGGTAGGTTCACAAGAGCAATCATATGAAAATTCATCATTTCAAGACCCTCATGTACTCTGGGACCTAAGATATTAATGATTAGATTACACCACCTGGGGAACTGATGTGATTGATTCCAAGGACACCAGTGAAGTTAAACCCATTTGTCCCAGCAGAGAACCAAAGCCTGTATCGGTAATGAAATACAGCTACAAAAGGTTCAGTTATAAAATTTTGCAAATCTTTGAACTCTTATTTATGATAAATGGAAAAAAATTTCAAAATTATGTTTTATTTATGTATTGGGTTTACATGGCAATGTTTGGGGGGGCTGCAGGGATGGTTTCTGTGAGAAAAGGCAAGTGCCTGCTCTGTGCTGCACACAGCTGGCTCTCACTGGCTCAGCTACAGACCCACAGCAAGACAAAGCTGAGCCAATGAGCAAAGTGGGTGGCAGGTCTGTGAAAACATATTTAAGGCAGGGCAAAACCCTGTGCAGGTAGTGAGGAGAAGAAAGTGTGGGGGGAAATCACCATAGTATTCCCTTGCAGCCCATGGAGAGGACTAGGGTGGAGCAGATATCCACACTGCAGCTTCTGGAGGACCCTATGCTGGAACATGTCACAGAAATTGGGACTAAAACTCCTTAACGCCAATGTAGTATTAAAAAGTAGGCATTCTTTATTATGGCACTGGATGCATGGGGGATAATTCCTCCTAGCGTGTATGCCGCAAGTTGCAACAGACAAAGCTTATATTGCTCAGCTATATATATATGCATTAGATTTCCCAGAATAGTTATACATATAACTATTCTGTTATACATATAACTATTCTGTTATATGTTCACAGTGTGCTGCAAGAGGTGTCTGTTTCGACTGGTGTTCTGACTTTTATCTAGGTGGAGACATCCTTAGTTCCCTTTATCTTGGTCTCAACTGGCAGTCTGCTGCTAGGTTGTTTGCATTCCTCCAGTATGTTCCCCATCAGGCTTGCGAAGATTATTTCCTTGAGTGCATTCTTGCCTGAGGCCCCTTACAACAATTTTGAGATTTCGCTGTCTCATTAGAGAGATCTCAATACCTTATGTATTTTGATTCACGCGGGTTTCTAATCATAGGAATACATTGTAATAATATACAAGTTACCAAGATTATTATAATAAGAAGTTAAATAATAACTTAGTTATTTCCCTAGCTTTGTTAGTGCCACAGGGAAAAGCTTCCGGCCATCCTGAGAAAGTGTCAATCAATACCAGGAGATATCTATAACCATTTTGTTTTGGTAACTCAGAAAAATCAATTTGCCAATAATCTTCGGGGGTATTTCCTTGCCTAGTGGTCCCTTGGGGGGGTCTTTTCCTGTTCATAAGATTTTTTTTTTTTTTTAAACAAATGGGGCATTTTGCTACTACAGACTTTACTATCCCAGTCATCCCCACACAAATAATCAAATTTTGAAGGCTAGAAATCATAGCCTCACTACCCCATCTTGTTTCCTCATGTCCCTTCTTTACAATTTCAGTCATTTCCTGCAGTGTAACAACAACTTGTCCTGTGGGAGTTATCAACCAACCCTCTCTGTTTGTAGTTGCTTTCAACAATGATGCTAATTGTTGATCTGTCTCACTATAGTTAGGTTTCAAACTTGGGAGCTTCACCTGTTTTACTGGTACCAATGCAAGGATGCCTTGTTCAGCCACCTCTTTAGCAGTTTTATCAGCCAATCGATTACCCATGGTCTTTGTAGTTTATCCGAACTGATGTGCTTTGCAATGCATTATCGCCACTTCCTTAGGTTTTTTAATATCCTGTAGAAGTTGGAGAATTTCTTCTTTGTATTTAATAGGTGACCCTTGAGCTGACAACAATCCTCTTTCTTTCCAGATAGCCCCATGTGCATGGACTATCCCAAATGCATATTTTGAATCAGTCCATATATTTACCTTTTTCCCTTTCAGGTACTTTCAAGGCTTGTCGTAATGCCACTAGTTCTGCCTTCCGGGCCAATGTATTGATAGGTAGGGCCCCAGCCTCTATTATCTGTGTAGTTGTAACCACCTGTCCTGGTTTCAGCTGGGATAGAGTTAAATTTCCTCGTAGTAGCTAGTATGGGGCTATGTTTTGGATTTGTGCTGGAAACAGTGGTGATAATGTGGAGATGTTTTAGTTGTTGCTAAGTAGCACTTACACTGGTCAAGGACTTTTTCAGCTCCCCATGCTCTGCCGGGTGCACAAGAAGCTGGGAGGGGACACAGCCAGGACAGCTGACCCAAGCTGACCAATGGGATATTCCATACCATACGACATCATGCTCAGTATATAAAGCTGGGGGAAGAAGGAGGAAGGGGGGGATGTTTGTAGTAATGGCGCTCGTCTTCCCAAGTAACCGTTACGCGTGATGGACCCCTGCTTTCCTGGAGATGGCTGAACGCCTGCTTGCCCATGGGAAGGAGTGATTGAATTCCTTGTTTTGCTTTGCTTCCACACGTAGCTTTTGCTGTACTTAGTAAACTGTCTTTATCTCAACCCATGAGTTTCCTCACTTATACCATTCCAATTCTCTCCCCTGTCCCACCAGGGGGGAGTGAGCGAGCGGCTGCGTGGTGCTTGGTTGCTAACTGGGGCTGAACCACGACAGTCCTTTTTGGCACCCAACGTGGGGCACGACAGGTTTGAGATAACGACAGATTTGATTGGAATGCGCTAGACTGAGTTTATAGCTTTTATTGCAGTTTAGCTATTAATCGGCAGGCTTCTGTACTTGCTATGGGGCTTGCCTGACTTACTGTATATATATACTGCATGCCTTAAAGTCTAGTGCTCATTAGTGGCTGCTTTTTGCTTTTGTTGCTTGCTGTACTGCTTATCACCTTACCCTGCCAGGCCTGGGAACATTCTGATAACACAATGAACAGGTTCCTGGGCTGGCAGATGGCCACGGCCCTGCTGCTGTTTCTGTGCTGCTGCACTGGACAGGCTGGAACTCCAGTGTGAACTCAAGTCAAAGGGACTGTGACCTGTGGATGAGTCCATGTGGGAGCAGGATACCCCAAAGTGTCGGTGGCTGTGTTTAAGCCCATGCCAGAGCAGGTATATCTCGAAGCATCTATGGCCTTGGTTATGTCCGTGCCACAGCAGGTATACCTCTGAGGCAACTGTGGCCCAAGGATATATCCATCTTGGCGAAGGTACACCTCAAAGTGTCTGTGGCTGTAGATAAGTCCGTGCTGCAGCAGGTACACCTTGAAGCATCAGTGGCTGTGCATGAGGTCATGCCGGAGCACCTCAAAGTGCGCGGCCATGGAAAAGCCCACAATGGAGCAGGTTGACTTCTGGAGGGACTGCAGCCATGGGCAAGGCCATGTTGGAGCAGGTTTACTTCCGGAGGGACTGCAGCTGTGGGTAAGGCCACACTGGAGCAGGTATATCTCTGAAAGCATTGTGGCCCATGCATATGGCCACGCTGCAACAGGCGCATCTCAAAGCGACTGTGGCTCTGGATAAGTCTATGCTACAGCAGGTGTGCCCCTGGAGAGACTGTGGCTCCTGGGTAAGGCTCCACTTGGAGCAGGTACAACCCTAAAGGACTACAGTCTGTGGATAAGTCCAAGCCAGAGCAGGGGCAAGGGGAGGAGTTCATTACAATGTTAAACCTGATGGTCTGGTCCAAACGGACCAGGGGCAGAGATTGTAATGGAAATACCTTTAAATTGTTCTAACCCGGGATTTGAGTTACATATTATGGAGATTACTATAGCAGAAACCCCTTGTTGCTAGCCAGGCTGGAAGCAAGGGGAGGAGTTCATTGCAATGTTAAAACCTATAACCTGGCCCAAAGGGGCCAGGGGTGGAGATTGTAATGGAAATACCTTTAAACAGTCGTAACCTGTGATTTGAGTTGCATGTTATAGGAATTACTACAGCAGGAACCACCCGAACCAATGGAGGACAAGCTTTTCAAGGAGCAGTGCAAGTGCAGCAGCGACCCGACCTGAGCTGGCTTTGGTGCCCAGTAACTCCACGCAACACCCCACCTCTCCTGTCCTGAGTGACCACAAGAACAGATGGAGACCAAAGCCGTGGACTAGATGCTATCCGTGTATTTTATCAAAGGATGGGAAGGGTGGGGGTGGAGGTTAATGAGGTTGTATTGGATAGTGTGGAACCTGAGCATGATGCAAATAGTATGGAATAAGGGGTGGATACTGTCCTGGTTTCAGCTGGGATAGAGTTAAATTTCCTCGTAGTAGCTAGTATGGGGCTATGTTTTGGATTTGTGCTGGAAACAGTGGTGATAATGTGGAGACGTTTTGGCTGTTGCTAAGTAGCACTTACACTGGTCAAGGACTTTTTCAGCTCCCCATGCTCTGCCGGGTGCACAAGAAGCTGGGAGGGGACCCAGCCAGGACAGCTGACCCAAGCTGACCAGTGGGATATCCCATACCATATGACGTCATGCTCAGTATATAAAGCTGGGGGAAGAAGAAGGGGGGGGACACATTTGGAGTAATGGCGTTTCTCTTCCAAAGTAACCGTTATGCATGATGGAGCCCTGCTTTCCTGGAGATGGCTGACCGCCTGCCTGCCGGTGGGAAGTAGTGAATGAATTCCTTGTTTTGCTTTGCTTCCGCACGCGGCTTTTGCTGTACTTATTAAACTGTCTTTATCTCAACCCATGAGTTTCCTCACTTATACTCTTCCGATTCTCTCCCCCGTCCCACCAGGGGGAAGTGAGTGAGCAGCTGCGTGGTGCTTGGTTGCTGACTGGGGCGAAACCATGACACCACTGCATATCCGACCATCCATTTCCCATCTCCCAGGAATCTGGTACCATCTGTAAACAGCTCCAAATCAGGATTAGTTAATGGTTCATCTCTCAAATCCTGCCTGCTGGAATATACGTGTTTGATGGTTTGGAGGCAATCATGGCGGAAGGGTTTGGAGTCCCTTATTTCTGAATTCAAAAACATTGCTGGGTTGATTGCTGTGGTGATTTTAAGTTCCACATCATCCTGTTCCAACAAGATAACTTGATATTTGAGCATATGGCTTGGAGACAACCAATGTCCCCCCTTTTTCTCTAAGACACAAACCACCATATGCGGAACGTACACTGTGATTCTTTGTCCTAGTGTTAATTTTCTAGCGTCTTGGATTAGAAGAACAGTTGTGGCTACAGCACGCAAACATCCTGGCCATCCTTTACTCCCATTATCCAATTGTTTAGAGAAATGCCCCACAGCTCTTCTCCAAGTTCCCAGTATTTGAGTCAGCACACCCAAAGCAAGATGTTGTCTTTCATGTACAAATAACTCAAAAGGTTTAGAAAACTCAGGCAGTCCCAATGCAGGTGCTGACATCAAAGCCTTTTTTAAGTCCTTAAAAGCTACTTGGCATTCAGGGGTCCATAGTAGGTGGTTCTCTGTTGACCCCTTCAAGGTTTCATAAAGGGGTTTTACCAATAGACCATAATTGAGGATCCACAGTCTGCACCATCCGGCCATACCCAGAAACGCCCTCAGCTCTCGTACAGTTCTTGGTTCTGGAGTTTGGCACTTCGCTTCTTTTCTGTCGGCTCCCAGTCTCTGTTGTCTTTGTGAAATCTCAAAACCTAAAGAAATCACAGTCTCTTTTCCCACCTGAGCTTTGCTCTTTGATGCATGATAGCCTCCTTGTCCTAAGAAATTCAACGGGCTTATAGTCATTTGCAGACATTCTCTCCAAGTGTCTGCAGCCAACAAAATGTCATCTACATATTGCAGTATTGTTCCCTCTGGGTTTTCCTTCTTCCATAATTCCAGCTCCTTTGCCAGATGGTTGACAAATACTGTAGGACTATTCATAAACCCTTGAGGTAGCACCGTCCAGGTAAGTTGAGCTTTGTGCCCAGTGGTGGGGCTTTCCCACTCAAAGGCGAATATCGCCTGGCTATCTTTGTCTAGAGGTATGCAGAAGAAGACATCCTTGAGATCAAGCACAGTAAACCACTTATGCTTTTCCTTCAAGGTTGTCAGCAAGGTATACGGATAAGCCACTACTGGGTAAATATCTTGAACAATCTGATTCATGGCTCTTAAATCTTGAACTAATCTATATTCCTTGCCATTTTTGGTTTTTTATTGGCAATATCGGAGTGTTATATTCTGATTCATACTCTATCAATAATCCATAATCCAAAAATTTCATTACTAATCCTTCCAACCCCTTCCTAGCCTCCCACTTGATAGGGCACTGGTTTTGCCTTACTGGCTTAGTTCCAGATTTTAAGACAACTTTTACTGGTTCCACCAATTTAGACCGACCTGGGATTCCATCAGCCCATACCAAGGGTGTTACTTCATCCTCTACTTCTGCAGGAATTTCTTCCTCTGGTCTCTGTGCATTCTGTAACATAAAAATTCTTGCTTCCACAGCTCTTGGTTCAGGTATTAATAATTGCACTTCTCCATTCTTAAGTGCTACCTGTGCTTCTAATTTGCTCAATGAATCTCTTCCCCTGAAGGGCACTAGGCATTCAGGAACATATAAAAATTTGTCAGTAAAAACTCAACTTCCAGTTCCACACTTAATTGGTTGGAAGAAAGGCCTTACCTCCTTTTTCCCTGTGGCCCCAATAATAGATATGTTTTGTTTACTCGGTTTACCTGTACAGGTATTTAACACTAAACATGCCGCTCCTGTACCTATTTAAAAAAAAAATAAATCTATCTTATCATTCCCCAACTTCAGGGTAACCAGGGGTTCTGCTGGGGAGACTTTTGATTCATGCCCTGGTCCCCATCAATCTGAATCTTGACCCAAAGTAAGCAGCTCTTCTACCTTGGGGTTTTCCTTTTTTCTTGGAAAGTTTATCTGAAAACGCTTCTGAGGGCAGTACCTCTCCCACTGCCCCTTTTTTCCCCACAAAATAATAAAAAAAAAAGCACTGATCCTTATTCAAAGGTTTACTCTCCCCAGGCCTAAAGGGGGTCCTCATTCTTCCTCCCATAGGAGGGCGATCGTCTAACCTATTGTCGTGGTTCAGCCTCAGCTGGCAACTGAACACCACGCAGCCGCTCGCTCACCGCCCCCCCCACCCCTGTGGAATGGGGAAGAGAAACGGATGAGCAAAAGAACTTGTGGGTTGAGATAAGCACAGTTTAATAACTACAATAGAATGATGATGATAAATGATTATGATAATAATGACAGTAATGTTAATATAATAAAAGGGAAAAGGAAGGAAAGGGAAAACAGGGAACAAAAACGCAGAAACACGAACGATACAACCGCTCACCACCCGCCGACCGACGCTGCCCGTCCCCGAGCCGCGATTGCTCCCTCCCTCCCTCCCCCGCCCAGCCCCTACTAGGCATGACGTTACATGATATGGAATATCCCTTTGGTCAGTTTGAACCCACTCTCTTAGCTGTGCCCCCTCCCCTCCCGGCTTCTTGTGCACCCAGCAGAGCATGGGAGGCTAGACATGTCCTTGACTAGTATCAGCGCTGCCCAGCAACAGCCTAAACATCTGTGTGTTATCTCAACAGGTTTTTTTTTCCATGCTAATTTCAAAGCACAGCACTATACCAGCTAGAGTGAAGAAAATTAACTCTATCCCAGCTGAAACCATGACAGTATCCACCCCTTATTCCATATCATTGACATCATGCTCAGGTCCCATACTATTCAGTACAAATTCAATAATCCCTATCCATCTTCTCATCCTTTAACAATATATATATATATATATATACAGATTTTCATTTATCATTCCACTAGTTTATGGAACACCCCTGTAGAATGCCTGTGAAATGTCCATTGAGTTCATTTAGTCCATGACTTTGGGTTCCATCTATTGTAAGAGTCTTTCAGAGAGGTGGTGTGCGTGGGGTCAGATTGTTTCATGTCAGTCCTTGTTCCATCATCGCTGCACTTTGCTCGGTTCCATTGAAAGTTCATTTGCTATTATTATTAATTGGGAGATTCCCACCATGATAACATTCCATTGATGCAACCATAGTAGTGATGACATACAACATCATATAGCAATTAACAGCATATTATTCAGTTCACTGACAGTTTTCACCCAAAATTAAATCCCCCTGAGGTACACACCGGACTCCTCCATCCTCCCGCATCACCCACCAAGTGCACCCAGGTCCTCGAGCAAACGCAATCCCACGAGTGGGTTTGCCTTTGCCTGAATCAGGAATAACCCAGACTGTCTTACCCAACATATTTTTTATGTGCACTACGGGGACTCTATCCCCTTCCACAGTACGTAAGGGTTCTGACTGGGCAGGGCCAGCTCGCCTGGCAGATCCCCTCGTGTTGACTAACCAGGTGGCCTTTGCTAAATGTGTATCCCAGTGTTTAAATGTTCCACCCCCCATTGCTCTCAGTGTCATCTTTAATAGTCCATTGTATCTTTCGATTTTCCCAGAGGCTGGTGCGTGATAGGGGATGTGATACACCCACTCAATGCCGTGCTCTTTGGCCCAGGTGTCTATGAGGTTATTTCAGAAATTAGTCCCATTGTCTGACTCAATTCTCTCTGGGGTGCCATGTCACCACAGGACTTGTTTTTCGAGACCCAGGATAGTGTTCCGGGCAGTGGCGCGGGGGACAGGATATGTTTCCAGCCAGCCAGTGGTTGCTTCTACCATGGTGAGAACATGGCGCTTGCCTTGGTGGGTCTGTGGGAGTGTGATAGAGTCAATTTGCCAGGCCTCCCCATATTTATATTTCAGCCATCGTCCCCCATAACACAGAGGCTTCACCCGCTTCGCTTGCTTGATTGCAGCGCACGTTTCACATTCGTGGATAGCCTGCGCAATAGCGTCCATGGTCAAGTCCACCCCTTGATCATGAGCCCACCTGTATGTTGCATCTCTCCCTTGATGGCCTGAGGTGTCATGGGCCCACCGAGCTAGAAATAGTTCACCCTTATGTTGCCAGTCCAGATCCACCTCAGCCACTTCAATCTTGGCAGCCTGATCTACCTGCTGGTTGTTTCGATGTTCTTCAGTGGCCTGACTCTTGGGAACGTGAGCATCCACACGACGTACCTTTATAACCAGTTTCTCTACCCGGGCAGCAATATCTTGCCACAATGTGGCAGCCCAGATGGGTTTGCCTCTGCGCTGCCAGTTGCTTTGATTCCACTGCTGCAGCCAGCCCCACAGGGCATTTGCCACCATCCAGGAATCAGTATAGAGGTAGAGCACTGGCCAGTTTTCCCGTTCAGCAATGTCTAAGGACAGCTGGATGGCCTTTACCTCTGCAA